>NW_020799112.1:2314510-2368810 GCF_003259725.1 Athene cunicularia | reverse complement strand
GCCCGCATTGTGCGGAGGAAGTGGGAGGAGGAGGAGGAGGAGGAGGAGGAGAAGGAGGAGGGCTGGGTGTGCGTGTGGGCCGGCCGGAGGAGGGGACGGGCCGGCCGGGCCGGGCCGAGCCGGGCCAGCCCATCCCAGCCCGTCACATGTGCGCTGAGCTGGTCGGGGCTCTGCCCCGCTCTGCCCGCCGCGCTCCGAGCGGGGACTCTCGGTGCAGGGTAAATCCCTCCCCCGTTACGGGAAACTCCCGCAGAGGGGAACCCCCGTTATAGACGGGTCCTCGTTGCAGCAAGCCCCCCGTTATGGAGGAGTAGCCCTATGGGGGGCCTACAGTGGGGGGGAAGCCGCCATTAAGGAGACCCCCCCCACCGTAGGGAGCCCCCATTAGGGAGGAGCCCCCCTTGCAGGCAGTCCCCACCGGGCAGGGCGCCCCATTAAGGAGAGCCCTCGCTGCAGGCAGTCTCTGCATTGCGGGGATCCCCTGTTAAAGAGGACCCCCGCTTACAGGGTGACCCCCTTGCAGAGGAGCCTCGGCGCAGGGATGCCCCCCCAGCGCGGGCCCACCACAGGGCCCGGGTCCCACCTTGGGAACAGAGGGAAGCTGAGGGATCCACCGGGGGTCTGGGGTGGGCTGGGGATGGTTTCTCAGCCCTCCTCACGGTCACCTCGCACCCGAAAGGAAAGACTCTCCTGGATTTAACACCCCTGCCCTAGCACAAAGGGTCAAGCCCCAAGTCTAATTGCTGGTATTAACATTTAGCATTTATCCAAGGAGAAGTGTCTGAAGAGGTCCACGCAAACATTCCCCAACTAATAATTACCCCTCACAAAAGGCCCGTAAATACAGTTAACCCTGTGACACGGATGCTGTGAGATTGAGTTGCCCAAGGCCGCAGACTGAAGCTGTGGCAGAGACTCAGCTCCCACCAGGAGAGAGACATCAAGATTTCTAAGTGAGAAATAAAGATTTCTACTTTTCAAATAGTCTTTTCTTCCAATATAGTTGCTCCTTACGCAGCATGGAGGTGCCTCAAAACGCCATCATCTGAGCATGGCTTTATTGGAAACCAAACCTCCAAGCATCTTCAGATGACAGGAGAAAAGGGGAAGGAAATTATTCCCTTGCAGGTTTCCCAAGAGAATGAGCTTTACATTTACTAAATGTAAAGGCAGCACAGTGATTATGGATGGGGAGTGGGCTATACGGATTATCTCAGGAAGGGATCTACTCCAGCCCCAGCTCACCGAGATGTATGAAGCCGCTCACACTCTTTCTGGCCCCAGTTCAGCCCAGGAATGTGCCTAATTATTAATACAGGTGATTAAGAACCTTATTAAACAAAGACCGAGAAGCCAGTGTTGAATGCTCCTCTCCTTGGCCTCACGACCATTATTTTTCCCTTATGGCTTTATTTAATTTATAGCAGTTTTGTGGCAGCAGCAGTTGATTCCTGCGAAGAAAATAAGTAGCTGGGAGGAGCTGTCTGTGAATTTCCAGTCCCTTAGCTCTGATGTTTACACATGATTGCTTTGCCTAGAGTTCATCGATCATGTGCTGCTGTAATATTTTCTTTGGTCAAATTGTAATGCAATTATATAATTATTATTATACATTTAATTATTAGAAGTTTTGTATTCATATGTAATATATAAGTTATTATACGTTAAAATGAACTAATAGGAGGATAATAAAGCTTATTATTTGGAGTTATGGTCATTAAAAATATCAGTGTTAATTTTTACCTCACTGGACAGAATTGCAATTCACTCAACGTGGCCAATAATCCCTTTAAGCTTGGGCTGGTTAATACACTTGCTTAACTTTACGCCAGGAACACCCTTCCTCATCCGTATTTGGACACATCTCTTCTGCCAGTCATTCCGCTCAACTCTTAAAATAAATTCATCGAAATCTTCTCCCCGGTTTTCAGTATGATGGGGCTTTTCTTTTTAATCCGTAATTTCTATAATATCATTTTTCCCCCTAAAAAGACTTCTGAATGCTGTGATGTGTGGCACAAGGTTTTCACAGCAGCCTCCTCTAATTTCTAGAGGATGTTTTGTTTTTATGATGACTTATTCTAAAACACACATTATTTCCTATATAATCTCCCTCTTGAAATAACTCAGAGTCTTACATTTTTCTGGAGCAGAGAGGGGGGTTTCTACCCGTCCTCTAAGCAAATACCTGCTCTGTTTTCATCTTTTTGCTGTGAATTTCTGTCTCTCTCAACTTCCTGCATGATTCATCTCTTCATTACCAACCGAAATCGTCTGAGTCGCGACAAACCTGCTCCTTGCTGAAACACCAAACCTGCCAGCACCATGAGCACAGTAGACATCAGCCTCAAAACAAACCACTGTTTTATCATTTTATACATGTTTTTAAATATTTTAAGACATTAGCACTTGGGAAAATGGCCTCTGGGGAAAGGTGGGTGGTGATTCCCAGCTCTGATGCACTCAGGGCATGGCTGAAACTCTTTGCCCCTCCAGCCACCAGCATCCTCGGGGGAGCTCGGGGACCCGGCTGTTGGTGAAACAGTCCAGGCAGCCCTGCAGGGTTAATGTGAGCCTGGGGAGGTGAGGGTTTGACTGAATTACTCAAATTTTGGCCGTGTGGTTTTCAGTTTTCTTTTTGAGGCTTCTCAGCCTCGGCAGCGATGGCGTCTATCTTCGGGTTCATCGCCTGGGCGATTTGATCTGTGGTTTGCCATGCTCGGGCTCCCTCCCAGCACTCAGGAAACCTGCTGGCTTCAGATTGCTGCTGCCTCTAGCACTTGGGCTCCTGGGACAGGTCCCCAGATGCCATGTCTGAGGGGGGGGCACCCACTCCCGGGGTTCACATCTCGCAGGCACGGGGATGAGGAGGCTCAGGGTGGGCATCGGGATCCCTCCTCCAGACAGCATTTTGGGTTCAAGTCATCACAGTTCCCCAGCGATGTCACTTCTCCTGTACCACAAAAAGGGTTGGTTCTGATCCCAGCGTGTGCTCCCCAATTTGCCCTTGTGCTAATTAAACCCCTTGGGGGGAGTTAATCCCCTTTAGGAGGGCAGTACCCAGAGTGATGCAGGCCAGGGGTCCACGTGATGGGGAAGGGTGGGTGGGGAGGTGTCCCTGTCTCCTGGACACAGCAGAGACGTGGCCAGGGGACAGATCCCTGCCCATCTCCTCTTTCGGTAGCAGACTGGTCCAGGAGCATCTTTATTCCTTTTTCTTCTTATTTTTCCTCTTCTCTTTGATTTGCTTCCTCATAAAGTTGTGCTCTAGCTTCTGGAGAGCTGGTAGTCTCTAGCTGATGTCCTGGAGACGAGAAGTGAGATTTAAAGGTCATCCACTGTCCACAGACACCACAGCTACCAGGTTTTTAAATACAGCATCCTTACAAAAAGGCCTTGGGTTTGTTCTTAGTACCTGAGCACGCTTTGGAGTGAGACCAGCTCCTTATGCAGTGATGAGAAAATCCCCCTCCCCTCCTCAAGTCATCTAGCAGCCCCCAGATTATCCAGATGAAGCCCAAGCAGAGAACAAAAAATGCCTGCTGGGCCTGTGTCCCCACGGATGCTTTCATGGGAAATGCTGGGAAGCAACTCTGGGGTCTGCAAAGAAGCTGGCCACCATGTTAGGGTCTCACCAGCAGCTGTCCCTCGTTTCCCCAGGAGCCCGAGGAGGTTTCCTGGAAGTTTCTTTGATTTCTTCTTGGTGTCAACAGAAGCAAGCGTGGGAAGGCAGTGGGTGGTTTGTCCCCCACCAGGGTCTTTCTCACCGGCAGCTGCCGTCCCCGCCTGGGGGCGGCCCCCCCCTGCCCGGGGGCAGCCTGCCTGCCAGGACCGGGGCTGTGGCAGCCTGGGAGGCTCCTGGGTGAGGTTTTGGTTTGTGCAGCTGCACGGCCTCCCCCGCCGCAGGACACAATGGCTTCTTTGGCTTGGGAGCCGTTTCGGAGGGGAGCAGATGATGGGGTCCTCTTCTGCATCTGGACCACGTCCAGTATGGAATGGAGGTAAATCCCCTGGGTACCATGGGGAATTTGGGACACTGGCACCCATCACTTTGTCCAAGAAGACAAGAAGTGGCTTCAGTCCCACCTTACTACATCCAGGTCTCCCACGGGGGACTTCCCAGCCTTGTTAGCATCTCTTGCCTTGGAGACATCCCTGGAGGCAGCAGAGTCCTTGATGAAGCTCTAATTATTGAGCTAATTGGAGTAAGAGAGCTGTACAGACAGTCTTAATTCCCACTTTGCCTGTTCCCCATGCTCAGGCCGGCTGGAGGAGAGGGGTTGAGTCTCGCATGACACTGGCGAGCAAGGGAAAACAGGGATGAAAGGATGGAGCAGTGGTGGGGGACCCAGAGGGAGGAGGACGGAGGGTTATAAGGGAGGGCTCCCAACAGCTTCCAGGGCACTTGAGTTTAAAATACACTTACTGAGAAAAGAGAGGGGTCAAGGTTCCCCCCTCCTACGCATTTCTTTCAGTGCCAAGATGGGGTTGAAGTCTTGAGTGCTGCCTGGCTCCCTCCGAGCCTCCAGCAAACACTGGCAGGCGCGAGGGGGACCACCAAGCATCACCCAGCACCTAGACCCACATCTCTGGTGGTGCAATTCTTCCCCCCGCCCCCTCTCCTTCCTGTGCTGCTAATGACAATAAACTGGTGTTAAGAGCCCCTTTGAGGAGCCTGGCTCCTGCTCTTCCTATAGTTTGAGGAACGGTTATAACAGCCCATCACCTCCTAACAGCCTGTCACACCTGTACCTGGGATGTGGTCAAGGGAGAACAATAATAGAATTGCACATCCATCAAGTTCTTGTGCAAC
Source organism: Athene cunicularia (assembly GCF_003259725.1). Taxonomy (NCBI): domain Eukaryota; kingdom Metazoa; phylum Chordata; class Aves; order Strigiformes; family Strigidae; genus Athene; species Athene cunicularia. Next base: position 2,363,997 of record NW_020799112.1, on the reverse strand, counting down.
TGGTGGAAGACACCAGAATATTTCATTGTTCGAGCTGGGGCAGAGTGAAAAGTACCTGACAAAAGTCAGCTGAGAACAATAACAGAATTGCACACCCATCAAGTTCTTGTATAGCTGGTGGAAGACACCAGAATATTTCATTATTCAAACTGGGCCAGAGTGAAAAGTACCCGACAAAAGTAAAAATAAAGTAATCTTAGAGAGTATAAATAGCGACCCTAAGTGAGACCCTTTGAGCTCTCCTGGACCACAGCGGGCCTGTGACCAGCATCTCCCCTGAGCTGGGAGCCTCCCAGGTACCAAAACCCTTACGGTGTCGTCCGCTGTTAGAGCCGACGAGAGACCAGGGTGAAGTCAACCTGCTCCAGGCTCAGTTATCACCTCTGAGGAAGGCCAATGCCTTGTGAGTATTTAAACTCGAGAAGAGGGAAATTTGAACTTTGAGCTAGCTTCTCTGTCACCCACTCTCTCTCTGCTTACCGATGTGTTTGGGTAGACATGGTTATTTTCCAGAGTGTGGGTACATACTTATTCCACTGATCCAAATACTTTTGTCTGTCTGTGTGTTTGTACGTCTTGTGTTTGTGAATGTGCATGTATATATGGATTTAAGGTACCGTACAGTAAGTCCGTGTGAATCTTGTCATCTTCAAATCTGTAGTTAAGTCGCTATTTTGATTATAACATATTTTACTTAATTATTTTATAAATCTTTAAATTTGTTAATGATTAAGTGCTGCTAGTCGTTAACAAATTTGGATTTGCTGCTAAATCATTACCATATTAATATTGTCATCTGTGACACTCAGTTCTGGAAGTCAGCCCCTGTGCTCTGAGGGCTGAGATTTTTTTGAGAATGCCCCGGGGTGACGGTTTGGTGTCAGGGGACAGCTTTACAGCTTCTCCTACCCCCGCACCATTGCTCTGGAGCTCCTTTCACCCAAGGTGAGATGACCTTTTAGGATGAATTAGGAGAAAATATGACACAGGCAGGCCTGGTTGCTTGCCCAACATTGTGCCAGCTTCATCCCCTTTACAACTCGGATTTACATCACGTCAGGGCCTACAGTTATTTGTAAATAAATAAAAGAATCAACCTGCACAACTTGCTGCCCCAGGAAAGCAATAACGACAAGACCCAGTAAACCATAGATGCAGGTATCTCATTATATCTAGATAATTATCTGTAGATAATGAGATATCCAACCCCCAGCAACAGTGGAGTGGATATAAAATCCCAAGGGACATAAACCATCACCTTCTCACCCAGAAGATGGGCAACACCTACATGATGGCAGTGGAAGTGCCGTTGCTTCTCTGCCCCAGACAGGGTGGGAGCAAACCTGAAAGGCCAAGAGGGTTTTTCTCTGCTAAACCATATCCTCAGCAACCTGCTCTCAAAGAGACATTGAAAACAAAACCAATCCTGTTCTCCCAGAGGGAGGAAAACAAAAATAACCCTGTGGATGAATGAGCAGCACAAAGCAAACTGCTGAGGCTCGGGTAGAGTTTGGGAGCTGAAAGCTCTCCAGCTCCATGTTCCTGCTTGAATTATGGTTTCTGCATAAAAAAAAAAAAAAAAGCACCCTGGTGTTTCTTTTCTCTTTTTTCTCCCAGTTAGGGAGCTCCTGCAGGAGGTTTTGCCCTGAAAAATCCTTGGGGAGGGAGAAGCTGAGCAGCTCCCGGGGCCCAGTCCTGCCAATGCTACCTTTCCCTGAGTGATGGAGTTGCAGTGGGATTCTTTTATAGTCCTGAAAAACACAGCCTCTCCCCTTCTTTACTCTTTTCTTTCTCAAGTGCAAAAACAAAGCCACCATTTGGCAGTTGGGGGACGCGATGAATTAGGGTTCTTGACAGCTCCCTGCACCCTTGGTGGAGGGGAGGCTTCCTGGAGTGGGGCTGGCAGGAGCCCGGCCACATCCGTGATGGGGTGAGGCTGCCAAGCGCCCTGCTTCAAGGCCATGCCCAAATCCTCCCACTGGGATGTTCCCAGATGAGTCCTAGGAGGCAGCTGGAGCAGCTGGGCTGCCACTCACCCCTTGGAGTGGCTCACAAGTTGATGAAACCCATCCAGAGCTGAGGAAAACCACTCTTGCTTCATGCCATGGGCCTCAGCACATTTGGATGCTCTGACTGCGGAAAGTCCCGGGACTGGGGCGGCCTCAGGAATGCTCCAGACAAACTCCACTCCCTGCTGTTACGGTGGGCAGGACGCGGGCAGTGGGGTGGCTGACCCACTCCCTGCCTGCAGGAAAGAAACAACCCCAAACCCAGCGACCGACTCAATATGCAAGGCAGCCCTGTGGCACAGCTTCTCTCCAGCACCAGGGCATGCACTGAGCGAAGGAGCCTCCCAGGCTGTGAGAAAAGGGCTTGCACAGGAATCCCAAGCCCAGAGGCAGAGATCCCCATGCCGGGGTTCCCCTGGGAGCTTCTTCTCCTTTCACTGCCTCTATATCCTGCCCTTCTCGCCTGGAGGTGCAGCCCCCTGCCCTGGTTCGTTCCCTGGGCACCCAGCTCCCATCACCTCTGGGGACACCCCCAGCATTGCCCAAAGCCTGTTTTGGAGGAAGAGAAGGAGAGCAGGAGAGAAGGGAAACTACCTTGCTCAGTGCTTTGTGGTGAGGAATAGACCTGTGGTCTTGAAAAAGGCTTGGATGTGGCAGCGAGTGAGCCTGGGGAAGCTGGCGAGCTGCCCTCTGCTCCGGCTAGCAGAGGCTGTGCCTCTCCTGGCCATGGGAGCACCACAGTGAGCACACACGGGCAGGAGCCAGGCCTATGCCCAAGCACCCCTCACCTCTCTGGGCTCCAAAATCAAGCCAGGTCCTCTGTGAGACCTGCTCCCACCACTCTCCCATGCTCCAGGGACAGCACCAGAGCTTGTGTCCCAGAGCCCCCAGAAAGCAGGATACCTCTCTCCTCCTCCCATAGCAGGGAGCAGCCTGCGCAGCACAGCCTCCTGAAGCCCTGAGCCCCCAGCCAGGCAAGATGAGCCCCTCTAGAGCTCAGTCCATCACCCTGCTCCTTCTCTGCTGCACCCTTCAACTCAATGGAGCCACCTCCCCATCCTCCCCCAGTACCGCTCTGGTCTTTTATCCGCCCCGTTTGGTCTCAGCTCCTAACACCATCACACGGGTGGCACAGGGCAGGGCACCTCGGTAACCGTTCATCAGCTGGCACGGCGCTTGGCTGCTCGCATGCCTAAGCCGGGCTGGTCTGGGGCTGCCTGGGATGGGCAGTCAGGGTCTAGGCAGGGACAAGGGGTTCCAGGCTTTCCAGCTTCCTGGGAATCTGTCCTCGCTGTGTGGATGTGATGGCTGTTCACTTGCAGGAGCCTGCTGAGGTTGGGGTGCTATCCTCTCCCGGCCTGGCTGCTGGCCAGGGGGTCCTCACATCCCCGGGGATGGTGCTGCCCAGTGCCTTCCCTCTACATGGCAGAGGGCTGTAGAGGAGCCACAGCTGTCAGGGAGGCTGTTGGCCAGATAAGAAACTACATCCTTTGAAGGTGCAGACCTTCGAAGGCTCTTCCAGTCATCATCCCTTACCCCACAGCGCTCTCCATGTCAGTGGTTTAGCGACACGGTGATACTCGGGACCTGCCCCAGTGCCAGGGTCTCCACCAGAGACAGTGGTGCGGAGACCTGCCGATCCTCTCACAGCAACACCCATCCCCAGAGACCTGCTGTCCCGGCAGGGAGGTGGCTGTTACCAGTGTGCACCAGTGGCCAGGCTGTGTGGGGGGCCAGAGGCGATGTGCAGGGGCTATGGGGTGCTGTGTCATGGGGCAAAGGAGCTGCGACTTCTCTCCGTGGGATCCCCAGGTGTTCAGGTGAAGACCAGTACCTATGGGATCTCCTCTGGTTGCAGCCCCCCGGGCAGGGGAAGCACGAGAGGCAGCAGGGAGAACACCCCGGGAGGGCGGGGAGGTCCCGGGGTGCTGCCAGAGCCGGCTGGGCTCGCTGTGGGCTCCTGCTGCCAGCACCTAATGAGCACCATGATGTAACTCTGGGTAAGCCTTGCAAGAGATCAGCCTGAGGAAGTTGCAGTTTCTTTGTCAGATTTGTTTACCTCTTTTTTTTTTTTTCTTCTCCTTTTTTTTTCTGCTCTGGTTGAGGTCACCCGGTTTGAACCTCAGCAACACGTAGACCTTCCTCCCCACCTCCCCCGACCCGTGCCTGCTCACTCTCAAAGAGAAACCCTCGACCTCTCTGACGTTTTCTGCACTCTCAAGAGCAAATGGGGGTTGCATTTCTTGCTAAACTTGTGGTTTGGCTGCCTCGGAAATGCCACCTATAGCCACAAATGATGCGATGACTAAGGGAGGCAGCTCTGGCTTGCACAGCCCCTGGGCTTTTTCTGCCATCGAAGGAGCTGGGAGAGGATGGGTGACAGAGGGGCTGGCCTCTCTGTGAAACTGATGGAGCTGAACATCCTTCCTCTACCTGGACCAGACCCCAGAGTCAGTGACACAACATGGCACAAAATGTCCTCACCAAGAACAAAGGCTCCTTCACCCCAGGCAGGACTGCTGGCCAGTGCAAGGAGAAATGGGCTCACAAGGGTCCAGAGCAAGCAGTCGTTTGCTTTCTCCATGTGCTCTGAGATTGTGGAGGATGGAGGTGGCCTCTGCCAGCCAGGTGAGAGATTTTTCAGCTCCTCAGTTGTTCAGGGCACTGGGGATGGTGATACCTCCTCTGGGAAGGCAAGCAGAGGGGCACGGAGGAGCTGCGAGCATCTCTGGCACTTCCCAACTGGCAGCAGGATCATAGGTGCCTTCTGCACCCCAGCAGCCTGGCTTACAGAGCTGGGGCAAGCAGAGGACGGTACCATGCATGGAGCCACTGACTGAGAACCAGGGGACAGGGGGACAGAGGCAGAAACTGATTGGGCAGAATACAACCCCTGGGGGCTTACCAACAGTCTGGGCATTATGCTCCCCAGCCCAGGAGCTGATCCCCAGTAGCTCCAGACTATCCCAGACCCATCTGCCTTGTTCCCACCTCCAACCTGCCTTTATCCATCTGCTCCTGCCCTTTCCCTTCCACTGGCAATAATTGGTGAGATTAAGGGGTGGAGATGCCCAGGAACTGATCTGGCTGAAGGGCTGATTTCTAACTCCACACAGTTTCCCGCTCTGGAGCGATCTGCAGCCAGCACAGCAGACCCACAAGGTGGGACTCGTTCAGTGGGTTTGGTCTGGAAGTGGGTGGCTTCCAGCAGCAAACACTGAGGATGCCATGTTGTGTCTGTCCATGGCGGTGGCACATGTGCTGCAGCTAACAGCTAAAGCTCAGGAATGGTTAATTTCTTTATTTCTGTGTGCTTCCCAGTGTAGGAACGGCTACAAGACTCTGTAACCTCTGGACTCCGTTCTCCGTCAGTTATCTCTGATATCCCTGTGCTTCGGTGCTCATCCAGCCCAGACTGCAGCTATTGACCTGTGAGCTGCCTCCCACCCATCGAGCCTACACAGGTCTCCCACGGATGTGCTGAGTCTTTAATCCATTTTTGGTTCCCCCTGTCTGGGGTCAGAGAGGGGTTCACCTCTCCAGGGTGTTCACATGGCATGGCTGCAGTGTCTCCAACCCTCCTTTACTCAGTGTGGGAGGACAGGCAGCTGCATGGCTTCATGGTGTATTTGGTCATTATATTCTCCACTTCTGCCTGGAGAAACCACAATCTCCAGACATCTGGAAACTCTTCAAAGTCTTCTGCAAGCCCTCCCAGCTCTGGGCTGGCTCTGGTCCTGCTCTGGAAGTTGCTCTCTTCCCTCTAGGACTGTGCAGGGTGGTTTCTCCTCTTCCACTGGGAATCCTCAGCACATGGCACTGATGGGGAAGAGGGCACCAAGATGGATGGAGGGTTTCTAGGGAAGAGCCAAGCTCATCTGCTGCCAGTGACACTGAGCCACATTGCTGGCGGCCTCCCAAGAGCTCCTGCAGGAACCCCAAGGACCAGGGTGGAAGGTGCCAGGGTACAGCATCCGATGGGACTTATGGCTGCGCTGGTGGCCACCAAGTCCCCAGAGCTCAGAGGCTTTTGCTGTGCTAGCAGGAAGGTCGCTCTCTTCCAGAGATCCTCTCTTCTTTCTCCCAGCTGGTGTTGGGCCTCTCAGCTGGGCTCTTACCGGTTTGCTCCACACCTCCCATGCCACTGAGCAAGCCATGAGCATCGCTGCTGCTGAGCGACCAAACTGATAAAAGCATCAGCAGTAGTAGGAAAGGGCTGCCTTCCTCCTGGTGGGACATCTCAGGGAGCTCCACACAAGAGGGGATGTCACAGGAGAATAACTGGAGCTACAAGTTTTTCCTCTCCTGGGTGGTTTGGCTTGAGGTCTCACCAGAGGAGAGAGCAAGACCATCCCCTTTATCTGCCAGGGTGGATTAGGGCTCCTCTCCTCCAGCCTTCAGAAATGCAGCTTAATTGCCAAGGTGGGACCAGGAAGAGGAGACTTCTCTGTTTACTCACATAGTTTCAGGGTGAATAACACACAGGTAGTCTGGCTCTGGCTTTACTTCGGTGGGGCTATCAGAGAGTGAGACCTTCCTCTCCTGGCTCACCCAGCCCTCGGGTTGTCAGGATGGGCAGAAGAACCTCTTAAGTGGAAGAACATGGGACTTTCAACCCCCTTCTGCACCATCCCAGCTGGGGGGCTGGTGGCCACAAAACCCTCCTCACCCAGCACAGAAGCTCTTTGTCCTCTTTTCCTTTCCCTCCCCCTCAGTTTTGGCACACAAGGAGCTGTTTGAATGCCCTCACGAGACAGATTTTCCACTGATAACCAATTCTTGTGGTTGCTCCTGTGACTGGCTCCTACTGAGTCATCCTTCCCACAGGGCAGAATCCCAGCGGTCCCAGCTCCCTCCAGCCACCTTGGGAATGGGGATATCTTCTTCCCCTCATCGCCACCAGCAGCAAAGAACCTGCCCCTGCTCCCAGTCCTGCTCAAGGTTGCAATCCAGGACTTAACCCACCCTTGCCAACGTGTCCCCAGGGACTGCTCTGTGTCTTGGACCGTGGTATCAGCATGGGTGAGCAGATTTGCCACCACCTCACAGGTGAGGCTTTTTGCCCCCCAACCATCAAGTGGAGCAGATGACCAAGGGAAAACAGAAGTTACTTACTTCTACACGCCCTGTAGCACCCAGAAGAGTGAGCCAAAGATGGTCTTTCTGTCCTGGGTGGCTTTCTCTTCCAAGAATTGCTTTTTGAAGCCATCCCCAGCCTTCTGCATCCTGCTGCCCTATGGTAAAGGGCTGCACAGCTTAATTGTATGGAGAAGCACCTCCTTTGGGTTGCTTTGAACCTGCCAGTTGATGGATGCATTTGATGGCCCTAGTGTTTACACAACAAGAGGCAGTGAGTAATCGCGCCCTCATTTATCTTCTCTGGACTCATCATGATATTACAGACCTTGGTTACGTCTGCCCCTGGTGCCTCTTTCTCAGCCTGTTCAATCACCCTTTGCACAGGAGCCCAGGTTTGCATGGAGGCAAGCAGGGGACAGCAGTTCTCCAAGGGCGTTTGCTACGGGGAGCTGACGGGGGAAGGATGCTTGTGGGCTTTGGGAAGCCTCCCCTGTTTGCCAGGGCTACGCCAGGGTGTGGGGAGGCTTGTCTGGGAACATCTTGTGCTCTCCAGCTGCTGGCAATGGGAGGTGGAGATGGCTCCTGATGGTTATTGCCATCCCAGTGAGGTAAACTGGATTAGCGTGGGGAGGTTGGGAGACACTCTGGACCCTCTTGCCCGGGCTGGGACTGTATTGCAGCAGGAGCATGAGCAGCTCCTTGAAGAGCCTTGAGGCTGCAGGCAGGCAATTACCACCCTGGTGTGCTGGAACCTCTTATTGCTCTCATAAAAACCTCATTTCACTCTTTGGGCTAATGCGTTTTTTGGCTGGGGCAATTACAGTCTCATAAAGGGACTGCTCACCACCTTCCTCCCACCACCACATCCCCGCTGCCCCCAGCCTTCTGCACGCTCTGCCTTCACCACAGCCTTTGGTGGGCTTGGCTGCGAGAAGAGTCAAGCTTTTTCTTCTCATTTCCAAGGCAGCCTTCAAGCCCATTTGCTCTACAGCAAGAATGAAGAAAAAAGAACCCAAACCCACAGAAAGGCCATTTTTTCCCCCCTTTTTGTCTTGCACTGAACCCATGGGCACAGGGAGCTGTTGGAGCAGGAGCACTCGGGATTTTGGCACAGCAACTGCCTGGCAAAATGCAGCTGGCCTGTCCCATATATAGCATGGGGGTGCGGCGGGATCCGGCCCCGGGGAGTCCGCAGCCCACGCAGAGCCGAGGCAGCTGAGCCTGCCAAGCTGCCGGGGAGCTGGAGATGAACCTGAAGCTGTTCCTTGACTTGGGAGCTGGCCAAGCTGTATTGGCCAAGTGTCTTCTTTATTCCCTTCCAGGCTTTTTCCATGCCTGGGTGTATTTCCACAGCGCGGAGTCGGGTGGAAAATTACTGGTGATGCTCCGGTGCCAGGTTCCTGCCCTGGCAGAGGTGAGCTAAGGCTGTGTGTTCAGCTGGGGAACTCCTTGCCACGGGATGCTGCTGGGGTTGAAATGCCTTGAAGGAACAGCTAGATCACTTAAGAAAAGAACCAGAAAGCTTTTTAAAACAAATATATCAATTTTTGCTTAGAAAATGCTTCTCTGGAGAGATCTGTACATTGCAGCTCATGGTAGAAGGGTTTTTGCAGACCAACAGCTGCCTGGGGTTTGCTCCTCAGAAATGTCATGAGAAACTACAAATACATCCCAAATGGCACAAAGAAGTAGATAAAACAAGATAAATGGTATGCACCAACACTAATGGCCTGCAGACACAACCGAGGGCCAGCAAACAGCAACAGTAAAGAAACGCTTCGAAGCCAAGGAGCAAACAAACCGTCAAGTTTCAAGCTGTGATCTCAGGTTTGCAAGAGGCTTTCCAAGCGAGTGCATGGCTGGTGTTGCTGCAGGGAAGGGGGCATATATGCTGGGAAATAAAGAAAATACCCCACCCAGAGGGAGGAAGGCATCGTTGGCAGAGAACTGAGGGCGACAGGGACCACCCAGGTTTGGTGCAATGACTCGAGAATTGGATGGGTGGGTGGATGGAAGGATAGATGGATGGAAGGATGGATGGATGGATGGATGGATGGATGGATGGATGGATGGATGGATGGATGGTTAGAGGAGCAGGGAGCAAGCCCTGAAGATCCTCTTTCTGCTAACCAGGGCGTGATTCACAGACCACAAGGCCAGCCAGCCAATACGCTGCTCCTCCAAGGACGCAGAGGGGAACGTCACAATCCTCCTGCTATGGGAAACCCCTGATTTCAACATGCAAACCAAGGAGTCGAGGCCTGGGTGCTGCTCTCAGCTCGGGTCAGCACCCTGTGACCTGGGAGCATCCATTCTGGTGCAGTTTCCCGCGGGACCTGCTCCCGCCTCCTTTGATGCCTCCCAACGCCTCTCTATGAGCATTTTTCTCATTAGAAGGTGCAGCAGGGAAGGTGTGGGACCCCTTGGGCTCTTTGCAAGAGCTGAGCAGGTGCCTCCAGGCTCAGGGATGCTTGCCCGACCCAGTTCCCATGTCGCTGGGCTGTGGGTCGGCTGAGCCAGGACTGGTGGGAGGGATGGAGCGTGCCCTGCTTATATCCAGGTCACTGGAAAATCCCCTTGGCTGGGACAGAAGCAGCACATGGACATCACGTACCTTGGAGTGCTGAGCCCAGTCTTTCCTCTTCATCCCCATGGCTCTGCCCCTCCAGCCTTCCTAGTTTTCTTACGAAAGGACCAATTTTGCTAGTATTTGTGAACAGTTTTGGGGAAATTCAGTCTTCCAGCCAGGAAGGACAAGCCCAGGTGTTTGGTGCCCATAAAAAGAAAACATCTGTTTGGCAAACACTGTAAAGCCATTCATCACCTCCAAATCCCTTTCTTCCCACACAGCAATTTTCAGTGCCTGGAAAGGAAAAAAAAACCAGAACCAACAAAAACCAACCAACAAACCCAAACCAAAATAAATGAGTGAAGAGCTTGACTGGGTCTGCCACAGTGTTTCTGGATGCAGGCCCAAAGCTGTGGCTGTGGGATCTTCTCCAGCCTGGTACAGGAGAGGAGGTCCCACCAGCCAACTGCGTGAAGTTCAAGCCTTCCTTTTCCATCCCTCTGTTACTGGGATGGGGACCTTAAGGCTCACCTGCTGGTCCCCAGGTTCCCTCAGTAGAGCTTTTATTGCAAAAACCCTCAGTGAAGATGGCTAGCAATGAGGTGGTGGTGGTGGGATAAGCCATGCTCCTGGTGCCAGGATGGCTTTACCATCCCAGGTAGTGGAGAAAGACAACTGCTCAAGGCTTAGGGATGAAGTGACCCTCTGCCTTGCACCTCCTCCTCCTGGTGCCCATGTTCTTATCATCTTACAGGTCATGGAAACCTGTTACAAGGAGGCTTATCCCTGGCTGAGCCCTCCCTCAGGGATAGCTGCTGCTGTCTAATCCTCAGCAGCTGGATCAGCCCTTCCCACTCAATGCCTTCAGGGAGCTACAGCTTGGCCCCAGCTCAGCATCTACCCCCAGGCTGGGGGACTCCCCAGCCCCAGCTGTCAGCCAGCCTCGATGCCACCGAAGTCCTCAGGGACTTCCCAGGGCTGGCCCAGCCCTGCTGGGGTCGGGACTGAGCAAGAGCAGCCAGCTGGGGCTGGGCAACCTTTGAAAAGGCTCACGTTGCATCGGCCAGGCTGGGAGAAGCTGCCCCGATGACACCCAGGGATCTCCTCCTCCTTCTCTTGTTTCCTTATGAGCTTTTCCTGCTTTGCTTGTTCTCATTTAGCCCTGTTCAGCAGCCAGAAACATGGAGACCATCCCAAAGCTGTGCCCACCGAGGTGCAGCTAAGCCAGCCCTGCAGCAGGGCAAGCGACGTGATTGCACCTGTAAAAGCTGGAACCTGCCTGTGATGTTCCCACCATCGAGGTGAGAGCCACATGTTAAAGGCCTGATCTCTAATTACCTCCCCTATTTATTTATTTTCTCTCTTTGCCATTGCACATCACCTGCAGTTACACATTTCCTTTGATTTTTGCTGCAAAGTAAACCCACTTACCAGGTATTTTCTTGGTCAAAGACTTTGATTGCACCATCCCAATGACTACTGGTATTAAGAAGCTGCTGCAGGGATGTACTGGAGAGGGCAAGTTTTGACCAGCCCTGACTTTGTTCTTTGTTTCTTCCATTCTATATTCCTGACAAGCTGCTGGTGTGCTCAGTGTCCCTGTGGATGCACCCACATGCTCATCATCCCCACAGCCTGATCACACCGGGCAGGCAGGAGGTCTGCACTGGAATTACCTACAGCCTTGAAGATGTCACCTAGGGCTAAACGCCGTGGGACCACGGCTGGCTGTTTTGATGCCCCATGAGGGTGTCGGGGCACATCGTGGGCACCCTGGGAAGAACTCAGGCAAAGCCACAGGAGATGCACCAAGCTCTGTCAGTGGAGCAGCAGCTGCCTCTGCTCTCACCCACGGCCAGCAGCTATCAGCACCGGGAGCTTCATCCCTATCACCCCTGGGCACTTGGTCAGCCTGTATGATGGTTTGAAAGCTGTTGGTGTACACTGGTAATATGGATACACAGACATCTTTGACTCAAGAAATCAGATTAAAAGCCTTGGAGAGATGGTGTACACCCAGCCCCTGGTCACTGTCTGCTAAAACAGAGATCAGAAGCCCCCTCTGCCACCAGAGACATTCCTGGGTACCATGGTGCCACCCCAGATGGGGACCTTCATGGACCAGATGTTAACAAAACCCAAATGCATAAGCTTTGTCCTTAGGCAGGCAATTTGGGCTTTGCTTATGCTGCTTGGAGAAGTCTGGTGGCTCTGCATGACATGGCAGGCCCTGGGTTTTCCAGACCTTACGTCAACAGGTTGGTGACATATGTAAACCCCAGCCCAAGGAAATCCTGGGTGAGCTCTCCCTGTTCTTTACAGTCACAGAAGCGTATCACTTTCCCATCAAAGCACAGCACTAGCAGAAGAGGTACACTCAGTCCATGGTCCCATCTGCTCTGCAGAAGGTGATTCCCATCTCAGAGGCCCACCTTGGCCTCCATGGGACCTCCCAACCCCAACAGGACCCTTCAGCCCCGAGTGATGATGACTTTTTTTAAGAAGGCTCCATTGCCCAGCATAGCAGAGGCCATCCCACCACCACTTCATGATACATTTTTTCCCCAACACCCTGCAGCAAGAGGGCAAAATTCCCCATAGCCTTTGGTCTTCCCATCCTACCTTAGGGCAGCACCACTTTGGAAGCTTCCTGGATTGCCAGTCTGATCTCCTTGATGCTCCAAATGCTTCCTCTACCCATGCCAAGCCAAGTGGGTCAGTGAGTGACCTGGGGCTGGGTTGCCAAGCCCTGTTGGCTCTGCCTCTGAGGGATTTGGGACAGGCTGGGGAGATAGCACAGGATGTCCCGTAGCCAACCGCATGGCTATACAGACCAAAGCTTGGAGACACCATCATGGCCTCCATGCTAGGCATGGGATGGTCATTAGATGGTGCCGTCCCCAATATCCTCATCATCTTCCCCCCCCCCAAAAAATGTGGACAGCACCTGGGGAGGTCCTCCTCCATGTCACCTGGAAACTCATCTTGGTACCACCTGTCAGAAGCGGTTCAGAAGTCCAGGAGATAAAAGCAGTCCCAAGAGATAAGTCAATAAACTCTCCCAAACATGGTTTTAATTATTGTGATTAATGCAGACTTTGATGGGAGGAAGGAGAGAAGAGCTGGCCATGTGTGGCTGGTGAGGCTGGAGCAGCAGAGGCAGCTCTGATTTACCCAGTTAAGCAACAGACGTTTGTCTCCAGTTGTTTGCAGGAAGCAAAGATTGAGAAATAGGTTGATTGCGCAAAACAGATGTTAACACGTTTGTAACCCCAAAAACATGAAAAAAAAAACCAAACCCCAAACCCCCACATTCTTGCAGTGACACCTACCAGCTCCTCCCAAACACACGTGGCCGCTGTTGACATCGGTTCAATGAGCACCGGCAGGAGCTGGCAAGCTGCAGGAGGAGTGGGCAAGCTGCCCCGCTGGGAAGATGGCCATCAGCCGCAGAAGCTAGGAGGCTTTTTGGAGCAAACCTGCCCGCCTTGGAAACACCTGCCTTGGCCTTCCTAATTTTAAGGGGTTCTTGCCAATGCCAGCTCATCTTGGGCGTGATGCCCCCCTTTATCTGTGGCTTCCCCATCACCCCCGAGGCTGCTCCTTCCAAGCTCACCCCACTGATCTGGCTGGGTGGCTGCTCCTTATCAACACGGGCCCGGGAGCTTCGCTTCCCTTCTCCCCTGCAGGGAGGCGTACTGAGCCAAGATAAGGATCCAATGGCACCAACGCTGGGGCAGGGAGGGAAAGAGGCCCCCCCCCCAACCACGCAAGTGCCCCCCAGGAACGAGGTGGAGGAGACCATCTGCCATCAGACACCCGCTCTGCCAGAGAGCCAGAGGGCACCTCGCACCGCAGCCATCTGCCTACGTGGCTGTCGGGCGCCCGCTGCCTGGGCATGCCTGCAAAGGCAGTCCCACGGCTCGTGGAAAGGCGAAAATTAACATAAAATGAGATAAAACCAAGTGAGGAGGTACAAGAGAAGTGTTGCACTTTGTCAGCTCTTTCCAAAGCCCTTTTCTCTAGAGCTGCAGTGGGAGCAAGCTGATTTTCCTCCAAAGCTTTGTGCAGATTGAGAACAGGGGAGAACCAAGACCTTACCACACGCTTGGGAAAAAACAAACTCATAACTGTGGTGTTTCACATCTCATTCTCCGCTGGGCTTGTCAGGATGCTTGGAAAAGGGGGAACCCCAAATTTGAGCTGAGGGGGGTCCATCTCCACCACCTCCATGGTCAGGAGGGCCCCTGCTCCTGTTTTCCATGAGCTTGAGCAGGAGGGAAGGGAAGGGGAGATGTTGGGCTGGCGGACCCTCATCTGGACCATCCCACCCGCACACCTGCGAGGGTGTGATGGGAGAGATGCTGGCTCCAGGGGGATTTGGTGACGTCTGTGGAGAGGGGCTGGGAAGGTTCATGGAGAAGCGCCGAGGCTTGCCGGGTGAAGCCGAAGAGCCGGAGCTGAAAGGCAGCCTCCTCCGGCATGCTGGCCGGGCTGGGACGCGGCTGGCCAGGATTTTCAGCAGCTGAGTGAGCCAGCAAAGCAAACATTAGCAAAGAGCTCCCGAGTCATGTAAACAAACAACCAATTAAAAGATGAAATAAATCTCCCAGGTACATAACCTTTCTATTTAAACACTGGCCAGGCCTGGAACAGCTCCAGAGCATCTGACCCAGCGACGCCTGTGATCTATCTGCCGAGCTCCCGTGGCTTGAGTTTCAGGGAGTGGCTTTAACTTTTCTACCATTTCCCCCCCCAATTATATTATTTGTTATTTCTGATGTCGGTTTAATGCAGAGGGAAAGCCCCCAGCCCCTTTCCTTCTGCAGCTCCTTCCCTGTGCGGAGCAGGACCTGGCAAGTCGCTGTCTCCCTCCCTGTCTCAATTCCTCCACCTCTGAAATAAGATTGACTGTGCTGACCTGTTAATTATGAAACTTAAGGCTGGTATATAGAAAACATAGGGGGCAAATTAACCCAGCAGCTTTAATGGAGGAGTGGGAAGAGAAGAGCAAGGCTTTAAATGGAGGGCAGACAGCCCGGGGGAGAGCTCAACATGAGGTTTTGCAGGGATGAGGATGTTCCTTCCATGGCAGGACAGGCCCTGAGCGCTTTAAAGTCAGAAATTCTGCAGTAGGCTAAACCCAACAAGTATATGTGGGACAAATGTTGGGGTTCCCCCCCCAAGCCTTGTGTTTGGGGAACACTTATCTTTGCCTTAAAGATTTGGGGTGGTTTGGCCTTCACACCTTACACTGTCAGGATAGAGCGAGCAAGGAACCATTGTGTAAAACAGGAGCCAGGAAAAACATCCAGGAAAAGCAATACATTTTGCAAAACTCACCTTTAGGCAGGGCGAGACGGGAGCACAGCTTCATGGCCATGCTGTCCTGGAGCACCCTCACCAGAGCTGCTCGCCCCTCACCGTGTCCCCTCTGTAATGACAGGGCTGGCGTGAGCAGCTTGGAAACAGCCCCCAGCACAGCAGGACCAAATAAGCACTGGCCGCTTAGTTGGTAGCCAAAGGCGATGCTCAGTAGCCATTTGCTGAGAGGTGAGGGGTAGGGACCAGGCTCAGGGCTTCTGACCCACTCCAAGGTGCTGCCCTGATGCTTCTGGGTGTATTTAATAATAAATACATAATAATTCCCCAGCACCCAGGAGAGAAAACAAACCTGACTAGCTGGGGGGCTGCATCCTCCATCACCGAGGGCTCAGTCCAGCCCTCTGTGAACCACCCTAAAGATTTGCCCTAAAGGTCTGCCCATGGTTTCTGTCCCCTACAGCTCAGCTGATGGATGCAGGGGACCAGCTCATGGCTGGTCATGGAGCCCCACAGCCAGATCCCTCCCTTCAGCATCCAACACCATGCTCCTCATGAGCTGCCAGGCCCCTCATCTGCTCTCAGGCTTCTGTGCAGCCGCTCTGCTGATTCAGGACAGCAGGGGACTTGCCCCGGCCAGCTTCAGCACAGCCTCTAATCCCAGGCTTAACTTTAAACCCAGGTCTGGGTCCCACAGAGGACAGCAGGCTTCTCCCCCAGCAGGAAACAGACGCCCCACCCGAGGTCATGGCTGAGTTACACTGGCCCTTTCCAGGGCTGGTGGTGAGGGGAAGATTGCTAAATGGGCTTAAATCCATGCACCTGCAGGCTTTTGTTGCCCAAAACTAAGTGTGGAGACTGTAGTGATAAGGACTGCTAAGGGGGAGCTGAGGAACATTGCTACTTTTCATGGCTGAACACTTATTTTGCACATCAGTGTGATGCCAGAGCCTCCCCACGCTGCCAGCACATCGGCTCTTGGCCATCCCTCATATCTTTATTTTTGGAGAAAGAAAACACTTGCTTGACACCAAAGTAGAAGCTTTTTCAGCCCTTAGTGATGGAGTTTCATCTTTAACAAAAATAGCTTTTATTGAGGTGCTAGGTGTACCAAAGCACCCTGCTCTGCCCTGCTACCAGGCCTCCAGTCCTGCATGAAATATTTGGGGGACTGATGAGAGATGCAGTCTGCTTAAAAGATTAAAATATCTCCTTATCCAGAGGCCAAACACACAGATGCAGCCCATGCAACATGGTTGTCCCCTTCTGGAGGTGTGATGCAGCTTGGACATGTCTGCAACCCTGGAAGGGAGCAGGTACTCCCCAGTCCCACTGTGACAGCGCTGCTCAGCAGTACCCCCACACCCCGTGGCATCAGGGCTGCTCAGCGGTACCCCCACACCCCGTGGCATCAGGGCCGCTCAGCGGTACCCCCACACCCCGTGGCATCAGGGCTGCTCATCAATCCCTGGCTTCAGTCATCTTCAAGCCCCCGTGGCAATGGGGCACCCACCTCTGGCAGCACCAACCCCACCCACCCCAGGGAGGAATTTATGAGTGGAGACAGGGGAGGGGGAAAAATACACCGAAGCCAAGAAAACCTGCCCAGACAGGGAAGTGAAAACCCCAAAGATAGTGCTCCCACTCTTTCACATCGGGGCTTTCAGTAATCACAGCTGCTTTCACTTCTGCTTCGACCCTCCGCCTGTTCCGCCACCAGTGGGTTTTGGTTCCTCTCTGCTTCCCCGCCACCTTCCCCCTTTCGAGGCCAAGCCTTCAAACCACTTCAGCTTTAATTTCCAGTTCCTAAACCGCAGGGGTGCTACCCGTTTCCACGTCCCGCGCTGGTCCCTGCCCATCTCCTGAGCCCCGGTTGCCTCCGAGGAGCGGGGGGACGCGGTGGGCTGGGGTGGTGCTGCAGCCGTGCCAGGAGCTCTCCCGCTGCAGTGGGCCAACTCAGCGGGTGCTCAGGGGGGATGGATGCTGGATGCAGGAAGAGAGAGGTGAGAAATAAGAAGCAGAGCAGAAGGTAGAACTCTCTTCTGCAACGGCTTTTCCTAGATCTTTGACTTCCAATAAAACCCCAATAAATACAACTATATTGTTATTATTTTTTAAAGAATCAGCGAACAAAGCTGGCACTGGAGGGAAGCGTGGGGCTTTGTTCTGCTTTTGGTAATTTCAGTGCCGACGCATGCAAACACTGGCGAAGGGTCAATATTGACTTTCTGCTGAAGCAACCGGCAGGGTTCATTGACTGGAGGCGTATGGGCGCTCGAGCTGCACCAACCTCACTCCAGGCTGCACCCTGCCCGCACCACAAGAGCTTTTGCCCTCACTGTGAAAATCCTTCCGGCTAAGAGCAATTTTTTATCAATGCAAAAATGCTGCCGTGAATAACATCCACCCAGGGCATCTGAGAAGCCAAACTTGCCCCAGGGGGTGTGCAGGATGCAGGGGTTTCCCAGGGATGCTTCGAGGGCAGGCTGCAGGCAGGAGCTCCCTCCCAAGTGGTTATCCCTGAGTGGAGTAAGGGGCTGAGGTCTGCCTGCCCCTCAGCACCCTCATCCTGGAGCTGAAGATCTCTCCGATACGCAAACCCCCTCTGCAAGCCCATGGCTTTATCAGCCGTGGTCTTCCCTCACAGTGGTGAGCAGCCAGATTTTGCTGCCTTTATAAGGGGGCTGCATTTGCCAGGTGGAGACGTGTTTGCACAGGGGTTGCTGTACGTGAGGGCAGCAGGAACTTGCCCACAGGCTGCCACAGGGTCAGGGCTTCCCCCCCCCCCCTCCCCCCCCCCCCAATTGTTAAAGGAAGCCTTGGCACAGCATCGGCTTCCCCCTCCACATGTCCAGCAGGCACATGGCTCTGCCCAGCAGAGTGAGGGGACAAAGGAACGATGCTTCTGCGCCTGCCACTCATGCAAGAGCTTGCAGCCATCGGGGCCTGCTCCCTCGCAGGCTGGGATTGCTCCCAGACCCCACATCAGCTCCTTATCCTTGGGGAAGCAGTGCAGTGGTCTGTCTGGAGGGCGGCTGCAGCTCTGGGAGGGTCTGCAGAGCACAGTCAGCACTGCATAAACACAACAGTTCAGGTCATAAATTATTTCCAGCTCTGAAGCTTGGCTGACCAGTGCACGTGGAGTTTGCCTGAAGCCGTCCCATGGCCTCAGAGATGCAGGTTTGGGGGATGAGAGCCCAGGCAAAGTGAGCTGTGCTTTCCTGCAGCAGGGTGGGTGGTTTCCAGCTATTTTTTTGGGCATGTTACCATTCTGCCCCTTTTTACACTTGATCCCCCCTCTTGGGTCTTCTGCCAGCCACAGGCTGGGCTCTCTACCGGCTGCATTCCTTCAGGTTGACGTGGCTTTTCTTTCTTCCCCCATCCTTATCACGCTTGAGTTCATGAATCATAGTTCTCCAAAGCTATAAACCACCCAAGCGACCTGTGTAAATCAAGCAAGACAGAAAGCAGAGCCAGGCATGGGGGTTCAGGCCACTCCAGGGGCACAGCTCTCCTGGGGAAAGACTCTTCCAGCCATGCGAGGAGCCATGCAAAAATAAATCCCTTTTCTAAAGCTTTTATTGCTGTGCTCAGTCCCCCCCAAGGCCATGAATTCTGCTTTCCCTTGTTCTGGCGGTGGGAAGATGGGACGGCATGCTGCCTGTCCTGGCATGCTTGTCCGCAGCGCCAGCGGTGCTGGAGGGAGGATGTGGGGGGATTTTCTGGTTCCGTCTGCTGTCAGCAGGGCTGGTGCTGGGGGGCTGAGCAGGCTCCTGGGATGCTCATCCCTCCGCAGACCCGTGTGGGCAGCCTGGAGCTGGCACCAGTCATTGATAACTTGCCAGAGGCTGCGCAGTTAGGAGCACACCAGGTCCTCCCGGCTTTCAGACCGAGGTGTCTTTGCAATCACACTTGATTGTGCGTGACTTTATGAGTCTCCAGGACAGAGCACATCTCTCTGTACTCCCTCCAGAGAGCCCAGGAGCCTGTGGTTAGGAGGAGACTGATTTTATCTTAACTGCAATGACTAAACGCCTAAAAGTTGCCTTTATTCTTCATCTCCCTGGCCAGCATGAAGGCTATCTGCTGGTTCTGCCCCCTTTATCTTCTGTTTTCTCCCCTGAGAGTCAGAAAAGTGAGGTTCAAGGCCAAAGACAAGATACCCAGAGAAACAAATCCCAGTCTCCATCTGAAGGACATGACAACCCATGAACAAAAAACCCAGGCAGGGAACTGCCCCAGTTGGATTCTTTCTCTCCCCTCTCCATGCACCTCTGAGCATCTTCAGCCCCTGCATGACTCCCAACAAGTACAGAAACCCTGAGCACAGCCTCGGGGAATTCAAGCTTCTAATTAAGCTCAATTACTCCTGGAAACAATTTTTAAACTATCCACCGAGGCTGCTGGCCAGGGCTAGAACACTGCACCTGCAAGTTTTAATTGCACGGTTGTCACCGCCGAAGCCAAGCTATCAGTGCAGCTGGTGCCAAGGAGTCTGTGCCGAGCAGTGCCGGGTCCTTTGGCACCAGCCTTATCACAAGCTGGGGCAGCTCGGCTGCTTTCTAACGTCTCCTGAGACGAGAGGACTGGCGAGACAGAAAAACTGATGCAGATGGAAAGCAAAACCATGAGGGCAGAGGTCAGGACTGCAGCAATCCCTTCGGATCCTTTCCTCCGGCTCTGCTCGCAGCAGAAACACCCAACGTCCAAGGGGAAGAAGAGCAGGAGTCTCGATGAGCCAGCAAAAAGGAGACCAAACCCGAAAACCTCAAACCATCTTCCCAGTAGAGATACAGCACTGACCCCTCCCTCAGAGAGCCTGGCTCAGGGCTGTCGATGGCACCCGCAGGGCTACAGGACCTGCTGAACGTGACCAGAGACTCACAGGCAGCAGGATCCCAACGTTTAGCCTAGGAAAACAGATGGCAGGGACATGGGGGCATCATTCCCCTGTTCGATGCACATGTCTGAAGCAAAGGGAGGGTTAATGGGGGAGCAAGACCCTGCAGAGGCCCCAGCTCACCAATGGGCAGGTTAAAATTAAATGCCCATGATTTTATAACGACCTCTCCCATGCCTGGTGCTCACCTGGCATCTTTCTCAGGGCATAACGGGGTGGACTGGGTAAACCCAAAGTGAGCTTCCTACGACGGGGTGGGTTACAAACAGTGGATCAGCAGTTCCTTTGCTAACAGCAGCGGTTTGGAGCTTGAGACCTAGGACCCACTTTCCTTTTCCACTAAAAAAGTACTTGCCCCTCACTCAAAGAAAGGTTGCGAGGCGCTGGGCTGAGGATGGGGCGTAGGGCGGGAGGGGGGCTGCAGTACCAGCACATCCCACAGCTCACCGAGCTCATCAGGGTCCAGCTCTGCAAGAGCAGAAGCGCAATCCCACGCTGCCAGTCTTGCAATCTCTGTGTAATCACTAACTACTCTGGCTATTGCCATGTAAACCTTACAGAAGGAAGATTTGCTTCTCAGGGCTTTATTTGGGTAGTTCTAACCCTGCCAGAGCAGGGAAAGCCCACCTGTACGAGCACCTCCACATTCTCACTTGCCACCCCCAGTTTGTCACCCCTTGGCAGCCCTCACCCTCTCCCAGCACACAGCCCTGCTGCAGCTGGGGAAGAAAAAAAACGCTTCCTGCCGCCCTGCGCCTCGGAAGAGGCAAAGCAGGTGGCGTGCCCGCTTGCCGGGCGGGCAGGGCAGCCGGCCGCACCGCCGAGGTGTGAACCCCACCACCCGGCTCGCTGCAGGCAGGTGTCAAATCCGGGCCCCGGCGTGCCAAGCCGCTGCAGGCAAGCTCTTGAAACCAGGCGCATAACGGAAACGGGACAACTTAAAGTCTAGAAGTATGGAGGTTTTATCACTTTTTTTTTTTTTGAGTTTTTCTGCAATCTGTTCATGTGCCTTTATTCTTGCTGCAGGCTCCTGGACAAAGGCGTGGGATGACACACCTCCCATCCCAAGTGACAGTGAAGGGACTTGACATCCAGGGAGCTAACTCCTGACCAAAGCACCGCGTGGAGCCAGACCATCCAGAGCACCCCAGCACCTCCATCCTCCACCAGTGCCTCCTCCAGGAAGCCAAGCAGCAAAAGGACCGCATCATGTTTGGGATGGGAGAGAGCAACTGGAGAAATGGATGCTCAGGGAGTCACGTCGCCCAGGCGAGGCCGGGTCTAAGCACAGGAAAGGAGGAGGGCTGCTGCCTTAGCCCAGCTTTTGTCCCAGCTGTTTATCGCTCCCAAGCAAGTGCTGAGAGAAACAGTTTTAAGCAGCATGAATGAAACTGCAACGCGGCGGGTTTCGTGGGGACGTTGCCTCGGTCATCAGAGAGTTTCACAGGAAAATGAAAGACAAAAAGAGCATGCAGCTTAAAAAGAGCCGGAGGAAAAGAAAAAGCACACAGGCAGCATCTCAGGCCTCTCCTGAGAGCAAGACACAAACAAAACTGCAAGGGATGGAGATGTCAGCCTGCCTGCCTGGAGGATTTCATCGCTGGACACCTCCCGGTGACTGGGTGGCTCAGTGGAGCCCGGCTGTGCCGGTTCAGCAGCGAGGCTGTCAATGCCTATTTACCGAGCCTGCACAAAGCCCTGGTTGTGAAAGGGGTCCTTCGCTCTTCAAACTAGAAATTCTTTGTCCCCTCCTGAAGCCGAACGACTGCGCAAAGATGCACAGGGCTCCTCGTCCTGCTGCTCTCCCAGCGCGGGTAGCCCTGCCCGCAGGCTGCCTGCACCTACCTGGCCGTGGGTGGGGACACATGCCTGGGCGGGGGGTGGAAGCTGCTCTTGCTTCAGCTCTCTGCCTCCCAAAGGGAACTTAACTGTTTCTTCTATTTGCCCTGAAGGAAAGGTGGTTTGAGTTTATCCCAACCCTGTAACACTATCATGACCTGCCTGCAATTAGAAATCACAGCAATTATGCAGAGGATCACTTAACGGCACAATCAGTCTGTTCCTGCAGCAGCTTGAGACAGACCAGGGTGGTGTCCTCTGCAGAGGAGTTTTCTTTGTGGGCTTTTCAGCCGCTGTGAAGTGCTCCCCTCGCTCTCTCAGGCACACATTTCTATTGCTGCCCTATGTATTTGCAGGACAAAAAATTAGCTCCCTTTATTCAGGGATTGTAAATTCTTTGCAAGCCTTAATTTAAGCCTCTTGACAAGCCTGAGAGACAATTCCATAGTTTTAGCAGTTTCTGCCTTACAGATCAGCCCACTAAGACTGGTGTCAGCTCCACGTGCTCTCAGGGCACCCGGTGTAAGTTCTGGATCTAAAAATGACACTTTCTGCTGAACTCTCAGAGCCCACACTTTGCAGTGTACACTGTACACCTCGTCCACCCTCCAGTGCCAGAAGCCAGACAATACTATCAATGTTTCTGGAACAGCTTAAGCCAGCAAACCCAGCTGGTAACAGATGAACACTTATCAAGGACATGGTGTTTTGATCTGGTATGAGGAACCTTACTGTCAGATTTTCTGCATTTTGTCATGGCCTAGGAGGAAGGATAAGCAACTCCAACGGCACAAGATACCCACAGCAGAGCCAGAGCAGAGCCCCAAAGTCGAGTTACAGTTCGAACTGTCAGAACACAGATGTCTCTACAAGCAGGAGAAACAACCTTCACTACAAAACTCATGGAAACCAAGCAGCACCTCCTCTTCTGCTGCCTTCAATATGCTTAAAGTAAGATCCTGTTAGGTGGATAGCTTTCACCATGCCAAGAACATACACAAACAATGCAGGTCACACCACAAAGACTTCACCAGCAAACTGCAAAGCTCATGACCACAGTACCACTACAGCCCTTCGTGTAAGCCAGCAGCTCTGCTCACACGAGGATCCTTCTGACTTGATCCCCAGAAGCTCTGCATCCCCAGATCTCTGTCAGTGAAAGAGCCAAAAATGTGAAAGTTCAGAGGTTTTTATTTGTGTGGAAAAGATAAGGAAGTCAAACATACCCCGATAACCCCTTCCCTCGTGCGCAGCAGTCTGAAGGTTGCCCCCATGGGCAGGATGCACATTCTGTACCAAGGCCTTAAATCTGACTGGGTCTAGTTAAAAATAAACTCTCTGGGTCAGCAGTGCTCTGCTACAGCAACATGTTCCACAGCCCCAGTTTGCTCCCATTCCTCTCAGGAACGGGATCTTGTTTTCAAGGAAAGGCTGGACTGGGGGAGCCCAGGCTGGCCCGGCCCATGGGGTCACAGGATTTCCCAATATTTTCATGCCAGTCAGTTAATTTTCAAGCTGAAAATTAGATGAAGTTTGAGTTCACTCCCTTAGAAAACACCCACCTTGGCTTTCCACAAGGCCCAGCCTGTTTATTTCCTGACCAGAGCACCCAGATGGGCAGTGTCTTTTTGGTTCAGAGCTGACGTCTTCATCCCCATCCAGTCAACAGATACAAAAGGGCAAAGGCTAATTTAGGGCCTAGATAGCTTCTTTCAGTCAATTTTTTTCCCATCTCTGATAAAAAGCACATGCAGATGCAATGATTTAGCAATGACGTGAGGTGCAAACACCCCCCAGAGCAGCTAGAAGAGGCAATTCTTCAGAGGCAGAATTAAAAGCTCTCTTTTATTAAGTTCCCAGAAAGGAAATGCTTTTTGGACAGTGACTCCTGCTGGAAAGGTGAAGCCAGCACAGCTACAGGGATGTTCCCACACCAACATGCTGGAAAGGGCTGGCATTATCCCCATCACCAGGACTTGCACTGCACTTTCCTCTCTAGCAGCTCTTGGGGGGAACAGCTGGACCTGAAATACACTGGCAACTCCTCCTGCAGCCTCCTCAGAAAAGAGCACATACGAAATACTGAGGGCCGAGTGGCCTAGCAGAACGTTACTCCCTCTCTGCGAGATAACACAGAGTTTTCCCACACTAAAGAAGCATGTTCTTGGCTTTGGTTTCTGAAAGTCTGCCCTGATGTACCGCATTTCAGTTTGGCACCAGCTGGAAGACAACCGTTTCACCCCTTCGGTTGAAGAACATGCTATAGGTGTGCAAGCCATCTCGACTCAGCTTCCTGTTGGTTTTATCTTCAGATCATCAGGGAGGCACACAAATACAATTCACATGCCAAACCATCAGCTCTGTGTTGGCAAGTCCCGTTCCTCAAGGATCCTTTTCACGCTCTCCACAATGGTCCACACTTCTGCCATGGCACCTTGACCTGCAGGGTAAGAGCAAAACCACACGGTGAAATCCGGGTCCCACAGAGAGAGCACAGGGCATGTGCTTTCCCTGTCCCACCACCTCTCTCCCCCACACACTGCAAAGCTCACCAAGCATCCCCACGTGTTTCCTCATGAGTTGCCCAACGGAAAGCAACCGTGGACAGCAGAGGATCTGCTCAGTTCACCTGGTTCTGCAGGGCTTTTGGGGCACGGTTGAATGCCATCGGGGGAGGAGGGCAAGAAGAGTATTCATGCTAACTTAGTTTGGCTCTAGAGGCTCAGAAGTCTAAGGAGGAGCACAAGCTCCTCAGACAGTCAATGGAGAGAGGCAGGAAACCTCAGAAGGCAACTCATATGACCTTAATAAGTACCTCATGTTCTGAATCATCTCCAGAGGCGTCTGCATCTAACCCTCAGCCGCACAGGGATTTACTATTTTAGCTCATGCAGCCCTGGTGTAAGTGTGTAAAAGTGCCCCCAAAACGTCTGTGGGTAGCAAAAACCCTATTTCACCTCCTTTCTCCAGTGCAGACTTTGTGTGTGTTCAGTATCTTTTTGAAATGTCCTTTGCCTCTAAAGACAACTTGCTGAATTCATACCATTCCCATGACTCTGCAGTTAGACCCACATTAGAGAAAGCTGTCCTGGATTCACACCAGCTTTAATCTTGGGAGTAATTCTTGGAGAAGACTGAGTGCTGGACAGAACAAAATGTAAAAGCTTTTCCTTTTGGACTGGCTAGTTGCCAGGTGAACACTTAATCTACACTGTGCTGTTGCTTCCTTCTGAAATACTTTTTAAACGTAGGTTCAGAGTTTTAAGGCCAGAGATCAGTAAATCATCTTGTCCAACCTCGTGTACTGAACTCAGCACTGAGAGCTCAGTCCATTCACTCCTGTAATTTGCTTGGGGCTGAGGAAAGATACTTCTCCCACCAGCATTTGTCTCCATTGGAAGACCGAGAAGATGGAATCTCTATTGATCGTTTGTCCTGCTGGCTAATTGCTCTAATAATTTAAAATAAGTGCCTTATTGGTCTACTTTGGGGAGGTTTTGTTTTCCTCTCTTTTTCTGGTCTGCTTCCACAGCTGGGTTAGCAAGGCACAGATGAACAGCTAAACCAGCAGCCCCCAAAGAACAGTAACAACCTGAGGGCAGGCAAGAGACGGGAGCAGAAGGGGAAAGGGAGAGGTGCTCTCTTGCAGGCAGATCACAGCTGGACCCTCAGTTGTCCAGCACAGGTGAGCCATCCGAGCCTTCTCTGGGACAGGAGTGTAACTGGTTATAACTGGGGATTTGCCATGAAGAATGATACTTTTGGAAGACCAAGAAAATTTGGTTTCTCTGCAAAGTAAGACTCATTCTCCACTATGCCTTTTTCAAACCTGTAAATCCCAGGAGGTCTGAAGCATCCTGTGGGCAAGCTGCAGGCAGATTTGGGCCCTTCCGATCTCCTAACTTCAAGGAGAGGAGCTGCAGCTGATAGGTCCTGCTAAACAAGAGAAATTCCCTGACTGCCGCTGCATGGTTTGGCAGAGCTACACCCTCCAAGATCATTTCCAAGGCCTGCCTTTGTCCTACACCACCCACTTCCTCAACATCTTTGGCAATTCACAGCTGGATTTTTAGGTTTAGCATAGCGAAATCTTGCTAAGCAGCCTGTCTGATAGCACAGCTCATGCCTACAGGTAGAAATCTTCCTATGCACCAGGCTCTGGAAATCCAGCCAAGGGTGATGAAGATACAGCAGTTTGGAAATGTTTTTGCCAAGGCAAATTGCTGCAGGCCCATGTGTGGTCCAGCATCTCTCAAAGATCTTTATATCGTGGCACATGGATATCATCAAGACCAACAGCCGGTAGCTTACATTTAACTATTCAATCAAGAAAACGTTTTAATTGTCATCTCAATTTCATTGTTATTTTAACTCTCTTTTTGCTGGACTCTATATATCTAAGACCACCCATTTACTAAGGAAGAAAAATTAATCAGGTAAAGCTTGTAATGCAGAAACTTGGTGGCAGGCAGGATCTGGCCCACTTCAGGTGAGACCCACCACATGAGCTGAGAAAGACAAACCTCTTTTACAGCAAGACAAACCACAATGTCAACAGACAAAACTGGTGCAAACTGAATCTCTTTTCTTCTGCACCAGATGTGTGAGCGTTGCTACCTGCTGCTTGGGTGGAAGCTGGGCAAACCCTTTTGTGGATGAAACCCACAAAACCAAAATTAGTGTGGAAGAACAGACCTTGGAGTGAAAGGCCTGAAAAAAAGAGGGGAAGAGAGGAAAAAGTCAGTGCTGGAGACCATCTTGGGTCTTCAGAAACCTGGAATCCACTACTGCTGTGCTGGTTTTGGCTGGGATAGAGTTAACTTTCTTCACAGTAGCTAGTACAGGGCTATGTTTTGGATTTGTACTGGAAACAGTGTTGGTAACACAGGGATGTTTTCGTTACTGCTGAGCAGGGCTTACGCAGAGTCAAGGCCTTTTCAGCTTCTCACCCCACCCCACCAGCGAGGAGCTGGGAGGGGACAGAGCTGGGACAGCTGACCCCACCTGACCCAAGGGATGTCCCAGACCATATGGTGTCAGCTCAGCAATAAAATTAGGGGGGAGGTTGGCGGAGAGGCTGCTGCCCAATGCTGGGCATCGGTCAGTTGGTGGTGAGCAATTGCTTTCATTTCAATCACTTGTCTTTCTTGGGTTTTAGTTCTCTTTGTTATTTTCCTTTCCATTATCATTTATTATTATTTTATTTCAATTATTAACCTGTCTTTATCTCAACTCATGAGTTCTCCCACTTTTACCCTTCTGATTCTCTCCCTCATCCTGCTGAGGGGGAGTGAGCGAGCAGCTCTGTGGTGCTTAGTTGCCAGGTGGGGTTTAACCATGACAACTGCTTTGCCATAATTTTCCTACATACAGCCAGGAAAATGCTGGTGTATGCCAACAGGAAAATCTTGTTGTGAACTGACTCACAAACACAAGCAGAGTCGAGTCAGATGTGGCCATTACTGCCCCAGCTGTCCACACCACCCCTCTCACACAAGCTCCTTCAGGAGTTTGCTCTCGCAGTAGACACAGCTGAAGTGAGTATGAAGCAGCTCCCAAATGACCACTGATGGAATGAGGTAACTCCTGATCCATGCTGGTTTACTTTGCCATTCTGAGCTACAAACCACAGCAATTCACATGCTGCTTCTCGTGTGGCTCACACACCCCTGTCACAAGGGTGGCAACCCCCAGGAAAGGGGCAGGGCAGAGCAGAGCAGCAGCAAGTGAAAATCATGTTCACCATCCAACCTTAATCCATTAGGGCTGGTGAGTCAACTCACATGGCCCTTTTGCATCTCAGATCCCCGTCTGTGAAACAGGGATGACAACAACACAGCTCTGCCTCAGGTGCATGAACCTGCAAGAATAAGCACGCGACCCATTAGGAGGCACTCAGCTGCTTACTATGGCAATAGAGATCCTACATATGTACTAAAAAAGATGAAGGGAAAAAATAAAGGACAAAGAAGCTATGCCAGAGGGCCTTTCCACTTCTGCCAAAATGTCTGCGCAGAATGACCTCTTTTGGGCGTTTTCCCTTAACGTTATTATAAGTACGTAAGAAATTCAATGTAATCAGGTCTAAAATCCCAGCGGAAGCATAATTGTCCAGGATATTTCAACTGATGCTTGAGTTACTTGACTACACTTACCTAACTGTAAATATTTCTTAGTCTTCAGCTCCAACAAAACACTCTCTAGAAGCACTGCACCTACCTAAGAATTCAGAAACTACGCCAGCCCTAAAATTTAACCCTGAAGAACTTTCTGACATCCTGTCTTCATTACAGACTATTCACTGAACTCTCTGACAAAGCGGTTAAAATCTTGCTAGAGTTGGGGATGCCAAACAAAACTATGAGTATACTTACTGTGCAGGTAATAGTATGTTTGCTGTTATGGCTAGAATTGGATGACATTTTACAGACAATTTGTCCGAGACAATTTTGTTAAAAAGTGAATCCATTCATCCAAATTTCCTATATAAAAATCCTTCTCAAAACCTCCCTAAAGTCAAAATATCCTCCATTTAAAGCATCTCCTAAAATACAAATGAGACCATTTTAGTAGTATTTCTTATCACTGCAAATTAAGTCTTTTGAAACTAAGCATGACAACTTGCCCTAATGACCTCTTTCACTCCACAGATAAGTCTGATGTCAAAACCCCAAATCAAAACTTGATTGGGAAGCTGAAAAGTAACCCAGGCAACAAACAATAACAAATGTTAAATGCACGTCCAACTACACCCTCAGCTGTGTCTGCAAAGCACTTATTCTCACTGTCTGCTCTCTGGGATAAGATATTATCCCTATACTAGAGATGAGGAACTGAGGCACGATGAAAAGAGCCCACAGTCACTGTAGAGGGCAAGGTCAGGACACCCAAATCCCAGGCTGATAACACTCACCGCAAAACCTTCCTTCTCTTTGATCTGCTCTCTTCTCGAATTAGTATTTCTTTTAAATATCAGGCCTATCTAACGGCTCATTTGAAAGCCTGGCTTGGATGGTCTCTTAAGACTATTTAAAAATTAATGATCAAGAATAATAGATATCAGCTAGCACAGGGCCAAGCTTCAGTTTGTTTGTACAAACCCTGGCAGTGAGTACCTGCTCCCCACAGTTCAACATCTTGAAGGTCACTCGGCAAAAGAATGCATGTCCCTTCATGGTAAGAGCAGCACTCGCGCAGGAAAACGTGTCAGAAGACATGCAAAAGGACTGACCTTCATCTCCACACACTAGTTTTTTCACCACACAGGGGATTTCTGTGTAGCCAAAGCCTTTCAGCTGCTCCACCTGCTGAGCTGTGATGGGATGTTCCCACATGGCCGTGTTCATAGCTGGGCAGAAGAGCAGAGGTTTGCTCAGATCCCAAGCACGGATGACACAAGTCTGAAAAAAAAGCCAAGAGGTTCCGCTCTGAGATGGGTTGTCTTTCCTCATTCCTCCTCATCGCTTTGCTGCACAGAAGCACTTTCCCAGCCTGGGTGTCATTAGAGGGCCAAAAGCCTCAATCTGTCAGTGCAGCTGGACTAAGCCACAGGCAGATCAACAGGGCTGACACTGATTTGTACTACATTCCAGCAAAGCTCATCTCTGACAGGCAGCAAAGATCAGGGAGGCTACAAAGAGATAGATCCCATCCTACTCCAGCTTGGGGCCAAACAAGCAGCCCAATCGCTGGAGCAAACCAAGCTGGAACACGATGCGTGAAGACTGCCAGCCCCTGCGGGAGACTGAGTGAAGCTGAAGGGTGGCCACAGATTGTATCAGCTGTAGAGAAATCCCCAGGCAACACTTCAGATAAGCCAGCTGTAGAGCTAAACACAAAAAGCTGGCAAGCGAGTTTTTTTTAAATCATATGCCAACTGGATCCATAACTCCTCATAAGGGAAGCACTGCTGCTTCCAGGATACAAACAGAGGATAACACAAACACATCTGGGCTGTTGCAGAAGATGCTGGCAGATCACAAACCATCTAGCAGCTCCTGCGTGCTACAGGGAATCGTATCTGACTCCTCAGTAATACTGAACTTCCAGATAACACAGTATTACCTCATCTCCTTAAAAAGATAAATGCTGGTTGCTCTTAACGCAACGTCCACCAGTTTCCCTAGGCCTGGCAGCATTTCAGTCACGCAAAGGGAGCTTCCCAGGTAGCAACAGTCCCTGGTGCAGGGTCTCTGCTCAGATCACAGAGTACTTACAAGAACCCTGCCCATCCTTTTTCATGCCCTGTGATTCAAACCCTTCCCAGCACACGGAAGTCTGCGAGAATTTGTTCTAACTTGCCAACCAGCATTTGCTTTCCTTTGCTGGACCTAACTCTTCCCTCCATTAGGCTCTCCAAAAAGACCGGCAGGAGTTTGTGAAGCCTTGCAGACCTAACAGCCTTCCTGAGCTCTTCCCTCTGCCACCACTATCACATCTACAGTACCAAGGGAATCCAGAAGGACGAGACATTGCTTGTCCTTCCCACAGCTCTTCCTGGCTTCTCTCAGATCTCCAGTGATCTATTCATACAAAAGAGAGCTGTTGCTCTGGGTACATTTTGATTATTTATATGCACTTCCTCTTACCTGAACAGCTAAGTGCT
This sequence comes from Athene cunicularia, assembly GCF_003259725.1. Classification (NCBI taxonomy): domain Eukaryota; kingdom Metazoa; phylum Chordata; class Aves; order Strigiformes; family Strigidae; genus Athene; species Athene cunicularia. Next base: position 2,333,674 of record NW_020799112.1, on the reverse strand, counting down.
GCTCTCTGTTCCTAGTTCCAGCCTCCTTGCATTACTGACAGGTGATGCACCACAGCAACATCTGCAGACCTGCAGCTTCCTGGCAGATCTTTTGGGTAGTCAGTGCTCGTGACTACTCCTAATGAAGATGTAATGCCTCGACACAAAGCATTCAGCCTCGATGAAGGTCCCCATCACCCAACAAAGCAGCATGCTCTCTTTTAATACACTTTCTGATCAGCCTTTAAGCCAGATCACTTTTAACACCAGAAAAACAAGCCTAAACAAGTAATATCCCCTGTAGCTGAAACTGAAAGTTAAGTAAGTGTGAGCATGTCTGAATTTCTGTGCTATGCAGTTAGGTGAGGGAGGAGGTGAGGTAGCAGGAAGTAAACAATTTTATCTGATCTCACAGGTGTCTTTCCAGATTGCATCTGAAAAATGCAGAGAGGAACCCAAAAGTGAGTGCGAGTGGGCACGCACACGCACGTGTGTGTGTACATGCATGACGGAGAGAGGGTGGAAGTAGAAACAGAGAAATACCACCTGTTAAAAAAAACAGGAAAGGCACAAAGCAGGGACTGGGAAATAATGGAAGAGACTGACAGAGCCAAGGAGTGGAAAGGGAGGGAGAGAGACAAGCATATGAAGTGGAAGCAGATCATGCAAATCTCACTGTTCTCGATGCTGCAGAAGCACAAGAGTTTCCATGAAAGAAAGGCCAGGCAGCCTAACACTGGGAGGTGAGAGGACTCTCAGGCAGAGCTCCGCTTACTCACCAGCAGGTTGTCACAGATGCCGTTCGCGAGCTTTGCCAGGGTGTTTGCATCAAGAGGTGCCACCAACATAAGGTCAGCCCACCGTCTGAGCTCGATGTGCAGGACTGGGTCTGAACGACTTTTCCACAGCTGTGGAAGAGACAAGATGCAGATTACCAAATCCTCACGATGAACGCTGTGAACAACAGGCACTTTATCAATCCCACATTAGTAACCACCATGTAAACTTAAGAGGAAAGAATTACTCTCACATCAACAAGATCTGACAGTGTGGGGAACCAGGGACTGCAGCCACAGCCCTCAATTTTCTGACTGCTCCTCTTCCAGTAAAGGCCATGTTGCAGCTATGTTTAGGAAGCACAGCTAAGGTACAGCACTGATGTGATCAGTGCTCTACAAGTAGGTATCCTTTCCCCACAGAGACAATTCACACACCCACTAACCACAGATTTCAACTCATAGGAAAGAGCTTTCCCCATCCACGTCATCCCTCAGCTTCAGAATTGTTCACAAGAGCTCCCTCAACACAGAGCATATCTGAGCAGAGAGCTCCATCCTATCAGCCAACTGAAGCCAGACCAGACCAAACCAGGGGTCACACTTCCTGAGAAATCTGTGTGATTTATAAGCTTCACCTTTCTTTGAAGTGAAGCTGTCCACTGGCTTTTAACAAGGTACAGACCCCTAACTGCATAAGTCACAATTAGGATGCACGCCCCTGTGCATACTCACAAAAGCAAAGTAAACCCTTGTAAAGACAGTAGGGAAAGTCCTGTTGGCCTTCTCTAGGATGGATGAGGTTTAGCCAACTGGGCACTTTCCTCTTCTCTTTGCTCTTAAGTGAGTATTTCCATTTTCACTAAACCTCTTGAGTTGCTCAAGAGAGTCCTGGCCTTTTCTTAAGAGCGCAGTTAACTGGGAAAGTGTCAAGAGAAGCAGCAAATAGTATCAGGTGCTTAATCCCCAGAGGACTCACACAACCACAGGCCAGCAAGAGGTGCATCAGGGCCACAGACTGTTCCTTCTCTGAGTCACTGAAAACCACAACAAAAAGACAGTATCCGGAAAGCAGGCGCATCCTGACACCTTTCCCAGCTCCTCCAATCACTTCTATTTTTCTCTAGAAGCACTGAAAATTGGAGTTTTCAGAGTAAAATATCTCACAAACAGATGCTGAGCAGGCTTATTTCCCACCCTTCTGTCAGAACAGCATGTTATAAGGGCTTCATGCCTGCTTCCCAGTGTGCCAGCAGACCTGAAAGCCTGATCTGCACCTCTTCTATCACCCCACCAAGGGTTCCTCAGAAATAACTGCCTGAGCTGTAGCACCCTGGGACGCAGATGATCTCCATCAGTCTCCTAGACCGACCAGAAAGCTACCTGGCCATTGCCATTAGCATGACTCTCTCCATGTAGAAGTGATGCTCATGTGTGAGCGCCTTGGCAAGAGTACTGGTAAAGAGTAGACCACCTTGTACTCAGATTGGTACAGAAGGGTAGGTATAAAATGTAAAGAAAAGCAAATCTTGACATTTATACAATGAACCTATTCATACTCAGGGACTCTCAAATCAAACTATAGTCGAAAGTCATTTTACGGGGTCAGATGTTCCCAGCCCTGACAACTGAGCTATCCCCAACTGGAATGGCTCTTCCATGTACGCGCACGAGCACACATGCGAACACCTCTGAGATAAACACTACTTCCACCAGGAGAGCCTCTCTAACTTCCAGCCACCTAACACACTGGGGCACAACACCTCCAGGTACTGGCCTTCCTCTGTTACGTTACACCAAGGTGGCCCTACCAGCACAAGGTTAGCCAGTCAGACACCAGGCTGAGTTTTACAGCAGTGTGGGTAGTTTTGTGAATGTCAGCAATGCCCGCAGATTCAAAATACGTAGTGTTAAGGAGAACTAATCTGTTGCCTTCATGACAAGTATGACTCATGACAAGCACCAAACACCCTCACCGCGACTCTGCAGTGGCTTTCTTGCCATTTCCTGATACTCTTCTCAGAGCTGCAGATAGCGGCTGAGCCCAGGGTTGTGAGAAACCACTTCTACCCTCACTGCCTGCTGCAAGTCTCTGAGAGTGGTACAAAACCCTCCGGTACACTCAGGGCGGCCTTTCTTTTTTCTTCCTCATTTACAGCATGGTTGGAACCACGTTCTTTGAAAGCCACATTCCAAAGCACACATTACTAGAACAAAGAAGTGAGTCTTGGCCCAGGATTAAAAAATAAATAAATGTGGTCTCTTGCAAAGAAACTTGGAGGAACGCTTCTATTTGCTGTTCAGCACTTGAACAATTAAGTGAATCTCCCAGGGAGCCTGCTTTTTTTCTGAAGCATGACCCATTGGCCTTCTGGAAGTAGAAGGCATGAGTGCATGACAAAACTACTTGAATTACAAAACATGTGGCTAGTAGGGACACGACAGAAGCCCTTCTAGTCTCCAAAGAAAGAACAACTCACCTGCCACTCATCCTCATCGCTGTAGAGCGTGACAGGGATCTCCTGGGCATTGTAGAAATGCTTTGCTCTCTCAGTAGTGACCACCTTCACTTCAAGCTAAAGAAAGACCAATGGTTAGACTTGAGGAGAATCCTGTAAAGCTGGATAGAGGAGGAGATTTTGGAAGCTATGTGGATTCTCAGAGGACCTTCCCCTATTCACAGTGGAAAGGCCAGGCCACTACGGGTATTCACGGGAGCCAAAGACTCATTTCATGCTACCCTAAAACAGGCAGGTGATTAGTCACCACCTGCCAAACATGTTCACATGTCCAGTTCACAGCGGGGACAGCAGAAAGAACAGAGCAAGTCACAATGAGATGCAGCTCTGCACAGAACTTCAAAGAGACATTAAGCAGCAGCAAACCAAAGCTCTGTGAAAGATGCCCTTTAATCTCAAAATACGCCTGCCAAAAGGAGTAGGAGAGCATCTTGCCTCAGTGGATTCCCTTAACCACAGCACAGAGGACTGCCGAGGGGTGACATGCCTACAGGGCATATGCAGGATCACTCTTCCCACACTCAGAGCCAAGAGCAAGCTCTGTGCCAAGAGAAAGCACAGTGCTGAGTGATCAAAAGAACTGCTGAGGGACAAGTAGGTTAGCTGGGGCTCAGCATCACCAGTGCAAAGCAAGCCCACCTCTGCTGTGCCAGGTTAACAAGAAAGAGTGGCTTTGGAAGGCAGAGTATGATTTTTTGGTTGAATGAAACACATCATGTACCTCTCTCTCTAATGATCTGGTGCCAAAAGTGAGGAGGTAGCTACAAGCTACTGGATACTACTTTTTAAACCGGTGTTAATCAGACTTGCTCCAGTCAGGGGTAAAAATACTTGAAGCAAGTTGGAGTTGTGTCTTGCAGCTATCCTTCCTATCAAGGTAAGATGCTGGAAAGAGGAAAACCTATGTGTAGGTATGTTCATAGTACGGGGATTCTGTGCAGTAAAGCAGGGGCTTCCACAATGGAAAGAGAGACTGGGTGAAAGTGTACGAAGGTTCTCTCTAAAATCTTAAACTTGCCTGCCTTGCTGAAAGCCAGCAGAACCTGCTGTTATATGGTATATACTGGGGAAAATCTATCGAGTCCCTTGGATGTTTGACACGCACACTTAAGAGGTGTTAGGGTGCCCTACAACACGAGATCCTTTCATTTCCTCCTGCAGAAATTTTAACAAGTGGGAAAAGGTGGGTTTTTTTTCCCCCTGGTTTCTACATGTCACTTGACCTGCTCAAAGCTGTAGCTCTGACAAATGTTGCAAGCAGCTGCCTGCCACACGCCGTGCACTGGAGGTGCTCTGCACACACGGGGATCAGCCGCAAAGTGGAGCCAGTGTCAGAGCGGCTCTGCCTGCCCCGATCACCCATGCGGGACACACAACTGTATTTCTATCTGCAATTCCTCCCAAGGATGCCCTTTATAACCAGTCAATGCATGGAGGGAGCACTCTAGAAAGGCTGTTAATGTACAAGATGCACCTGAGGCCACCAATTACAGCAAAAAATAACCTTTTTCCTTGTTATGGCCACTTTCAATCACTCTCTGCTCCTTCAAGCAGTTGACAGTGCAACCCACTGCGTGGTTCTAGTAGTGCAACAAAGAGATGAGGAGAAACCAGACTCACCAACAACTCCATCCCACTAGAAAACTGACCTGAGGTACAAAATGCGCACTCTTGCTAGAACAGACTGCGCTAAAACAGACTGCTGAAAACCTCCAACCTCCAAGAAGCCATCTTCAACAGCAGTGGTTGAAGTGACAAAACATGTTAACCAATCTCCTCAACATGATCTATTCAGCTGGGAATGGAGCAGCGTTGATGCTCTGCACCCTACATGAATAGAATAACAGCTCAGAGCAACGGAAAATCCCAGCCTTTGCACATCATGCTCTTTGGTAATTTTTCGCATTTCCTGAAGAAAAAGTAATGGTAAAATATAGCAGCATGTAACAGCAGTTATTTGGTGCTGTATGTTTGGTTCTTCACCTCTTCTAAATGTCTGCTCTTTTTTAAGTGACCCTAACTTGGAATCACAGCTGCATTTCTAGTGCTTTAGAGTGTGAAAATCATATTGACAGCAATCAACCATATTGTTTCCATATTAACCTCACCTCACAGGAAGCTGTTTGGAGCCAAGCGGCAACACCCACAAAGGTGCTAACGCTACTCTCCGCTATGCCATGGGCTTCAGGGAGGTGCTAACCTCCCAGTCTGCGAGATACTAGTTATTTGGTGATTTTAAAGAGCAAAGTGCAGTTTAAAGGGGCATGCCTGATCTCTGAAATGGTACCAGTAGGGCAGGTCTGCACTAAGTTTTCAGCAGCAATGTTTGTTAGTAGTTCTCTTATTTTACAGTTAGCCATAATGTGATAAGGATTTTTAGGTGATACAACTGAATCTACTGCATGACATATTTTGTCACTTGCTACTTCAATTGCATCGTAATTCAAAATTTTCTAGACCACAAATACCTCTTTAAGGCTAAAGGACATAGAAAAATCCCCAAAAGACACTCTGCTTTTTAAAAAAATGTTTCATAACCATCTCCAGTCTTTAAAAATGCACGTATTTCTTCAAAGCATAACCCAGGAATAGGGAATAGCTGTCTCTCAAGTATCCAACCCTCTATAAGGTAGAGCGTACCAGAGGAATGTTCAAGGACTCTTGAGTGGTGTCAACTCCACCATTTCCCCACAAAAGTTACTGTATTAGTTAAATATTCTCCCCTAATTATGGTTTTCTGCTGGGGTGGGCTCCTGGTTCCCTTGTTCTGAGCAAGTCCTTCAAATCCCGCCAGCTACGCTGGAAAGAGATCAGTGTTTTCAAGATCACTTTAGCCTACATAGTTTTTTTCTTTCTATTTACCTGGCACACCCTCTGTTTGCCTGTGGATATCTGTCTGCTTAAACAGTAAAGGCAGTCTAGCCACACTCAGAAACTCCAAACTGAGTTGGTTTAGACTAGTTAGAGTTCTTTTACTTGGACCACTCAAGCCAATTCTTCAAAATAAACTCTATTGCAATCCTGCCCTCCTCTGTTCATGCAATATTGTTGGCCTTGAGAACTCTCCTGTCACAGCCATTTCTGCTTGGAGTAAGGGTGCATCTGATTTTTTTTTCATAACTTTCTCAGTTTTGACAGCAAAATCTTTACAGAGAGACTGAGCTTGATTAACAACTGCTGTAGAAGAGAACGAGTAGCTCCTCTGTTAAATGACACCTACAAGGTGCCATAGAAGCTACCTTACAGGAGCACAATGAAGTGACATGATGTGATTTAAACCTAGAAGTCCAAGTGACATCCCATAAGAAGAGCAATACGTTTCACCCACAGAAAAGTCTGTCATAACCTTTCTTTATGACTAACCAATACCCTGCCAATATGATTTTGTCATCGTATTCCTGCCAGGCCATGCAAAACTTCTAGGAATCAGCCTGAGACGATGTGTGTGAGTAGCACAACCACGAGAGTTACCCACAGTGTCCTGATGAGACACTATGTGCTGTCTCCCCACAACAGCAGGTGCAAAGGTAATAACCTGAAAGGTGTAAGCTGATGCTGTCTAAACTTCCTAGATCTTCAAAGAGGTTAAACAAAAGGCTGTAAGATGGAGTCACATCCATTATCACCCTCAAGAAGCTGTTAAAGTTTAATGAGTACAAAATCAAGTCGTTCACCAAGGATCATTTTAGCCAAAACGTCAATTTAAACTATCCACTCTGGTTTCAAGCCTCTGACCACATTTCCTTTGGTACCAAAAGCCTCCTCTGCTCCTGCCCTGCTTCCACTGATGGCTTTTTAAAGTTCTGTTCCATCAGTAAACAAACTGATGCAACAGGCTTGTGCAGGACTTAAACTCACTGAAAAAGTTACACTGACTCAGCAGGCTTTGGATCAGGTCTTGAAATCACATCTGAAATGAGTAAATAATTTTAATTAATAAGTGAAGTACCAGAAGCTCCTGGACTCAATGCTTCACTTTTTATGTAACTAACTAAAACCAGTGGCCACAAAGCCTGCAACAGGTATCACAGAACCTACAGGCCTTCACAGAGAATTTAGGTCCAGCCATCTGCTGTTTTTAATTATGAATCAAATGCTCAGAGAGAAGGAATGCATTTGACCTAGATACCTACAATGGATCATTTGCATTCCTCCTGTCACCTGCAAAGAAGGTTGTTCCAAGCACCAAGAGTGAAGGAAAGGAGACAACAGCAAATCCAGCCCAAGAGACAAAGAATTAGAAGATGAATATCCCTGGCTCTGGTCTGGTCACTCCCCTTCCTTGGTATCATTTTTTCTCTGGCCCTCTTACTTCACACTAGGACCTTTGGCCTCAGTCATCATTTCAGGTCAAGTAATAAATTAACTGAGGCCTCTCTTTGCAACACACAGTGCCAGCTCAACTGGCAGAACTGGTGCCCGACGGCTTGCCACATCTTCAGTGCCCTTTCCAGCTTGGTTATCAGCATCAACCAGATATGTCAGAGCTACTCGGGGACTGCACCTCTCTTGACTCTGTGGTAATGAGTGTATCTACAAGGTAAAGCCTCCCAAATCATCTAAAAGGACATTCATTAAGCAATCTAACCAATATATTTACATATTTAAGTGCACCCTCTTGCTCCTGCCACTCTTTCATTTCACTGCTCCGAAACATTTGCTCTGTTTCTCAAAAGCTAAAGGTTTTCTATGTTTTTCTCTAACTTTATTCTACAGCAAGATTTAGCACTTTTCCCTCCCTGATTCTAGTCACTAGTGGCCTCTGCTGGACACCTCTGTTACTCCAGACAATAAACTAGTAAAAAAGAAATGCATGGACACATATAGCAGCCTGTACTTTCTGTTGTTACAAGATCTGTCTTCCTTTTGGTGGTCAGACAGCAGCGTCCATCTTTGCAAACTCCACATCTCACCCTACTGCAAATCCTAATTAAAGATTTCAAATTCCAGAAAGCATCACTTGTGTCTGTAGCCAGATCTGATAATTTGACTGATAAAGACATATTCCAGAAAAAAATCCCAAAGCAAGGACCCATTCAATAATTTTGGGGAGAATTAAGCAAGCTTAGCTGGACAACAAGTACTTTTATACTCCAGAATCTAAATGTCTGCCTATGGAAATATCCAGGAATAGCTACTGCTCTTTGAGCCCAATGTAAAGCTAACTCTTCAATGCAGAAAAGTAAAAAATTATAGGAAAAAGTATTAATCAAATTTTAAAAAACAAAGCAATCTTCCCCCAACAAATTTTCAAACTAAATGGCTCAAAGCTAGAAGGAAATTTTCATTTCAACAGAAGCCGTGTAATCTCTCCTCAAAAAGAGAAACAGAGTAATATCAACTTTACAATACTCTACCCACAGATTTACTCACCCCAGTGATTTTCAACAATTCGGCAATGAGGAGAGGCAGCTTCAGAGCAGCCACACTTCCAGTCACACCCACCAAGACACGGTATTTTTTCTGTGGCACAGATGAGCTTTTTTCCACAGGAAACCCTGGTTCTGGTGGAGAGAAGGGCTCCATGCTCCCATCAAACTCTACAAGCACAGAAAAACCAAGACACTTGACTAACAGTGCCTCCAAGTGAGGCTAGCACAGCAGGGCTGCAACACCCACCTATTCCTGAGGGCACGGATCTAAGCCTGGCCTATGCCGGACCCAGACCAATTCATTCTGAGGATGAACGCTCAGACCCCAATCCTCAAAGCTCTCAAGCGTGAGCAGACCTTTAAGCATAGCACTCTATAGCCTACTACTCCTGTTTAATTACAATTTTCTCTCAGATACTGGTAAACAGAATGCTAAAACCTGCGCAGGCAGGCCACAAGAGTGTTCTGTTAAAGCCCATGGCCCCCAAAACAAAGAGACACCCTCATGTGTTGAACATGGCCCAGAATTTACAACAAGCCTACCTTTCACCCTGACTGCTGGGAAGAGGCAACCCCCTGCTGAGCCAGCTTCCCTTCACACTCTCTGGTGAGTAATAAATGCAGGGAGATATTTTAATAACTAAAAATTCTGGGGCCCTGAGGCAAGCATTATCATCTTACTTCCTATTGTATCACTACATATTTACGGTAGCACAGGAAAATACTCCCTAGCAGACAGGGAAAAAACAAAACAGCCACTAAGAACAGAACAGCCCAGCGAGTGGAAACACCTTCACAGAGATGTGAACACCAGAACCGCTCACTTCCCCCACCCGCGCCGAGCAAAGTGATCTGCAGGCTGGGGCAGCCACTCAGAAGGCAGGCTGAGCAAGCAGCTTTAATTCAGGTCTCCTGCCTCCTCCCAGCTGCCCTGCTCCACTGCCACACCGCTACATCACCAGTAACTGGTCTGGTGAGAAGCATTCCTCCACAGAATCGACATGAACACCTCTGCTTAATGAGTAATTAGCAAAGAGTAAATTCACTTTGAAAAAACTGAAAAATGTGTTTCTAGCAAAGACGTTACACTGGGATTTAGTAAAGTTCGTTCTATTTAGTGACATGCTTGCTAATCAGATGAAGTTACTTGGAAGCATTCTGGGTAAAACATAAAGGAAGAAAGACGTTTACACTGCCCTTACTTTCCGTACCAACTCAGATGGTGGAGTGAGGAGGCCGGATTCCTGAGAGAGTTTATCCCTTCAGTCACTCCCTGGGACAATTCAGCTGCAGGTTTAATTTAGGATCCTCCGCAAGGTGATTCAGATCATGCTTGTTCAGCAGTTACACGGAAGCCTGACCTCTACATCCAGCCACCAAGATGCACGAGCACAAACCTCCTTTATAACTAACCTCCTCGCACCCATGTGCTGCAACACAACAGCAATAACATCTCCTTTTTCCACGCTCTGCTTGGAATCAATGTGTTTAACTCGAGACCCTGAGGTTTCTCAGTGTGTGTATAAAAAACATTTGCTAGAAAAAGAGCACGATTTCAGCTTCTAGGCACTGATTAGCAAGAGTAATTAGAGGCAAGGAAATCCAGCATGCACATTGGTAGGTGATTTCAATGCTACTGCAACATTTCACATGTTTATCTGTATCTAATTAAAATTAATGCTGTCACAGCAAGGAAAACATCCACTTCCCTTGTGATGACTAAATGACTATTAATTCACTGAAGCATCCACATCTTAAAGCCTGGGGAGTAAGACATAATTTTTTAATAGGCAGCTTTCGAAAAGGGCTATTAGCGATCAAACACAAGTGCCATGTGCTGAGCCACGCTTTCCTCTTACCCAATCACAGCTCTGGGGAATCAGCTAAGAAGCCATTAGAAACCAAGCAGCTCACAGGCCTACTTAGTTATTTTATTAGCTCTTTAATGCCGCAGTTACGCCGAAAACAGCTTTAAAAGGCCGCTGAGACTCAGAACCGAGATACCCCGGGGATTTACAAACCGTAAACAACGTTTATATACCGGCAGAGGCACGACGGAGCCGAGGCGGGAGAGCGACAAGCCCCTGAGCTCAAGCCTCGGCGGCCGCCGGACCACGACCTGCTCCGGCGGAAGGGCCGATTGGTGGTTCCCTGCCTGAGGCAGGGGGCAGCTCCTGGTGACAGAGCCCAGGGAACATTACAGACCAGGAGTGAAACCTTTCTGACACTATTCGGGGCAGCTGCAGAGAGCCGGCAGGTGGAAAGTGGGTTAGAGACCCGCTGGTTTATTGTCTGAAGCAGAAACATGACAGATCTGGGGCAGCGGGCGGTCCCCAACCCTTCCCAGGATGCTCCCTGGGCATCCCCCCAGTGTAGTCACCTACAAATAAGCATCAAGAAAGGCAGAGAGCTCTGCCTCACCGACTCCAGGATGTGAAGGGCAACAGCAAGACTTCGCTAAAGCAGCAGAGGCCATCAGTAAAACATCAAGCGTGCTCTAGCACGGAGCTGCCTCCTCACCCCACCACGGAAACACCCAGCATTGGCTCTCCCACCCTGCAGGCCTGCAGGTTTCACAGCCGGGGCAGTCCCCACCTAAAGTGCTCACGGATTCAAAATGAGAGCAGGGACATGGTATCTTGCCTGGCTTCTGCAGGCCGAGCAGGAAAGCTGGAGCCACAGGGGCATGTTTCAGTGGTCAGCACTCACACGTTCAGGAGACACACCAGAGAGAAGGGTTAGATGCTGAAGCAATGTCTGTTATAGCTTGTTACAGTTATTTATGCATCTTATTGTAAATGCAAAAGGTGAAGTCACTTAATTCATCATTTCTCAGACATGGATGACAGAGCATGTGATTTGGCATAGTAAGTTTTAGGCTAGCTATAAATGAATTGCACAATATTTAAACCTGATTAAGTACATAATAGGCTCAGCAAAGGATTACTTTTCTCCTTACATTTTATACATATATATACACACGCACACACACACAGAGACAGGCATTTTATCATTAGCTGCATTTTAGTCTTGTCAAGAAATGACTGCCTACTGCAGAGTGACTGAAGTGATATCCTTAAAAAGGAAACTATTCTTGGTGTGCTTTGCTGGAAAGGAGAAGTTCCTCTTCAGGGTAATTCTCACGGGTAGGAGTCACAGACAAACATCACCGGACAGCTAGAGGGGCCAGAGGGCCAGGGGCTGGGGACTCGCACAGCTCTGGCTAGCTGTGGGCATAAGCACTGGCACACTGAGCTTGTTGCCTGCAGCAGGCAAGAGATGTTTGAGCCAAGGGGCCAGATTAGATTCTGTTTGGGCTGCTTTTCTAGGACTTGGAGAAAAATTTGGCTTATTTAAAGTGCATTTAGAGTCTGAAAAGCATCTCTAAGAAGGAGCTTTCCCTACTCCTGCCCTGCAGCATCCATCAGCTCCCATTTACAAACCCACCTTTTCCAGGGTCTACCAGTCACCTTCCCCGGTTGCCACAGCCCAAAAGGTGTTAGTCTGAGCTCAGCTGCCTCCCACTAAGATGCAAGCCCGACCTCCCCTAACTGGGCAGGAATTCAGGGCTGACAGGAGGAGGGATTTCTGCATCAGGAAAATACATGGCCACGTTTCACTGCGCTTTTTAGAAGCACAAGTGAGCAGGAATCCTTCCCACCGGCCTGGAGGTTTCCTAAAGAGCCTTAAGTTAGTGCACACCTCAAAAGCTAAGAGGGACAAATCTTGGCCTCGCTATTTACATAGTCTGGTTGTATGTGCTTGCATACAGGCTGGCAAACCTTACCCAAGAATAGGTCCTCTGAGAAATTCTCTGCCAATTTTATAGCCGCTTTTCAAAGCGGAAGCCTTTAAAAAACTGACTCAGGATGCAGAATCTGGAATGGGACGGTTGTATCCTGCAGGGAAAACCTGTCCTTGCTCCCCAACACGCCCAACACATGCACACGCGCACGCACACACACTGCGCCGGGGCTCCTGCCCACAGTCACGCACAAATACTGGTCTTCCACATCAAAATGTAAACTACTCATTTACAACACCACGCACTGAGAGAAGTTGTAGATCCTGAGCCAGGGTGTAGATTAGGAATCTCTTGGCTTCCAGCATATCAACAGCAGGATTGAGGGTTTCTTTTTTTCCCCCCTCCATGTTTTTCAAATGCTAAATCAGCCAGCCACCTGCTAGTTAAAAAGCAAAAGAAAAGGGAGAATTCCCTGGATTGCTTGCCCTTGCTGAGACAGTGGCAAGTGGCTGGACACTACCAACTGAAAGAGAAAACTCACGTCAGAAACCTGTGGTTCAGGGCTTATTCCAAGAGGGGAGATGGGTGCTGGTTGCTATTTTTATCTTTCCCTTTTGGGGGTGGGTGGGGGGCTTTTGGCTCATGTAGTTCTAATGTACACCTATCACCACAGTAATTAAAAAACCACCACCATACACTATTTCACAGGGAAAAAGAAGACACGTGAACATACACTTACTACCACACACAACAAGAGCCCTGCAGGTCAGCTCAATGGCCTCTTCAAAATGAAAAATAAAGGAGAAAAGAAGAGCTCAAGATGACAACAGGGGGAAAAAAAAAAATGAAAAAACCCAAAACGATCTCATTACAAAGAACAGGAAAATAAGAACCGTTATGGTACGCTCCGACTTTCTCAAATAGCTGCAGAAACTTGGCTCAGCCTTCCTCCTCCTCCTCCTCCCTTCCCCCCCAGATCTTTCGCCCGAGGACAGTGTCCTGCTGCTCACATCTCGTTGGAGTAGGTGTAGTTTGGGGTGGCCGAGTACTGTGTCTCGTGCTGCATCATGGCACCCTGCGCCGCCCCCATCGCTGCGTTCTGTGCTGCCTGCTGCACGTGGGGGTTCTTCCACGCCCCCGTGGTCCACTCCTCCTGGGCTTTGCTGAAGCTCCCGCCACTCCCTCGGTAAAACTTATGTACCTGAAGCAGGTTGGAGAGAGAAAATCCAGAGGCGTTGAGCGACTGCAGCTCATGCTGACCTTCCAGGGTAGCGGCAAGGGCTCCCTGAAGCAACGCGGCACCCCCCTCTCCTCCCATACCATAGTGAGAGCAATGAAGGAGAAGACTGCCATCCCTGTGAACAGGACGGTGGGGATCAGCATCACCACAGCCGACCCCACGTTGGTCCCAAAGAAGGAAATCGCTGCAATCCAGCCACTACAAGGAGATGAAAAGAACCAGTTCAATTCAGCAGCTTGGGGCTTTCCCAGCTGGCTCTGCACAGCGCAGCCTGCCAGCACCCCTCCCACCTCCTCAGTCCATCCTCCCCAAGGAGAGGAGCTACCAAAGCACCAGCACAAGGAGAGAAGCTACCACGAGGCCACAGCACCAGCACAACGGTGGCTGTCCTTGCACCCAACACGAGAGCAGCATCTTCCTTACCAGACACCCCAGCCAGGGATTCCCACTGCCTGGATAATGCTGATCACCAGCTGGGCCATGAAGGTGAAGAAGAAGGCCATGAAGCTGAAGGAACTGTCTGTCCTGCAAGGGAAGACTCAGTCACTCCCTCTGCCTCCATCCTTGCTGCACTGCAAGGGAAAGGAGATGCTCCCACATCTCAGACCCTTTCAGGGCAGAAGCAGCTGTGGTTTAGCAAGAGGATGAGGAGAAGCAGAGCTGCCTGCAGACAGCAGGCACCAGAGCAAAACAAAAGGGAGAAACTGTGAGAGGCTGAAGGTGGTGAAGGGGCACCTGGGAAAGTGACAGGGCATCAGACCCTCCCCATGGCTTGGCCAGCTCTGGGCATCAGGTGAGAGGGCATCTGTGTTTGGACACAGGTCTCAGCTCACACCACCCTACTGTCAGACTCAACCATGCCGCATGGGGAATAAATGCACCCCAGGTTTTCTAGATTTGGGGATACTGCACTGGGGACTGACCTCAGCAGCATGGATAATCAATACAAGCACCTCAAGGGCTCATGAAAAAAATACAAAAGAAGCCTCAAGGATAGGTGGGAGGGAAGCGAAAGTTGGCACCCCAACTGCATCCTCACCACTCCCCCTTGACTCTGCAGAGGCACAAGTAGGGCATCTTTGGCATGGTTAGGGCTTTAACCCTCGGGAAATCCCAAAAACCCTTGCTTTGAAGGTTAGAAAGTAAAGCTAAAGGGCTGGACAGAAAGAGCAGAAACTCCCCCATGTATTCAGGCAATGCCCCAAGCTAAGCACTAACTGTTCAGGAAGGAAAACAAACAAACAAAAAAATAGAGAGACCATGAGAAGCCAGGCTCAGGTGTGACCACTTACTTGAAAGCTTTGTAAATAGGTCTAAACCAGCAGACATAGGAGCAGGGCGTAAAGAGAATGAGCCAGAGAATTGCCAGTCCAAAATTAACAGCTCCACCGCCTCCAATCAGCCATGCGAGGCAGCCAACGAGATTCACCGCCAAGGTGATGCTGTTCACTGCAAACACACACACACACACACACACAGAGGGAGCACAGTAGCGTGTAGGCAAGGACGTCTGTGTGATACGAGAGATATCCCCGACCCCAGGGATGCCCATGCAGGGCTGGCCTCCAGTGGGTTTGGCCAGCAGTGGGTTACCCTAGCTGGATTTCCCTTAACTTAACCTAAATTCAGCTGGCTGAGTCCAGGGAGCATCCCCAGACTGGCTCAGCCAAAGGGGCTCTAACCTCAGCTGAGGAACAGGAGGGAAAAAAAAAATGTTGCTCAGAGTTGCAATGTCCTAAGCAAGTCCAGGGCTCATGGGGCTCCGAGGACAGGGAAGAGCCATATCCTCCCACTGCCAGCAAGTCGGGCCATGTTTCCACCAACAGAAGGAAACTGGAGGAATGGAGGGGAAGCTTTTTCACTTGCCTTCAGCTACAGTTTCACTGAAGGAGCTTGTGCTAGAGTCCCCCAAGCTTACACACCTTGAGCTGAGAGCCGAAGCCCTGAACTCCCAGCCCCTGCCTCGCCAGTTCAGGGGGGTGGTTGCTTCTCCCACCCCTGCTCAGGGTGAAGCGATACAAGGGCTATTACTATGAAGCCCAGCTTAGCAGACACAGGACAAAGCAGAGAAGGCTCATTTGCATTCTGACGCCTCCGATTTTTGAGAATGATTCATTATTTCAACAAGAATTAAAACCCTCCCACCGCCACCCGCAAGAGAGCTGCAGCTGGCAAGAAAGGGAGCTCAGTTGGCCAGGCTGACCAGGCGCTCGCTGCTCCCTAAAGCCCCCAAGGACACTGAGGGGACCTTTCAGCCTCCCTGTGCTTGCGTCTGGCTGGTTGTTTGCGGGGGAGTTGGGGAGAAAATGATCCAGAGAGAAGCTCCAGAGACAGAAACCAACAGACAGGTGACTGGCTCAGAGCTGGTGCTTGTGCTGTGGGAGAGGCTGGAGCAAGAACCAAGCTCTATTAAATTAACAGAGCAAGAACAGCCAGATTGAGATGAAGAGGGAATTTAACACCTCCAAGACAGTTTCTCCAGGGAAGCACAACTTTTTTTTTTTCTCCCCCTTCATAGAAAAGCTACCTCCTGACGTGATGTGGAAAGTCACCCCAGGGTCACCTTCCTAATGGGATGTGGCCCCCAAAATCTGGAGAGAGGCACGGCCCCAGGGGTGCCAGCCTGGCACCATGCCAAAAGCAGAAACTTCTCTGGTGCCAGCTCAGCTCCTCATAACCTCCCTCTAAAGCACAAGGTGCTTCCTGGCACTGATACACTTCCAAAGTTCGGGGAAAATGCCTGATTAAGGAACTTAAGTTCTTGTAAAAAAAAACCCAAACAAAACAACCCAAAGGTGCCAGCTTGCTCTGAGCTGCACTCAGCAATTTAGCATCATCTTCAGTAACATTTTCACGTATGTTGGGGTGCAATCTGTCTCTCCACCTCTTCTCCCCACCCAGGGATGGTAAGGACAAGAGGGAATGGCCTCAAATTGTGCCAGGGCAGGGTCAGGCTGGCTCTTAGGAAGTATTTCTTTGCAGAAGGGGCTGCTGGGCATTGGAATGGGCTGCCCAGGGCAGGGGTGGAGTCCCCATCACTGGAGGGGTTTAAGAAGTTGATCCAGTGCTGAGGGATCTGGTGGAGTTGAGAATGGTCAGTGTGAGGTTCATGGTTGGACTGGAGGAGCTTCAAGGTCTTTTACAACCTTGATGATTCTGTGAAGAAAGATCCAGGCTAGTTCAAAGAGTTAGAAGATTGTGACAGCTCTGTTAGCACAGCACGGCACACAGATGCATGCAAGAACAGGCAAGATCCAGCTTTGGGGGAAGCCCTGGGCTCCCCTATTTTGGGGAGCAGGTACCCTGGCCCTCCAGTCCAAGTTCCATCTCAGCCTTGGGTGGCTTCCAAAAGGCTCACGAGGAGCTTGGGGTGTGGCAGAGAAAGCCCTTCCCCAGTCCCGCTGCCAAAGCAAGCCAGCAGAGGCTTGGCAGCTCGCTGGTGGGGTGAGACTGGCAGCCGAGTGAGACGAAGAGGGGAGTAAATCCTTCAGCAGGAGGACACGAGGGTGCTGAGCTGTCTCCTCCTCACAGCAGGCTTCAGCGGGACATCAAGGTCACCGACAGCCCTTAGACACCGAGCCAGCTCCACACCTCCATCCTGGAGGCTGGAAGGGCTGAAGCCCAGGAGATTCTGCAGCCCCCATCCTATCCTCAGTGGATTTTAACAGGAGACACCAAGGCCTGGAGGGGCAGAAGGACTTCCCCTGACCTTGCTCTGCTTTTTCAACTTCCAGAGGAGCAGCCTTCAGAGAGGCAAGCCCACACAAGCCCTTCCCCGCCCAGCGACTCACGCATCCAGAGGTAGTAAAGCCGCTTGGCCATGGTACGGTGCTGCGGTGGGATCTCTGCGTCAAAGTCCTGGTAGAAACATGGCTTCAAGGGGATGAACTTCGGCAGGGGAGGGAAGTTGTTCACTTTTTCTGCAATAAACAGTTTCACCAGCATTGGGCACTGCACAGAGCTGAATGTAAATCAAGTCTTGTTCAGCCCCAAGAACTGACAAGTTTCACACAGGAATTAAGGATTTCCCCTTGTAATCACCAACCACCCATCCATAAGCATCAAGACAAATTTAGCCCTCAGTGGCCACATGGATCCTGCAAGCGTGGACACCTGGAACCCCACTGGGGACTAATAAGGGGATATTACGGCCAGTAAAGCCCCAGATGTGCCTCAGAGGTGAGGGGCAGCCCTGCCAGAGACCCTCCGTACCTGCCATGCTGGCACACGCTCAGCCTCTCTGTTCCACAGGAAAAGTAGGGAAAAAAAGCCCTGGGAGCTTTACCAAAGCTGCAGGAAAATGAGAGAAAAAGTGATGTGAAGTGGTCAGGTATCCCTGAAAAGCCTTCACCTTTCCCTCCCCTCCAAAACGCTCAAGGACGGCACTGTAAGACGACAGTTTGCTTTATTTACACAGATACTCTACGTTGTTCACACATGCAGGCTTACCACTGGCACCTGGCTGGCAGCAGAACAAATCCCAGCTCCTACGGCCCGAGGCTTATGCACCAGTTAAGGTGGAAGATTAGGAGAAGATCCAGAGATGTGGGGCAGGGCGCGGGCTTAACCTCCCACTCCTGACTGACCTACATCCAGCCCCAGGAGAGGGGCCAGGCTGTATGGCAGGGGAAGGGACATGGCCCCATGACTGATGAGGTAGCTGTGGGCAGTTTGAAATCCGCAAGTTCATTACCTGGCCCAAAGCCTTTTTTTTTTTTTTTAATTTATATTTTTGCAAAGAGTTCCAGCACAGGGAACTACCTGGCTGTCTCCTGATAACATCACAGCTCCCATCTCTGCAAGCCCAAGCCAGAAACCAGGACAAAAGGGAGCAGGGAAGTCAGCTGAAAATATCAGCTGGAAAAAAAATAAATCAGTGGTGATTGTCACTAATGAGTCACTTGAGTGCCAGCTTAATGATTACTCATGTCATTTGGCACTTTGTGCTGTATCTTGCAGGTGGGAGACAGGGGGAGCTCAGCATCCCAGGACAGTCCCAGACCATGCCATGCTCAGCCCTGTCCCAGCAGCGAAAACTGGGCAAAATTATAGCAAAAAATGAAGAGCTGGGGTTTTAAATATTAGCATGAAGACTCTGTGTATCCCCACCTGCCTGCGTGGCTCTGCCAGGCGCTGCCTGCGGGTTTTGCCCTCTCCCAGGCTACGCAGAGCAGAGGAATGGCAGCAGCGAACATTTCTCATGCCACGGGGTCCCAGGGGTCAGTGCTTTGGGCTCCCTGAAGGATTTGGGGCTCTCTGCCAAGGCAGCCCCCCGCTCTCCATCCCAGCCAGCACCAAAGACACCGGCCAGGCAAAGCAAACCCCCACGGCCCCGCCGGCGTGCTGTCTGCCGACATCCGATGGCAGCCCACGGACGGCTCCCTCCCCCCGGCGCTATAAATACGAGCTGCCTGCCTGCCTGCGCTCCTGCCTGCGCTCCTGCCTGCGCGCTGACGTCTCCCCAGGCAGCGGCTGGGCGACGCGGCCCCCACGCACGTGTGCCGGGAGCGGGGACACGCGGCCGGGCGTGCCC
>NW_020799112.1:2303725-2314460 GCF_003259725.1 Athene cunicularia | reverse complement strand
CAGGGGGCGGGGGCGCTCTGGGGGAGGGCAGGTCCTCTATGGGGCATGGGCATGGTAAACTCCACACGGGCAGGGCAGACACCCTTTGGGGCGGAGGGTACCCATCATGGGGCAGGAGAGACCCTCCATGGGGCAGGGGAGACACCCTTTGGGGCAGAGGGTACCCATCATGGGGCAGGGGACACCCTCCATGGGGCAGGAGCCCTCGGGGACAGAGCCTGGCAGGGCAGGCAGGCCCGGGTCAGCACAGCCTGACTGTACCCCAGAGGCTAAACGGAGCTTAAGATCCCACTGGCAGGACCAAATTGAGGGGACCCCACATCCACACCCTTGCTGCGCTCCAGGCCAGGGTCCTGCAGGGCCAGTGTCTGCCCACCCTGCCCTGCTCTCAGCTCTGTGTCACAGCTGTCACACTCTCCAGCATTTCGGGACTATTACTACTTTTTAAACCACCTTATTCATCCTTTAACCAAATGCAATGGAGCTGCTGCAGCAGCAGGTAACACACCCACACGCAGCTCCCACGTGTGCACGCATGCCTCGGGGCTTTGTGGCATTCATCCTGCCAAAAACACAGGAGCTGCACTCGCAGGGCACAAGCTGTTTGCTGTTGTCTGCAAGCAAGGACGATGAAGTTGGTATTTTAAGGAGAAAACAGTTTAAGAAAACCCAGGTGTGCTGCGAGCGTGCTGGTGATACAACGGGAGTTATTTCTCCCTCTGGGTCACCCCCAGTCCTACTCCCAGGGCTGCTGGAGGAGCTGCCGTGCTGCTGGTTTTCCCCATCTCCCAGCTCAGCTGTGCAGGGTGCCCACTGCAGCACCAGAGTTCCAACATCACTTTTCCTGAGGGAATTTCCCACTGTCCCAGGCAGGTCTGAAGGCACTGTCCCCAACACCCTGCCGGGGTTCCCACAGTGGTCTGCTGCACACCCAGTGCTGCTCACAGAATCACAGAATCATCTTGGTTTGACAAGACCTTAAAGCTCCTCCAGTCCAACCATGAACCTCACCCTGACTGTTCCCAACTCCCCCAGATCCCTCAGCGCTGGGTCAACCCGACTCTTCAACCCCTCCAGGGATGGGGACTCCCCCCCTGCCCTGGGCAGCCCATCCCAACGCCCAACAGCCCCTTCTGCAAAGAAATCCTTCCTAAGTGTAAGGTCTAAACCTTCCCTGGCACAATTTGAGGCCATTCCCTCTTCTCTCGCTTGTTACTTGGTTGAAGAGACTCATCCCCCCTCTCTGCACCCTCCTGTCAGGGAGTTGCAGAGGGCCAGGAGGTCTCCCCTCAGCCTCCTCTTCTCCAGACTAAACCCCCCCAGTTCCCTCAGCCGCTCCCCAGCAGACCTGTGCTCCAGACCCTGCACCAGCTCCGTTGCCTTTCTCTGGACACGCTCGAGTCATTCAGTGGTCTTTTTGGGGTGAGAGGCCCAAAACTGAACACAGTAATCAAGATGCAGCCTCACCAGTGCCCAGTACAGGGCTCAGATCCCTTCCCTGTCCCTGCTGGCCACGTTATTTCTGACACAAGCCAGGATGCCATTGGCCTTCTTGGCCACCTGGGCACACTGCTGGCTCCTGTTCATCCGGCTGTCAATCAACACCCCCAGGTCCCTCTCTGACTGTCAGTAATCAATGGCTTGCACAAAAGACAGAGGGTGTGTTTATTGCTTTCGCCAGAGATGCCCAGATTGGGATGACAAGGGCAGGGGAAGGGGGTGGATTGACTCACAGGTGGTCTAAAACAGGGACAAAAACCTCCTAAAGGGGACATAAATCCTAAATCAGCCCGAGGACTCCAAGCAACGTGAGGAGGATTCTGTTGGCAGTGCTCCTTGTCTTCAGTGTCATTGCAAGGAGCCCTGTGCAGACCACCTGGACCTCTGTGCTTGTGAACATGCTGATGCAATATCACAAAACTGGTTTTATTTGACAACTAAATTGTCATCCCTTCCCAGGATGCAACCTCGAGTGTCAGCACACCATCATGCTTTGCTGGGCACAGCCTGTCGGCAAGGAGAGTGTCCCACCATGGGAAGGTGCGAAGATCAGGGTAGGGGAGCAGCTAAATCCCTCTGTACACCAGTGAGTCCTGATCACCAAGCACCCTCGGCAGATGAACAGCATCGCTCTGTGGGCAGGCCAGGAAGGAAACCTGGCAGAATCGGGGAAAACACCTACTTCACAGATGGTAAAATAGAGGGAAGCAGGAAAAGAAACATGCCACAGATGACCTCGTATCTGAGGCCCCAGCTGTCCTCTCTAAGCACCTTCTGGGTCTTGGCCCCTGAGCTGTTGTTCCCTGCAGAGCACGGGACCCCCGGGCACCAGCTCCATCCCTGCAGGACAGCAGGGGAAGTGAGGAGAGGGATACGACCAGCCAGGGGAGAAGGGGACGTGGTTGTGGATCCCCACTCTTGCCAAGTGCTGCTGCTCGCCCATATGTGAGACCTCACGGGGGTGCTCTGAGACCTGGAGTTCTATGCCGGCTCTGCCTGCACCGCCCTGACTGCAGGCATGGAGCACCTCGGGGATGGGGGGCCAGCCGCAACCCCCCCTCCCCAGGGAGGATTTTCTGGCAGACTCAGCTCAGTCCTGATTTCACCACAGATCTGCTGCGAGATCCCATCCTTGGGCCCAGGACCATGGCAACTGCTTTCTGTCCCTTATTTTTTGTCTCTTGAGCTTTCTTTTATCTAGATTTGCTCCCTGCCCGCTTCTCTGCCTGCCTCAAGTCCTCCAGCACCTTCCCATCTCACTGAGACTTTTGGGATGGCAGGGCTGTTCCTTGCCTTTGGCAGCACCACATTTCTATCTGTCTGTAGGCTTCAGAAGAATTAATATTCAGATATTGAACAGATACCCGCTCCCCTTGATCACGGGGGATGTCTGGGAGCCAAGGCGGTAGGGTAACACAGGGGCATGGTAAGAGCCTGTGTCCATCCCACACTACCCGAGCACGGCAGGCTGGGGAGGATGGTCAGGTTCAAACAAGAAACCAGATCAACCAGCAAGCTCACAGCAAGCAGACAGGTTCAAAGCCAAGTCATGAAGTTAATCTGCAGGTCAGGGTCAGGATCAGTCCATGGGTTGGAGTCCAGACCAGCAGAGACCAGACAAAAATGGCTGCAGCTGACCTAAAGACCAGCCACAACATAGCTTAAATTAGGGCTAAGAGGCCTCATCTGAGCTTTGAGTTCCTGGCCATGGGCAGAATGCAGGTGGGGGGTCACAGGTCAGCACCATTAGTGTTTACTAATGCCCTCAGAGCCTCTACAATATTTCCCTGCTCATTCTGCTGGAGCTTTGCAAAGCGACTTGTCCTATAAAGGTGGGGTTTTTTTTCCCCTTTTACTGTCTTTCTACTCACAATAAGGATTGTCCTGAGCTCTGTCATTTTCTGCTTATGGTAGGGACAAGGGGTTTCTCTTGCTGGCTCAGTTAGTGGAGAGCTGGTGCCACCCTAGGATGCTCCTGGGGTTCCTCTAGCACCTCAAAACAGCTTCTGTACCCCAGAGAGCCTGGGGACACATCCTCTGGTGCTGGCCCTTGGAAGCAGTGGCTCCTGGACCCTGTTTAGGATCAGGGCAGGGCGTCCCTGCAGCCGTGGCACCCTGGGGGTCCATCTGCACCCACCCCCTGCCAGGGCTGCAATCAGCTCAGGCATCAGCCTGCTGCTGAGTGCAACGTGATGAGTGCCTGAGACCTGAGCCGGGCCGATGTGACGCAGAGATGGATGGCGGCACCAAGACTTTCCTTGTATCGGATGCTTTGACTTTCCGACCCACTCCCATGCAGAGCCACCTTGGATGAAAGAAAATATGGAGAGAGCAGGTGAAGGACAG
The DNA here is from genome assembly GCF_003259725.1 of Athene cunicularia. Classification (NCBI taxonomy): domain Eukaryota; kingdom Metazoa; phylum Chordata; class Aves; order Strigiformes; family Strigidae; genus Athene; species Athene cunicularia. Next base: position 2,310,614 of record NW_020799112.1, on the reverse strand, counting down.
AGGCTCAGATTACCGTTCCTCTCCAGCTGCCCTGCTCTCCATTAGGAATATGTTTCTGGGTTTTTTTTCCCCTTTTCCTAGGCTGGGCATGGCTGCTGTCAGCTTTGCATCTGTGCTGGCCCCTGCAGCCCTCTCCACTCCTCTCTTTTTTTCTGCCAAATGGCCTTTCCAAGTTCACATCTCCAGTTGGGTCAGGACCAGGCAAGATAGTCCCACAGGGATGGGGAACCACCCAGGGTTGGGACCCCCAGCCCTGTGGAGTGCTGGCAGCCTGTGCCACTGAGACGTGGGATGCTCAGAGACTGTAATGAGGAAAGGAAGGAAGAAACCAGTCCCTGGGTCCCAGCATGACCAGAGTGGATGCTCAGGGAGGACAGACAGATGATATGCAGGGTGTAATTGCTTTATTCCTATTTTTTCCTCCATTCCTGCCTTTACAGCTTGCTTCTCCATTTTAAACAGCTCCCTATTCTCTTTCCCAGTGGTGCCCCCACGGTTGGGGCTGTCTGTGCCTCATCCCCACTCTCCCACCCTGCTGTTCATGCTCTTCACTGCTGCTGAGCTTATTTCAGCTATTCAGCTATTTGCTTGGAATAACCGATCCACTCTGTTGTGCTCCAACAAATACGCTGATAATGGCTTCAGCGGGTAATTAGCAATTGCTAATAATGCATTTCATTTACATTTTAAGCACTGCAAAGGGAAAGCAAGACCCTGTCATTAACGCCCCCTCCCTCTCCCCCGCTGCTGCAGCCTTTGCCTTGGGGGGGAGCGCACCCTCCGCAGCCCTTTGAGGGCTGCAGAAAGCCTTGGCTGTGATTGCACCTCGTCTGCCTCCATTTTGGAGGCTGCAATAAGCAGAGTTTGTTAAGCAGCAATTAGAGGCAGCGGGGGAGAAACCGCTGCCGCTTCCATCATCTGATGGGTAGCAAAGGCACCCCAACGCCATGAAAAATGGGTCACAGGAGGCAGGAGCTGTTCCTGGGCCAGGAAAGCAGGGTTGGATGGTTCACCCAGCACCAGGGATTCATCAGGCTGCAGGCTTGGCACTGAGCAGCCCTGGCTCACCTGGAACCTTGGCACTGTTGGTCCGTGGTGGCCACATAACCCTCCTGTGCTGTCCGTGGCTGTTTGCACATCTGAATAACGACTCGAAGGGGTTTCTCAGCTCCCTCGGCTGCACATGCTCTGCAAATGGTTGCTACAATCCTTCCTGATTATTTTCCCAGGGTTTTAGCATCTTTTGAAGGCAGCAATTTCCCTGAGATGCTTAATCTGCCCCTGCCTGCCTGAGGAAGGAGCCAAGGGCCTTCTGCAAGGATGCCACAAATAGTCCTCAAGCGGAAAGGAGAAAAAATGACATTGTTTTGTCTCATACAAGAGATGGATTCATGGTGGAAGCACAGCAACAAGGCATGCTCACTACCACAGAGCACTGGGCGGGACTTGGGGGATGCTCAAAGCCTGAATCCATTGCCGGTGCTGGGGGTGAGCCTGGGACCATCGTGTGCCCTGCCTCAGTTTCCCCCTCTGCACTGAAAGGGCCTCATGGGCTGTTAGCTGGATCAGGAAAAGGTGCTCTCCATCCCCTGGGTTTTCCAGTGCAGTGGGGCACCGCTCTTTGATGGAGCAACTCATCCCACGTGGGTGAGACACTGGGGCTGTCCTCCCGTCATCCACAGACCCACCTGGACTCCAGTCTGGTGGCTGGATCAAGGGGTGTCCCATACCCACCCCCCACTTAGGGCAGCAGTACCCAGAGAAAACTGCTTTGGGGACCTCAGGGATGCAGGGGTTCGCCCCAGCCGGGAGGGGATGGCTGCATCCTGCCTTGCCACAGCCTTCACCTCCATGGGCATTGGATCGATTGATTTATTTATTTATGTATTTTTTCAAGCCCTGCTCGGAGTGAAAACAATCCAGGGGCCTCCAGAGGCCGATAAGATTTGACTGCAAGTCAATACTCGGCATGTCTTTCCACTGTGCAATGATCCCCCAGCCAGCAGGGCGAGAGGCTGGGGGTGCCAGGGGCAGGCAGGGGACAGGCAGGTGACAGGGGCAGGCAGAGGGCCAGCCTGGGGCAGGGACATCGCCTCTGCCCGGGGAAGGGATTAGGGGCAGAAAGGAGAGATTTTCTGGCCTGGAATAGGTATCTCCTGGGGTGTGTTGCCGGGGGCTCAGGCAGTAAATACAACGGTGACCCCACGGCAGGCAGCTCCCTGTTGGGGACATGGAGATGAGCAAGGGACAGGGTCTGGGCAAGCAGTGGGGAGAAGGAAGGATGGGGAAGGAGGAGTAGAGAGAGAAATCACCCGTGAAAACCGGCTCTGCCGTGACATCTGCTCCTTGAGGCTTTTGGGACGGGGAGGTTTTCCTGCGGGGAGAGCCAGGGCTGAGGCTGCGGGGTATCGGGGGGAGCAGAGCCCCGGCATGCTCGGTGCACACCTCAGCCCCACAGCCGCTCGGCAGGCAGGCGTGCACGGCCGCGATGCCATCTGCCAGGACTTCTCCTGCCTCCGGGCCCCAGGGCTGAAGTAGCATCTCTGATGGCTCATAAGGATTGAGGTGAGGCTGCTAGCTTTCCCTAAGTACCTCCTGCATCTCTGTGCCATCCCCGGGTGCTGCGTGGCCAGGACTCATCCCTCTGGGAATGCTGCCGGCAAGAGGGTGCAGGGGAGGCAGGGAGGCAGGCAGGCCGGCAGGCAGGGAGGCTGACATTCCCAGTTAGCAGTTGGCGTCCTTGAGCGGAGCAAACACCGAGAGAAGGGACCAGGTTCTCTTTAAGGGGGCAGGACTCCGGCAGCATCATGAAGACAAGAGTGAGCTGCTCCCTCTGCCTTCTACCTTCCCTTCCCTGCCTGCTCCTTCCCTGCCTGCATGCTCCCGGCCGGGACCAGGGCTCCCTGCCCACCCCTCCACCTTCCCTGGCTCTCCGTGCTGGGCAGGGATGAAGGCAGAAGCTGGGCGCTGGGATGGGAGGCTGAGCGAGGGGAGGAGGAGGAGGAGGGGAGGAAGGGGAGGGAGAAGGGGAGGATCTGCTAATTACACAGAACAGCTCTGGGGGCTGCTGAAGTCCAGAATGAAGCAAAGAGCAGCAGAAGCGAGTGCTGCAGCGGGAGCGGAGGAGCCTAAGCACCCCCAAGAGCCGGAGCTGGCCGTTGCCCCACCGGCAGCAACCAGGGGCACCCAGGGGATCCTACAGCCCTGTCCTCACCGGGGGACAGCCTCTGGCACAGTCACCGAGCCTGCTGCCGGCTCCTCTGCAGCCAGTCCTGGGCGAAGAGAGGGAAGGGGCTGGTGGTCCCAGGGACACAGTGTTAAACTCAGACCTCCTGCGGGCTGAGCTGGAGGGCAGCAGAGTCAGCCCTGCCATGGTCCTGGGGGGCTAGGAGCCCGAGCAGATCCACCGGCAAGGGGTGAAGGATGGCTGCTGAAGGAGAGAGAGCCAAGCCTGTCACCCAGTCCAGGATGGAGAACTTCCGAAAGGTGAGGACGTCAGAGGAGGAGAGCCCACTGCCCTTCCCCGACCTGCCCCCAGACGTGGTGGAGATGAAGGTGAAGGAGGGCAGCAAGATCAGGAACCTGATGAACTTTGCCATGGCCCAGATGGAGCTGAAGGGCAGCCGGCAGATCGTCTTCAGTGGCTGCGGCAGGGCAGTCACCAAGACCATCACCTGTGTGGAGATCATGAAGCGGAAGCTGGGAGGTCTTCACCAGGTCACCAAGGTACGCTACAAAACCTTGCTGGAGGTCTGGCAGAACCAGGACCCACTGCCTGGTGGCCCAGCACAGAACCTGACCGTCCACAAGAACGTCCCCTCCATCTGCATCCTGCTCTCCCGAGACCCCCTGGATCCCAACCAGACGGGCTACCAGCCCCCGGAGCCCCGGTATGGGTCGGGGACGCAGCTCGACGACACAGAAGACACATCGGGCTCCTCCACCAAGGGGCTGAAGCGGCCCCTGCCACCTCCCCAAGAGGAGCTGCTGACCAAGAAGTTCCAGGTACAGGTACCCAACAACCCGAGCGGCTCGGGGACCACCGACCACCAGCCGGACCACCAGCACTGACCCCACCGCCTCCCATGCCGGCCAGCCATGCGCCGGGTACATAGGCAGGAATATGCCCTCTACATAGGCAGGAGATTATACGCTGGAGAAACTCCGGGGGTATTTTAGTTGCTTTGCTGTGGATAAAGGCAGTGCGAAGCCTGCGTCATGCTTGCTCCAGGGTCAGCGATGTGCTGCAGGGTCCCCCCAACGCACCCCCACTCGCTGCCGCGGCACCAGCTGATCCCCATGCACGGGGACTTGCTGCAGGGGGGGGACACACATCTTGTCCCCAGATTTGGGTGAGGCTTAAAGGGTTAAACCTGCCAGCTCTTGGTTACAGATTGAAGCAGGGGAGGGTGTGTTGGGGGGAGCTGCTGACCCCCCATTCGGCCACCCAGGGGCAATGCCACCACCAGCTATGCTTCTGCTCCCACGGAGGCAGAGCACCTGTCATCTTTCACTGAGGGGTGCCTGGACCGGGGAAGTCAGCTGCGCATCATCGCTCTCCATTGCGATGTCTCAGCCATCAGGAGACAGTTTTGCCCCAAGCTCATTGGAGTAATGCCTTCATTATCAAAACCGCTGCAATTACACCCGGCAAGGATCTGTCAGGTTTATTAATGCCAGGCTCAGCGCCATGATTCATCCTGAATAAAACACAAAAACAAGCAGACAGGTCGCTCCCTCCCTGTGCCCATGGAGCTGAGCACTGCACTGCTTACCTGTGGGGAAGCAGAGGAAAATAAAGCAATCCTTCTTCTTCTTCCTTCATCAGATATTCAGGTCTTTGCTCTCCTGGAGGTGTTTGTAGGGTCTGGAGCTGGGGTGAAGCCCCAATGTTGGGAGCTGGTGGCAGTGGGAGCATTAGGCAGGCTGTTGTGGTGGCTGGATGTGGTGCCTGATGTGGGATGGGGAGGTTTTGAGGTCATGGGCTTGGCTGCAGAGCCCTCACTGTGGGCTGGCTCCCTGCAGAAGCCCTTTGGAGCTTCTTCCAGGGTGGAAAGGGAAATGGATGGAAAATAAAAGCTCTTTGGAAACAGCTGAAATATGTCTATGGGAAAATGGGGGGATCATGGTGGGTGCTGACCACGGCACCAATCAGCACAGCAAGGGCTGCTGCCAACCTAGGACAAGGGGATCCCAGACAAAATGGGTGAGATGGGATTGGGTCCTCCTGTGTGCCCTGGCAGCAGCCCGGACCCACCCGCACCGCAGAGCCGGGCAAAGCCCCCCTGGCTGGCACAGCGGGGACCAAGGCAATGTGGGGAGGGCAGGGGATGGGTTATGGGAGTCCAAGCAAGCCCCAATCCACCTGGTTCCCCTTGACCCAGCTCAGGCAGCCCCTGGGTACACCACAGGATGAATTAAATTGGTATTAATGAGCGTACCCTTCCCAAAAGCCAGCCAGGAGGGATGCTCCAGCTGCAGCCACCTTATCTCCCCGCTTCGCTCCTGCTCTCCGGGGACGGCAAGCATCCCCTCTTTTGTCAAGGGCTTGCTTGGCAAGCGCTTCGCTTGACTGGGAGCGGGAATGAAAGGAAACCAGGGGAGTGAGGAGGAGGAAGCAGGGATCTGTTTTGTTTGGCAATGACCTTGTTATCTCCCTCAGCAGGCAGCTGCTCCTCCGGACCAGAGGCTTGTGCTTATCTCCTCCCTGCCACAGATTGATTCACTTCACTTATCTGCCACCATGTAGTTGAATAGTAATCTCCAACTGTTATATTTTTATGGTTATTTTTTTGTGGGTTTGGGGCTGGGAAAGCTTTGGGCTCCATCCCACCCAGCAATCCCTCTTCCCAGACTCTTCCTCTTCAGTTCAGGTTCAACCTTCTGCCCCACACATGAGCCAGAGCACCAGGTATGGGCTCCTACCCCAAATGTACTTAAAAATCATGCTAATAAATAAAACTTTCCATAAACACTCCAATCAGAGCCTAAAGACTGTCACAGATACTCTGAGAAGTAACAGCCCTTCACCTCCCCAACCATGGCCCACTGCTGCCGTCTCACATTGCTCCCAGCAAGGAGAGGAAGAAGAAGAAAAAAATCACAAATATCTCATTATTTTGTTAATGTGCAAAATTCTTTTAAATTGATTTTATATGCAGGCAATTTCCAGTCTTGGAAGCAAGAGGAGCTTGGGGATTTTGCAATTCTCACTTTGCTGGCTGTGGACCAAGGATTTCCTGCATGAAAAAATGATTAAAATAAAAACAAGACTAACCCAAAACATGAAGCACTTAAAATAGCATGATGGCATCTGTCTCCACAGAGCCCTAAAAGAACACAGCAAGCAAAATTACCATGATCATCTTGTGCTGCACTGCCAAGGCACAACCCCAGGCACCAGCAAATAGGAATTTTTTTGGTGATTTTGTGAGCCCAGCAGCGCCCTGTGGAGCAGCCCGAGAGCCAGTGGCCGGGTCAGCCCGATGGGCACAAGGGGTGCCAGGGGCTGAGGGCAGCGCCCTGCCCGCAGTGTCCGGGAAGTTTGGGGCTGTGATGGTGGCTGCCAGGGCTGGTGCCGGGGCAGAGCCCCAGAAAACCTCGGAGAGCTGCCGGGTACTGCAGGCAGAGCCAGGCTGGGCCCCTCTTTCCCCCTCTCCAGGATGAACTCAGGCAATTCTTCCTTGCTAGAGCTGGCAGCAACACGAACCGGGATCGAGGAGGGGCCCCCTCGTTTCCCTGCGGCCCCAACCGCGCCGTGAGCTCGGCTGCGGAGCTGCCAGGCCGCGGGCGGGCAGCGGGACAGAAGTCAGCCCCACAGGCGCAGCCCCCAGGGCTCGCCGGGGATAGCGGGATCCCACCCTCCGCGTCCCCGCCACAAAATGGCGGC
>NW_020799112.1:2294233-2303675 GCF_003259725.1 Athene cunicularia | reverse complement strand
CACTGCCACCAGCTCCCAACATTGGGGCTTCACCCCAGCTCCAGACCCTACAAACACCTCCAGGAGAGCAAAGACCTGAATATCTGATGAAGGAAGAAGAAGAAGGATTGCTTTATTTTCCTCTGCTTCCCCACAGGTAAGCAGTGCAGTGCTCAGCTCCATGGGCACAGGGAGGGAGCGACCTGTCTGCTTGTTTTTGTGTTTTATTCAGGATGAATCATGGCGCTGAGCCTGGCATTAATAAACCTGACAGATCCTTGCCGGGTGTAATTGCAGCGGTTTTGATAATGAAGGCATTACTCCAATGAGCTTGGGGCAAAACTGTCTCCTGATGGCTGAGACATCGCAATGGAGAGCGATGATGCGCAGCTGACTTCCCCGGTCCAGGCACCCCTCAGTGAAAGATGACAGGTGCTCTGCCTCCGTGGGAGCAGAAGCATAGCTGGTGGTGGCATTGCCCCTGGGTGGCCGAATGGGGGGTCAGCAGCTCCCCCCAACACACCCTCCCCTGCTTCAATCTGTAACCAAGAGCTGGCAGGTTTAACCCTTTAAGCCTCACCCAAATCTGGGGACAAGATGTGTGTCCCCCCCCTGCAGCAAGTCCCCGTGCATGGGGATCAGCTGGTGCCGCGGCAGCGAGTGGGGGTGCGTTGGGGGGACCCTGCAGCACATCGCTGACCCTGGAGCAAGCATGACGCAGGCTTCGCACTGCCTTTATCCACAGCAAAGCAACTAAAATACCCCCGGAGTTTCTCCAGCGTATAATCTCCTGCCTATGTAGAGGGCATATTCCTGCCTATGTACCCGGCGCATGGCTGGCCGGCATGGGAGGCGGTGGGGTCAGTGCTGGTGGTCCGGCTGGTGGTCGGTGGTCCCCGAGCCGCTCGGGTTGTTGGGTACCTGTACCTGGAACTTCTTGGTCAGCAGCTCCTCTTGGGGAGGTGGCAGGGGCCGCTTCAGCCCCTTGGTGGAGGAGCCCGATGTGTCTTCTGTGTCGTCGAGCTGCGTCCCCGACCCATACCGGGGCTCCGGGGGCGGACCAGCCCTGCTCCACTCCTGGCCTTCTCCCGCTTTCCTTATTAACACCCTAATTAACAGGAAGAAAAGCAGCCATAGACAGTGTGGCGTGAATGCTGGCCAGGGAACCAGAACTAAAATACTGAGAAGGCAGTGCCAGTGTATCTCAATTAATAGCTAAATAACAGACGGTGACCACGTTTAAAACGCTCGGAGGCCTGTGGGTGCCTCTCCTGTAGCACGTGTGCATTAAACAGTTGCCGTAGGGAGTGTATTGCAGCATTTAAAAAAAAAAAACAACAGAGTAATAAGTGCTGGTCGTTCTGTTGGCACGCTGGGATTTCTTGGATGCTTCTTAAACCTTTTTTATTTTTTTAAAAAAATCCTTTAAAATTCTTTGCTCGCAGTGCCTTTGTACCTTGCTGAACCCTGGCTGCTCGTGGCCCTCACTTCTCCACGCCTTTGCTAACGAGCAGGCTCCATGTTCTGCTTTTCCAAGGTCTTGTATTACAAACGCCTCGCTTAGCCCTTCTGACCCGATCCTCCTCTGCCGGTGGCCTCGGGGGGGTTGTGTTTCCACAGATCTAATGCTTTGTGTTCATCTCGTGTGCCCGTGGGTTTAGGTTTATGTTACATAATGCTGCAAAATGTTCTGTATGTAATGCACGTGCACCCCTGATCTTCTTATTGCCAGTCCGGTCTTTTTCAGTAAATTAATCCTTCTCTTGATGCGCGTTTCTCATTTGTGCTCATTAACATGGAAAGCTGACAAATTCTGGCACTTCACCATGTTTAATTTTAGATGATTTTAGGCTTCTGAGACTCTAGAAGCTTGTTGGCTTCTCTTGAAAACACGTTTCTGCAAACATATTTGCCCTTTGCTTCTTTCTTGGAGTTGAGAATCTCCACACGGATGGGTCAGTGTGGTTCGACTGTCTCACACATCGTGTGTGTGACGGTGACCTTGATGGACCCCACTGAAAAGTGAGGCACCTGCCTGGCTCCTGTGGCGCTTCTGCGTGGCTGGAGCAGTTTAGAGTCTGGTCTCCAATAAGAGATAAAAGCGTTAATATGGAAAACAAATGGGGATAAAGAAACGTAGCAGCAATTGAAAACTGCATCCACAGTTCAAATTCTTGTGGTCTTTTTAATTTTTCTTCAGGATCCTTTTAGTCTAACCAAGTTGTTCCTTTGTTTAAGACTAAAGGGAATGGTTTTGTTTAGGGCTCAGTGGAAAGAGACTTCAGTTTTTCAACTTAAAGATGGTATTTGAGAACCTCAATCTACGCTTTTCTCAAACTGAGATTTGCTTTTTCTCTCTAGGATTTGCTTTAGGGGGAAAAAAGTGTTCTCCCTGAAACAGCTGGCATCTGAGGGCTTTTCAGCACAGTCCTCTCACTCCCTGCCTGTGTGCAGGAGCATTTACAGTGGAGTGCTCTTGCTTTGAGCTCAGCTGTGCATGTGATTTATTGGAGAAAGCAGGGTCAAAGGTCTGGTTTGGAGCTGGAGGAGGATGGAGAATGTCCTTACAGACAGCGGAAGAGCATTATAATTCTGACTTGGTCTGTCATTTACTTTTCCATTGCCTAGTTACGTAGATAAATGAAAATATTTTCATGGTTGGAGAAGCATTACATACACCAGAATTGCAGCTGAAATGTCAGATCATGTTAACTTTTGTTAAAAGTCTGGATTGCATTCAGATGGAGCTGTCATTTAATGAGACTCAAGATATTCCTTGAACTTGTTGTGGTTTGTTCCGGTATATTTTATGTAGAATTAGGATGCTGCTTTGCAGTGTGTTGTTCACTATGATCTTCAAAGCAGAAAAGTGCATCTGGAAGGATGTCAAAAATACAACCCAGTTTGGGAGTTTCTTCTTTTAAATAAAACTTTGTAATCGGTCAGCGTGAGTGCTTTGTGCTAGATTAAGAAAGAAAAAGTGACTAGCTATATCTGACTTCCTCTGAAGTAGAGCTTCAGACTGGCAAGGTCATATCTGGTGTATGACCTCTCTGCAAATATTAGTGGAGTGAAATTACCAGTGGGGAAGGAAGCAGTCTCTAGGCAGGGCTGTGTTCTGCCCGTAAGGCAGAGTGCTTGGGCTTTGCAGGGAGGACCCAGTACAGCTCTGATGTGGGTGGAGCTGGCTGTACCCTAGGTTTTAGTGCCTTTTAGAAAACTATTCCAACTTTTCTGGGTTAAAAAAAAACCCTAAAGGAAAAAAATAAGCAATTTGATAAAGAGTACTGTTGAGGGAAGCAATGAGTTCACAATCATAGGAGCCTTATTTGTCCATTGGACTACAATCCACTTCCGTGCTTTATTAATTACCAAATATTAGTGCAATTACAGCCTTGAGATCCAGGAGTTTTATCTTGTGTAGACACAGAAACAGCAGTGATTTTTTTTTTTTTTCCTTTCTCCTTCAACTCTTCACTAGACTGCTGGAAGAAATAGCTCTCGGTCCTTTGCTTTTGAGAACCTTTATGGTTGGGCTTAGGTCATTTTGCAGAGATTCCTAAACCCACTTCAAAACAAGGCTTCATCTGCTCTGAACTCATGGTGGAATCAAAGACCTGCAGCTTGTTGCTATTGAGTCATCCATCACAGTCCGTTGGTTGGGAAGTCTGCTTTTCCTGGATTACAAAATTAATTCAGAAGCAGGAAGTTACTCCAGAGTAAACCAGTATATTCATCTTAAGTGGATAGTGGTATAGCTAATAGGGTATAGGGTTTTACTTCTGGCAGGAATGCCACTGGAAAAACTGATTCATGTAGTTAAACTCAGTGCACAGACAAGTCCTGTGTATTTGAGAAGGGTTGCTTATGGGAAACAGAATGATCTTGCTACTTGGTTGCAATGACATCTGTTGATGAAGTACATGTATGTTGTTTCTCTGGCTGGCTTGCCTCTGGTAAGAGGGAAAATTCATGTATTGTACAGAAACTGGGATCCCAGAAAACTTCTCTTAAGGACTGGTTATACAGAATTATTTTTCTCTTTCATTAAATCCTGCTCTGACCAAAGGGTCAGGGAACACTTTGGAAGTCTGATGTGGAAGAGAAAATATACATTTTGCCACAAAACAACCAATACCTAGTGAGCTATATTAATCCAGTGCTTATCCAGGCTGAGGACTGATCTGGACTGACTGTAGTGTGTGAAATATATATTTTTTTGGCTTTTGGTCAGTTGGTCAGGGCTAAAGTACAGTTGTGCAGTTATTTTCTGTTTGTTCAAAGTCTCTTCCTTTCTTTTTGCATTCAGCTGTACTGCATGCCCGCTGCTACTCTCATGGGTCACAAGAAACAGATGAAGAATTTGATGCTCGCTGGGTGACGTATTTCAACAAGCCAGATATTGATGCCTGGGAGCTCAGGAAAGGTATGTTGAGTGAAAAGGGAAGAGTAACATGGAGTAATTATAGCTGCTTTGTAATAGCTTTGTGACCAGAAATAACTTACTTTCACTTTATTATTGGAGAGCTGAAATAGTGAAAACTGGGAGCTGGTGTAGGGTCAAGGCACTGTGCGAGCCTTATTTGCTCTGAGTTACCTGGCTGCTCCAGGCGTGCCTTTGGCTGGCGTGCTGCTGTTTGCTCAGCTCTGAGCCTGTTGCAGCAGGCAATGGCACCTCAGCAACCAAACAAGTGAGTTGGAAGGAACTATGGTATGCAGAATGAGGGAGAGCAGGGGTACAGGGCAATGGGAGTGTAGGCTTTGTAAGTTTTCATGCCCCATAATATGCATTTTAACACCTGGGTGGGAGAGAGAAAAGCGTTTGCTCTGAGGAGAGAGAGTGTATTTGAGCTCATCTGTTGCTTAGTGTATAACCACACATGTTTTTCTTTGGACTTAATGGCTTGGCCACAACTCACTGTAGAGTGTTTGTCTAGTTGTCTCCAGTTGTTATTTGTTGTGGAGTTGCCAGCTCCATAACATAACAGCCAGAGGGATCATTCCAGCATCACTTGGGTGATTAGGTGTTGGGCTCTTCCCTTGGAAAGGAGAGGAAAGGAATAGAATTAAGCAAGTTCTAATTTCATTACACCTGTAGGAATGAAGTCGTTTGGATTTCTTAATGATTCAATAACTGATGGGCTGTGGTACAGACACTGACTCCTTTTGGGAGCATGGATGAAACTGGCCCACTGGGATTTCATGAAATCCACTTAAAATTTTAAAATCTACAGTAATGAGCAACAGTGAGAGGGAGAAGAGCAAAAGAAAACCCTTGGCTGTGTGTGTGTGTCTCCCCAAGATCGCAATGAAAATTGTAGTCAGCTTCTAATGGCAACTAGTGTTGCAATAATACTGCATTCTTTCATGAGGTGGAGCGAAATAATGCTCATCAGGTTCCTTTTGTTAGCATGATGAGCTGATACCAAGTTCCTCTTGGTGTTTCCTTATATCCACAGGCATAAACACACTTGTGGGTTATGACCTGGTTCCGGAACCAAAAATCATCGATGCAGCTCTGAGAGCGTGCAGACGGCTAAATGACTTTGCCAGTGCTGTCCGCATCTTAGAAGTTGTAAAGGTGAGTGGAATGGCAGCCTCGGGTGTAACTGCTGTGTTCACACTGCTGAGAGCCCAGCAGGAGAAGAGGTTTTCTTGGCTTACTGTTAGTGGTGCAAAGGGAAACCACAATTTCCTGCTGCCATAATCAATAGCTTCATTATAAGCACATGCTTGGTGGCTGGAAATAAGTGTTTTGAGATGAGAATACTGAACAGGACAGTTTCAGTTATAACAGCCATATGTTCATGTTTTCCTTTCCTGATGCTGGCTTAGGTGGGAATGTCTTTAGGGATTTTTCTTCCCTTTTTTGAAAATAAGCATTACTAGAAATATCTCTGGTGAAGGCAGCTTACTGGCTTAAAGGACTGAATACTGAGCTGGCTGGGAGTAGTAACTCAGGAAGCTGCACAGCCTTGAAAAACAACATAAACCAGCACCTTGAAACCTGAATCCAGCCTTCACTTAACAGGGAGTTAAGCGGGTGGGGATGGAGGCAGGAGTTCTGTGTCAGTCACAGAAGCCAGCAGCTCTGCTCTTACAACTGTTTTTTGCCACATGAGGACTGGTGTGGAGGTCTTTGCTGTCAGCTGTCAGATACACTTGCTTCAAACTTTACTCCACAATCAGTTGCTTCTCAGTCTGCCATTTCTGCTTTCTGTGTTATTCTGTAGAACTGAAACTTTCAGGGGTTTGAGAGATGTAAGACCAATGGAAGCATCTTTGTATGTTTTCCTTATCTCTTCCTCCCCCCCCTTCCTTTTGTCCTCATCACCTAGGTCACGACTCAGTTTATCAGAACCTGGGGACAAGTATATGCTCTTTAAGCTCCACCTGGGTATTACTCAAGGGGTGATGTTTTTCCCCTGATTTCCAAACAAGTTAACTTTTCCCCAAAGTCTGCCCAAAAGCTAATTTTATTTTTCCCATTTTACTGATTGGATATATTTTTTATCACGTTTCCTAAGGTCTAAGTGGTCTTTGGGCTGGTTTGCAAAGCATCCCTCATTGAAGGAGTGTGCCTTCGCCTTTAGTTTTGTGTGGTGACACACACATGTCATGGGTCACATCAGCCTAATGTTAAGTGAGGGAAAGGTGTCAAGTGTTAAGAATAATCTGCAGATCCCCCAAAGGGGAGTTCAGCATTATTTTGGGGTGCTTTGCAGCCATGGTGAATTGGTAGGAGAACTTTCCAGTACTGCTGTACACAAGCCTTATTTACTTGGTGCCCAGGTAAAGCTGGGCCATGCTCTGCTGTCCTGCAGTAGGTGGATCAGACCACAGACCCTTTTGTCTTGATTGCAGACCTGAGCGCTGTACAGTGGACCTTGACAACAGCTTGCTGTCAAAATAACATCATTCCTTTTCATTTAGGACAAGGCAGGACCTCACAAGGAAATCTATCCTTACGTTATCCAGGAACTTAGACCAACTTTGAGTGAGCTGGGAATCTCCACTCCAGAGGAACTGGGCCTGGACAAAGCGTAACTTTATCGGTAAGGGGTGCCATTGCTTCTGAGACTCCTGGCATGGGACTCCTGTACTCAAAACTCTCCTGGCAAAGACAGAGTTCTCTTCTTTGCCTTCATGGGTCTGAAATGCTGTGGGGTTCAAGCTTGTAACGTGATTCTCCAGATATATCTGTAACTACAAGTCTCCTTGAAAAGGTACTAACCCTTTTCAGATAAGGCTTAGAACATGAACAGTCTGGTTGCTTGAGAAGGGATAGGGTGGTTGGCAACATACCCAACCTCCCAGAAGTTTCTACATAGCAGTTGCTACAACAACAGGTATTGCAGCATTTTGTTGGCAGCACATCGACCTTTGCTCCTCATCAGCTTGTCCCCCAGAAGCACTTTTAGCAAATGCAGGATTGTTTCCACTGGAAATGCACAAACTTTCACTCTGTTGTCACAGTCTGGCCAGTTTAGAAAACTGGGACACTAATTACTAGCTTATGCTAGAAAATGGGCCCCACTGATGATAGTCACCCAACAACACTGAAGTTTCTTCATGTTACACTTAAAATAGCATCTTTTTTCTGTAATTAAACACCACTTTGGAGGGCTTCTCTCCTGCAGAATGAACAGATCAGCTGTAGCATAGCCAGAGCTTAACTGATCTGTGCGTAGAATTTAGCCTCAGTAGATAATTTCAGGGGCAGTGCATGTAGTATTTCGTCCTGATTGCAGTGGCCTCAAGCCTCGGAAAGCCACTCATTTTGCTGGCTTTTTAGACCTGAACTTCTGAGTACTTGAAACCAGCTATAACAATGACATTTAGATCTCCATCATAAATACCAGCTTCTTGCATGAGCTGCAACATATGAAGGTGTTGTTACTAAACAGAAGCTTCTCTGATAAATGAGCATCTGTCATTAAGTGTAGGCAAGACCTAATGTGCTCTAATCCCAGACTAAAATTAAGCCCTAAATAAAAATCTTTGTGGAAATGAAGTTATGTAAAGGCAGTCTTTTAACTCAGTTTCTTTGGGAGATGGCCAGTGTCATATTCTTTTTTTTTATAATGTGCTTAGAATAGAGGTATCAGGTGTCAGACTGCAAATAGTACTTAGTTCTGGATCTTTAAGTGCCTGCCCTCCTCCTTGTACTGGGACATGGTGTCTTGGTGCAAGGGGGTACTGTGACAGCTGTACTGGCAATGCAATGCAGTAACTGCATATGGGGCCTGAGTATGATTAAACTGGGCTTTGAGTGTAAATAAAAATAAAAAAGAGGGAGACCTCATGGCCCTCTACAGCTCCCTGACAGGAGGGTGCAGAGAGGGGGGATGAGTCTCTGGAGCCAAGGAACCAGCACCAGGCCCTGAGGGAATGGCCTCAAGCTGCCCAGGGCAGGGTCAGGCTGGCTCTGAGGAAGGATTTCTGTGCAGAAGGGGCTGTTGGGCGTTGGAATGGGCTGCCCAGGGCAGGGGGGGAGTCCCCATCACTGGCGGGTTTGAAGAGTCAGGCTGACCCAGCGCTGAGGGATCTGGTGGATTGGGAACAGTCAGTGTGAGGTTCATGGTTGGACTGGAGGAGCTGCAAGGGCTTTTCCAACTGAGATGATTCTGTGAAATAACTCATTTGAGACCTCATGAAAACTCTGTGGAGATAACTGAGCTGCTCCTTTAATGGCTTTTCTGTTCTGTTCCAGGTGCATTACTCGAGCATTTTACTGATGCTACCTGATTGTACACAGTCACCTGAAGACACAAATGTTAAAATATTACCTTATTTGAAAGAACTTACTCCTTTATTGAGTCACAATATATGTGATGTGAAGTTGGACCTAATAAAGGAAAAACTGGTTTGACTGATGTGGTAGTAGTGGCTTGTGTGGTTATTTCTTTTTGTTTTTATGGGGAAAGAAAGACATAAATACATAACTGTAAAAAAGAGTATATGCAAGAGCTTATAAATCATTATTTGCCTGGCAGAGCCTGCATCCGTGGCTCCTAGCTCCACCTTCGGGAAGGGAAAGGTAAGGAAGGACGTGTCTGGAGGGCATGGTGACCCTCCTGTACTCACAGCTTTGGGGAGGAGGAGGAGGAGGGCTTGCAGAACTCTGCCTGCCCTTGGCGCAGTCGGTTCACTGTGGCGAAGTCGGGGCTTAACGAAGCACCGAGGTGGGGGGCAGGCTCCTGTTGTCGGGGCCGCGCTCCTGCTGCCCTGCCTGCGCACCTGCCGGGAGAGATGTTACTCCCAAGAGCTTGTTTCCCACCTCGGCTCCGGTAAAAAAAAGGTGGGGGGGAAGAGGAAAATTCTTGAGGGAAAGAGGAAGCGGTTCCGTGTCGCGGAGCGAGCTCAGGGCAAGTACCGCGCGGGGAAGCGCTGCCCGCCGGCCTCACTACGCATGCGCGGCGGGGGCGCGCACCACCTCCCCGCCTCCTATTGGCTGGGGCCC
>NW_020799112.1:2286009-2294183 GCF_003259725.1 Athene cunicularia | reverse complement strand
CGGGCACCGGCGGTACGTGCGGGGCCGGGGTCACTATGGGGTGTATGTGTGGGGATGTAGGACTGGGGAGGGGGGGAGAGTAGGAGTTATATGCATCATGGGTATAGGGCTGGGATGTGGGGGGGCGGTGTGGGGTATGTGCATGGGGTGGTGTAGGGCTGGGGGGGTGTGGGGACGGGCTGGGGCTGGGGCATACGCGCGGAGGAGCAGTGTAGGGGTAGAGCGTGTGCATTTGCCTGTAAGGGTGGCACAGCGTAGGGCAGGGGCGGTGTAGAAGCAGAGCGTGTGCAGAAGCTGCTTAGGGAGGGGTATAGCACGTACAGAGGGATACAAGGGAGCAGCGGGCAGAAGTTTGCTGCCTGCCCGGTTAATCCCACTGACACAGGCAGCCTGAGCTCCCTGTGCACGGAGTTATTCCCGTGTGTAAGGCTCTGCCCTGCTAATTCTGGTTTAAGACACTGACACTAATCCTGCTTGTGCTCTCTGATCACCACCCCAGGACTTCTGCATTGTTTCTTCATTAACTGCTTTCTCTAATTCCCTGTCCTTCCTGCACTGACTCTCCATTTTCTGAATTTTCTTCACTTTTCTTTATTCATTATTGTATTCGTAGAACTTTTTTTCTGCCCGTTTTCATTGAGTAATGCTGGCTCTCCGTGATGATAAATGCCTTACATACAGGGCAGGCTTTTCCTTAAAGCCCTGGCTCTCAGACCTGCTTATATGACGCTGCTTTCATTTTAATAATGTGGTTTTATTGTTGTATGGGGAGAAGCTTGAAAGACTCAAAATCTGTGGAGAAGTTAAAATTACGTATCCTTATTGCTTATTTGATGAACCTGCTAGTTAAATCTCCACCATCACATCTTGTTCTGAGTATTACTGGCATTAAGCTTGCAAAGAAACTGCTGGTCACCATGTGTGCTTTTAATTTAGCATCGCCATTCCCAAATAATCCCTTCATCTGCTAATAGATCTGCTTATTCCTTTTCCTCTCCCTCCTCCAGCTGCAGCACAGGGCTGGGGAGGAGGAGCTGTCCCACCCCAGCTTTCCCCACCTGACTGTTGAGTTCCCAGGAATGACTAGATGCTCTGAAATGACTCTACTTTACTTCATCCCCATAGAGAGATGATACTAAATGAGCTTTGTTCCTTTTTTTTAGCTGATTTGGGCTGAAACCAATAAGCTGAACAAGGTGACAGATGCAGTGGAGAAAAGGGGACCGTACATTATGAGCAAGCCTCCCTCCATTCATGCCAGGCTCCGTAAGTGATGCTTAGTGTTGTCCCAGGGACTCTGCTGGGATTTGGGGAAACATCTGCGCCTCTTGCCCAGAGTGGGAGCGAGCAAAAGCCTTTTTTGTTCCTTGCTGGGATAAAATAATTTAAAAAACACATTAAAAAAAACCCATAAGAACCTGTGGGCACTGCCTATGGAAAGCACTGCAATGCCCCCACGGTCTCCTTAGGACCGACCTGCAATGCTCCACCTCCCTCCTCCAATAGAAAAGACCCCTGGGGACTATTTGGGTATTTTAGCTCTCCCCTGTGCTTGGCTTTCAGAGAGGCAGCGAGAGCTGGCAAAGGCAGCGCTGCGAAGGCAGGGGCTGCTGGGGGCACCCACACTGCACCAGCCGAAGCCGGCGGCTAAAAGGTCTGATCTTGTTTTCCTCTTTTCACATTCCTTAGGGAGACTGGGGAGCTCGGGGGATTAAAAAATTAGTTTGGGACCTTAGTCTGCTGGCTCTGTTGTGGCCAGCAAACATCCAATATAATAAAATATAGCACTTCTGCAAAATTTAGGAGTTGCTCTGCGAAGGGCCATGCTGCTGCTTCTCTTTGGTTTAGGGATGGTTTGGTGTTAAGGATTTAATTGGGTAGCCTAGAGCTCAGATAGAGTTTATTCTTAGCTGGTGGTGGCTCTAGACCATTCCTGGGTGGGAGAGGACATTCAGGACAGGGATTCCTGCCCTGGCTCCTCAGTCCACCAGCTCTGTGGCTGTATTTTCACATCAAAATCCCTGTCACGGGGTTGCTCCTCTGCTTTCTGGCAGGTCGGTGAAGTTTAACAAGGGCTACACAGCGCTCAGCCAGATGGTGGATGAAAACCTGGTCTCCCTCGATTCGGACAGGTGGGGACTGGGTGAATATCCCAGGATTTTGGGTGGGGGGTGTTGCAGGCTCTGAGTTGCCTGTTTTGGGGGATTGATTTTCCTTGTCACTTGTAGAACATCCTCTATTGCACTGGACACCTCTTAGCAGCCAAACACTCCTGTTGTCCTAAATTTGACAAATCCCTTGGGGCTATGCTGCTGGCTCCCTTTCGCCCCCCCCAAGATTCCCTTGTCTGCACCCCAAGGAAGGACACCACTTCCTGGCTGGCTGTGACTGTTTCCTTCTTCTCTTAGTGACGGGGAGCTGGGATCCAGATGTTCCTCAGGCTATTCCTCCGCCGAGGCAAGTCCTGGGGTTTGACCCTGACGGCGCGGTCCCCGTGGGTTCCCTTGGTCCTGTTACACCTCAGGCCCTGTATAGGGGCTGGAATGAAGCACCACCCTACGGGGTGTGTATGTGTGTGTTCATCCTGAAGAGCTCTGCTTTGCAAACTGCTGTCTGATACATTTAAGCCATGCATAAATCCCCCTTTTGCAGGCCCCAGCTGGCTGTCACTGCTTCACCCTTTGCACCTAAAGCATCGTCTACCCCCAAACCCTGCAGCGGGGCAGCTGAAGAGCTCCATTATATACAAGAGTGTTGTAGCCCATGGGGTGTTTTGAGGTGCATGGGGTCTGTGTCAGGGTGCTGCAGCCCTGGAAAAGCTCCTTGATCTTTTGCTTTCATCTCCTCTTCTCTGGTTGTGCTGCTCGTCCTCCCTCCAGTACGTTTGCATGGGGAGGTGATGCCCTTCTTGCTCGCATCCTTACCCTTTGCAAGCCCTGAGACCTAAATTTTAACTAAGGTGGGACTAGTTTTAACCAGCTCTGCCTCCTTTGCTCCCCCCAGCAGGTGAACCAGGACGTGAGCCGGCAGCTGCTGCAGGATGGGTACCACCTTGATGAGGTTCCTGATGACGAAGATCTGGATCTCATCCCCCCGAAACCCGTCACCTCCTCTTCTTGCCCCTGTTGTTTTGGAGAAAATCTCTCCTGTGTGATCCAGTAGATGCTGCTCGTCTGGGGCTGTGCAAAAAAAGGTCAAAAGCCAGCACTTTCTTTGTCCTGTGGGATGGCTGTTGGTGTCCGTGTCCCATGCTGGGATGGCGACACAAGGACAGAAGGATGCTGCGATGCCGCTTGTGGTGAGCAGCAGCAACCAACCAACCCCAAAGGACTTTTCCTTACACTCAGCAATATCAGGGAGAAGTGGCATAGTGACATTTAGGTGGCCTGGATGAGACCTGTCGCCTGGTTGGGATGGGGAGGGAGGAGAGGCAGAGCCTAGGCACCTCCATGAGAGTGTAGAGGGAAGGAATTGGGAGGTGCAGCAGCAAATGCTCTTGGGTTTGCCTGACCTCCTCTTTTCCCCTAACGGGCCACACTGAGGATTAGGACCTGGCCCTGGACACAGGTTGCCTTTCCCAGCCCTCCCTAAGAGGTGAGGTCAACTGTTGTGGTGTGAGAGTGGACTGGGAAGCCCTGAGACCCTTTTTTCTATTTATTTTCTCTTCAGTCAGCCCTCCTCCATGGCAGGCTGAGGCCAAGCCAGTGAGGCTGGGGTCAGCACAGGCTGGCAGAGAGCCATCTCATTTACCTATCTCATGCTGCTTGCAGTTAATTGCTGCTGGGTTTCCTCCTCCCAAAGCCTGGGCTGATCTCAACCAAAGATTGCATCTCCAATGGAGAAGATGGGAAGAACCCAACAGACCAAATTGGGGCAGGCTGCTGAGCTTTAAGTGTATTTGTTGTATCCACCAGCAGCTACTGCTTGGGTTGGGAGCTTCCTGCTTTCTGCCTCTCCAGGGACCAGTTAAATTCTGGGTTTGGAGCTCATGGCTTGTTCCAGCTGATGCTGGCAAGGGGTAGCCCAGACCCCCCGTGCCAGCTCCTTTTGGGTGTGGATTTGGGGTGGCTGCGGAGTCTCCCTGCTGTGAACCTTAAAAGCTGCCTTAAATCGTGGTCCTACTCTACTATATAGAGGACAATCAGCTTCTTATAAAGAAACCTTATTTAAATATTTATGTCTAGAGACCTGAACTATTGGGTTGTGGTTTTTTGTCGGGTTTTTTTGGTTTTTTTTTTGTTTTTATTTTACTTAAAGAGAGCACTCAATAAACTGCATCTCATTACTCAGAGGGTGTGCTGGTGCTAATGGCAGGGGGCTGAGCCCTGCTCCCTGCAGCAGCCCTGCTTGGGAGGGCTCCTTTCCCTGGCCCACTTTTGGAGCAATCTGGTTTTCCTTGTCACATATTACCCCTCTGTCCTCCTTCCCTGTGGAGCTGCCATGTCGACCCAGGCTGATGCTGCTACAGGGTGATGCAGGGAAGGTCACAGCCAGCACCGGGGGGATGCCGGAGCTGCCCCCAGCCTCCTCTGGTCACTGAGCCCTGCAGACACCAGTGGTTCTCCCCGTCCTCCTCCTGTTCCCTACACCACGCTGCCCTGCGCCGAGGACAAAGTCACCACTTTATTCACAGCACTGGAGGCCCTCCAGCTCCGTCACCCACCCCAGGCAGCCCCCTTTTACAGCAGGGGAAGGGGTGACATGGCTCAGAGGACTGCCTGCCCTCGGCCAGGCTTGTTAAGAGCCCACTGGGCACCCAGGAGCTGCAGAAAGCCTTAGCATCACATTTTCAGGAGGGAGCAGCAGCTCCTAGAAGCTGGGCAGAGATGCTTGAGACCCGGAGTGCAGACCTCAGGCCTCCCCGCTGCTTCTTGGCGAGAAGGAAGGGGGGAAAATAATAAAAGGAGTTGCTGTGTGGTATTGGCAGCACCCAGAGGGTATGATGCTACAGGGACATGGCTAACGAGCTGCAAGGGGAGATGCTCTTCCTCTTCCCACTCTGCTCCGTGCCATGTCCAAGGAGTTGATTCGCGGAATTGCTCTTTCTATACATCGGGTGTGGGCTGGTTTGGGGGTTTAATAGATGGAGGGGAAACTTCCAAGCGAGATGACTTTGCCCAGGCCAGTTTCTATCTACTCAAATGTGGAGTGATTGGGGGGAAGCATCCCGGATCCTCCTGCTCAGAGGAGGCAGCAGGCTCGGAAGAGCAGCATCCCATCTGGCGAGGAGAGGTGGAGGGAGATGCTCTCGTTAGCAGAGATGAAGAGCACAGAGCCACGACGCAGAGTCATTTCGGAGGCTGCGGCTGTGGAGGTGCCCACGGCTGTCCCTTGGATCACCAGTAAGATGCTGGCAGACTCTACAGCAGAGACGAGGTACAGCTTGATGGAGGAGGGGATCTGCAATGGAAAGGGTCACTGGCTTGAGTATCCCCCATCTCCTCTTTGGGGAGGTGGAAGGAGGTCATCCCATTTCCACCCTGCTGCAGCATCTGCTGTGCCCTGGCTACCCTGCACCTGCAGCAGACCAACCCCAGGGACCTTGGCTTAGCTGAAGACACCCAAGCTGCACCCCTGAGATCTCCTCACCCACAACTGCTGGAGAAGATGATCAAGCTCTGTGCAGGGGGAACAGGGGAGGGAGAGGAGCCTGCAACAGGGCCTGGGGGTGACACAAGCATCCCAAAGCACCCCTCCATCCTCACTGGTGCACTAACTACAAGGGTGGGCAAACCCATGCTGAGAAAACCTCAGCCAACACCAGAATGTCCTACTAAGAGCATAGCCAGGACAGGACAAAGCTGGCGTCCCCTCCCACATCCCCGGAGCAGAACCGTCGGTGCTCACCTCTATCTTCATGATGGTGAAGTCTGGCACAGGCGGGTCGTAGAGGTAGATGTTGGGGTCAAGCTGGCTCTGCACAGCCGGGAAAATCTTGGAGCTGCTGGGTGCTGGCGTGTAGTTGAGCATCTCGCACAAGGTGAGGACATCGATGAATTTGGGGGTGAGCCCAGCGCGCACCGTGTTATCTGAGCACGCCATGCACTCCACGCAGTCTGCAGGGATGAGGCAGCACTGTCAGCCCACCCCAGCCCTCCTGCACGTCCCGGGGTAGGGGGGTCCAAGCTTGTGCAGGAGACCATGGCCACCTTGGGGGAGAGTTCTTGCGGGGTTCTGGGCTAGGAAAGCCCACCGCGATGCTCACCTCCGTGCAGGTAGGCGTGGGGCTCGTTGGCTCCCAGGAACATGGCCTCCCCCGGCTCCAGCCTCACCAGGTTGAGGAAATAAATGGTGAAGCAGCCAATGTCCCCTGGGTACTGGGAGTGCAGCCGCAGCAGCAGGTCCCCGTTGCTCCCTGATGTGTCCTTCCCTTCTGCCACTGCACAGAAACCAGGCTCAACGCTGGGGAGGGAGCTGGGGGGGTGCCCCATCTCCTCCCCTAGACACAGCACCCCCTAAACTCTTCTGGGGGGCTGCAATGGGCAGACAGGACCCACCTTCCTGGGAGATCCTCTTCACCAGCGTGTTCAGCTGGTCGACGAAGAATTTCTTCTCACTCTTCATCAGGCGGGTGAAGCAGACACGGAGGGCGGCCGAGACGCCGCGGGGGTCGTCACTCCCGCTGCGCTCCAGCTGTTCTGCCGCCACCTCCCCGATCAGCGCCCGCAGCTCAGGGATGCCTGCCGGGGTGGCCAGCCCAAGTCACCCCTGGCGGCTGCCACCATGGGGGAGCCCAGCACCTCCATCCCGAGGTAACACAGCCACCGTCCCCACCCCGAGCCCGCTGCAGGGAGGGAAGGTGGCACCAGGGTCTGACCTTGTGCCCGCCCTCCCTTGCCATCCTTACTCTGGAGGAAGGAGACGATCTCCTCCACTGGCCGAAAGCCGCACAAACCCTCGAAGGGGGTGAGAGCGATGGCCATTTCAGGCTTGTGGTTGGCATCAGGGTAGTTCTCAGGGAACTGGGCGTGCAGCTTTGCTGCCAGCTCCTGGAGAGGGAGGCAGAGGAGCTGGGTGACCTCCCCAGGGACACAGGGTCCAGCTGGGGCTGCCCCCCCCGGGCTCTCCCTACCTTGTTGGGGTGTGCCTGGATGGAGAGAGCGGTGTTGACTGACAGCACCTTGAAGAGGAAGGGCAGATGACCCTGGAAGGCATCCTTCACTTTCACCCCCAGGCAAGCGGGGTTCTCAGCGATCCATTGGCCCAGGGTCTTTTGGGGGATGCGGTTATCCTGGATGATGGCGTCACCCCGGGGGTGCGTGCCCATCCAGAGCTGTGGGAGACAGACAGATGGACCCCTGAGCTGGGCAGCCAACGGGGATGACTTGGGCTTTTCTCGAGGCTGCTTGGCCCCAGAAATGATCTACGTGGCCAAGGCAGCTCCCTCAGGGGCTGAGTCACACCGGGCCTCTCCTGTCCTCCTCCCATGGGGCATCCTCGCAGCCCCCCAGGGCTACAGGGGACTGGGACAGGTGGGGGATCTGCATCCCTCCCTGAGACGGCTGGACCCGGGATGGTGAGAGCTGCAGTTGGTTGGGACAGACACACAGATGGGACGGACATACGGACACGTGGCCAGGCACTCACCTCCGCGTAGGGTTGGTTGGGCTGGATCTGGACCAGTGGGTCACTGCTGGCCAGCAGCTTGGCCACCTCACTCTCCAGCCCCAGCTTCCCCCAGGCGTAGCTCTGCACGGCGCAGGAGAGGGGGAACACTGCGGGAGGGAAGCCAGACTTTATAGGGGGCCAGAAATGACCCTCTGCCCTCCCCAAACCCCTTCTGGGGCACTCCGGTGGTGGGGCAGGCAGCTCCAAGCCCTTCGGTGCGGGGTGAGAGCGGGCCAGGGTAGGGTGGGGACCGAGAGCTTTGGCGGGGAGGGGGCATTTGGGGGAAGAAATTTTAGATCATCATACAGGGGGCCTGGGGGTCCCCGGGTTGCGGGCAGGGGTCGCAGTGCCTCTGCCCCACCGCCCTGGGAGTCCCCGGGGGGGAGGGGGTGTGTGTGTGTGTGTGTGTGTGTGTCTCTCTCTCTATCCCCGTGGGCGTGACCTGCCTACCCAAGGGTCCCGATCCCCACGGGAGATCCCACTCCCCTAGGGACCTCCTGCGGGCCCGAGGTCGCCACCGCCCCCCACTCACCACGGATCTCCGCCATGGCTCGGCCGGCGCGGCA
>NW_020799112.1:2273373-2285959 GCF_003259725.1 Athene cunicularia | reverse complement strand
CTCCCCAGCCGCCCGGGGGTTACCCGGGAGGGGTGTGACCCAGCCGGGGTCCGCCCCGGTTCTGCTCGCAGGCGCGGGGAGCCCGTCCTGCCGTCGCTTGCTCGAAGCCCCCATATCTCCCCGGAACGGACCGCGCCTCCCTTCGAGGAGGGGTCTCGCATCACCCTGGGCTTCGAGCCCCAGTGCCCCCCCCTCCCTTCCCCAGGCTTTGGCGAGGAGGGTTCGGTGCCAGCGGTCTGCCCCTGCCTTGGATGATGCTGAAATAGTTGTGGCTGCCTGAGTTGTGGAAGTATTAAAAACAATCCGGTGAGGGCCCTCTCTTAGCTGTGCTACAGGGCGGTGTAGCCGACTGCTGTGTCTCTTTGGGGCCTGTTTTTAACGTCCTCTTAAAACAGCCCACAAGGCAAAATACATCCTTTGGCAGTGGTTCTTAGGAGCCAAAGCCACGGAGACTTCCACTGGGTTTGTCATCTATGGGATTAATCTCTGTGCTCTGAAACATGGGGTCACATTCAGGGAGTTGGCTGGGAATGGCCTCTTGGACCTGATTCATGTGGCAGTGGTGTGAAAATGAGCGTCTGGGATTTGACTTTCATCAATAAGCAGCTGTGGATGCTGCCTTACCTTTGCTGTTTGGCTTGGTTGTAATCTGCAGGAAGGAGTGATTTCCTGACCCCTGATTTCATGGTCAAGCCAAAGTGAAACTGTTTGTTGATCAGGCTCAGGAGGAATCAAAGAGAAATCAGAAGGAAAAAATCCTTGATCTTCCTCATCTTTATTTTAACGTGCTTTTGTGTGTCTCGGTAATGGAAAGGGTTTGGGTGACCGTGTTCCTGTAATATTCCTCCCACAGGGGGAACATAGCATGGCTCACACAAACAGTTGCTCTTCATGTAGGGATTTGTTGCTTCACCACTGAGGAAGTAAATATTCTGCTGTGTTATGCACATTAAAGCTGTTCTGGTATCAGACTGAACAGGGCAGTGCTCGCACTTACTCACTGTTTAAACAGAAAAGATTGGATGCAATTTACAACAGGTAGCTCTGATGTCAGCCTTACTTTTTAATGAGGATGAATGTACGGTTGGCCCTGTGATAGTCATGACTCTCTGGGGCTAGAGCTGGTCTTTGTGGCAGGTTTTATATCCTCTTTTTGAGAGTGTGAGGTTTTGTGTTCACCTTTGTCCCTTCTTTTCAAAGCAAAATTCCCCAGTCATCAGCAGCTGGATGTGAGGAATCTCTGACTGCTGCTACCCGGAGCCTCAAAGCCCTGTCTCTCCAATTTGAAAATGGCATCTTGTGATGTAGGACAGCGCTGCCCCAGTCTAGTAAATCTGATGAAATGAGTCTGTTCCCTGCTGGGGTTTGGATCTACGTGCTGGCTCAGTGCTGTGCAGGGCTGGGGGAATGGTTTGCCCACCCATCAGGCACCAACATCCCCTTCCATACGCTCTGGAGGTCTTGCTGAAAGACTAGAAGTGTCTTCCCTCTCTCAGCCTTGTCATGCTGATAATTATCTCTCGAGCAGAGCACCAGGGTTGTCTTTCCTTGTTGTGGATCCCAGTATAGCACTTCATACTCTGCGAATCCTGACATAACTGGGGATCTTTGCCTTTTGAGGAGAATTTATTCATGATGTTCACTAAGCTTGGTATAAAATAAGCTTGTTTGGTTCCACTAAAAATATCTCTGGCTCTTCTTTCTGTTACTTATTGTAACTGGTTAACAAGCGATTATTAACTGCCTTTATTTATTCAGTAGCCTACTGTAAGTGGCAGCTATCTCCAAAACTTCAGAGAGGGCTGGAAACTTCTGTCTTCTTTAGAGATAGTGATAATAAAATCCTTGAGGTTTCTCTCAATCATCTCTTCATCTTCTAAGCAGTGGCAGTGCTCTGAGATCCCACACTGGTGGCTGACTGCAGGACTGGTGAGATTTAGACAGCCGTGTTAAGTTCCAGGTAATTCTCATTTGAGTTCTCTTGCCTTGCTCTCATCTACAGAGGCATCTCATTTTGTTTTGTTTCTTTAACCTATGGGAATGGAAAGAAATGGAAGAATATAATTTCTTGCACAAACCTTTTGTATTAGAATATTTAAGCAGCTCTGATGGCTGGCACAGTGTGACAGCAACTTTGTATTCATATTAAACGCTGCATTTGAGAACAGTTTTAATCTTTATGTCAGTGCAACTTGGACGAAATGTGCAATTATTCTGCACTGGGGAATTTGAAATGATGAAAAATGACATCACACATCCCTGCTACTTGAGGAAGTGATGGTAGGAAGGGTGACAAATGTGGATCTGCTTGCTGGCATTCTGCAGATCGATCCAGTTGGTTTGTGAGCATCAAGTTTGTGGCTGGACATACTTATTAAGCATAATAGCTGGAGAAGTAAGAGAGCCTTCAAGTGCTCAGGCTTTTTCTTAGCTCCGAAGCAGGAAAGAAGTTGAGAATAATTGCCTGAGTTTAACTGGAGGCCCTAACAACTAAACCCTCTGGAAGGAAAGGTGTGGGGGACCTTTGGAGCAGAGGAGGGTGCTATTATCTCCTTGGAGGAGGAACAGCTGGGTAATGTGGCTACAAGTGCTGGAATTAAATCCCTGTTTCTGTGTTTCACAGCATAAAGTTTCAGGCTTGTTTCAAGAAAGTCAACTGCCTTTTCCTTTGGAGCTTGTGGAAAATAACCAAAGAATGAATTTTGTGGGCAACTTCTCGTTCATCTCCTCTGTCTCTCATGCTTACTCATCCTTCACGCTGTGTAGTCCAGGCTTGTGGAAGCTGGTGCCTTATCACTCTCACAGCTGCTGTTTTCCTTCCTGCCCTATCCAGGGCACAGAGGCACATGTCCAAACACACTTCAGCTTTGTTGCAAATTCCCTGCTCTTTGTATATCTATTATAGACGCAGTTGCACAATAGCAAGTGAGTTAAGCTGAGCTGCCTTGCCTTTGCTGTACCATCTAATTAAGTAATTTTTTTTTTTAAGCTACACGGTAAGATGAGAGGTCGTCTCCCTTTGAAATCAAACTGTTTTGCAGCTGGAAGCAGTGAAACAGTGGCGCTGCTCTCCCTGCCCTGCTCAGGCCGCTGGCAGCCTGCCCTTTTGACAGCAGTGCTGCGCTGGGGAGCCTCCCCTTAATTCAGGGGCTTTCTGCTTGAATGGAAGGGAGCGACAGCAAGAGAGAAATGAGTGTTTCACCTCAGTATTCTAGTGTTTCTCCTTATTTCTGAGCCCTTTCCTCACAGCCTGACCATTCAGGCTTTTAAAGTGGTTATGCAACCTTTGCTTTCCTTTCCCCATACCTTTAAGGGAGTTTCTTTTCCTTGTGCAGTTGTCTTCTGCTGGACTTTAGTCAGGCTGGGTCCTCGCCTGCTCTGAATTAAAGGGTATTATGCTAGCATGCAGTAGCTGTCGTGCATTAACTGACTTGTAAGCTGGTGTCGGCAGCCCATGTGGCTGCAAAACTGGTTAAGCTGAAGCCTCCAGAGGAGTAAGTAGTGAAATAAAACCTCTGCCTTGATCCTTGCAGCCTTTATTTCCAGTGAGGCAGTTCTGCTGGTGCTCCCCATTTTTTATAGCCCTGCCTGTCCGGGGAGTTGTACTTCCATCAAGCAGCATCCAAAACCTTGTCTGAGATTCCTCAGCCCAGGGTGATTCATAAACTAGTGCAACCTGTTGCGTAGGGAGTGCCTGCTATCGAGGAGATGTGTGAAGTTACTCATTAACTGTTCTGTATGCATCTTGCTCAGCAGAAGGCTGCGCTAAAACCCCGGGGAATGTCTCCAGCAGGTTTCAGACAAGCCACATGACTTTTCTGCAGCACACAGACTCAGTCAGCCCTGCACACCTCGATTGCTTGCTCTCACCTTGTCGCAGTCTCAATTGCTTCTCATCCCATTAACCACAAAATTAAAATGACTGATCTCGAGACATGGGTTGCTGGGGGAGGAAGGGATAAAAATCCAATTTATTTTCTCACCCCACACCCAGCTATTAGATAGCCAGGCTGTTCTCACAGTAGGATTTCCGAGTTCAAAAAGTACCTCGTTTCTCTAATAACTGTGGAGAGAAGCGCTCTGGAGGTCCAAGTCTGGCTATTATAAAGAGGCATCTTTTATGGGAAGTAGTGTGTATAAAGGAAGAAGTAAAAATAGCTAAGCGCACTGCAGGTAAGGGAGGGAAGTTTTGGCAGAGGTGCTGAGAGCCTTTGTCTAAACAATTAGACTATTTGATGGAGACAAGCAGGAGATGCTGTGAGTACAGGTGAATGCAGCTCTTATGCCAGCAGAATGAAAACCTCCAAAAGTAATTGGTGTCACACCTCTAGCTCGGCTTTTCTGGGTGTTTTGCCTTTTCAGAGCAATCACTGGCATTTTAACTTGCTGGTTCCAAATGCCCTGGGTGGCAGCTGACACCTATTAGCCAGAACCAGTTGAACCTGGAAACTCATTTTGTGAGGCTCTACTGTGCTTTGTGGATTCTCGCCTGCTTTGTGGTGCAAGTGAGGTTTGGGAGGTAGTCCTGGGTCTCCAGCAATATTCTGACTATGGGTGAATGGATTTGTGTCCTGCTTCAGGTCTCTGGAAATTAGGAATAACTCACTGTAGGTAAGTGGTAGTAATCTGCAGAAAGGGCTCCTGTGCCAAAAGCTTGTTGTAGTTCTTCAAATGTACCTCTTGGCTGAACAGGAGATTACTTCTGCTCCCAAATCTTGCCTTGCTGATAGTCATCTCCTTGGTTATTTAAATTCATTGTCAGCCAGGGCCATCTGCCTGTGGCGGGGGTGTGTTTCACCCCATCCTGTTCCCAGCTAACAAGTGGATGGAAGGCAGGCAGCGTGGGTGCCAGAGAAGCTAATGATGACCTGTGTCGGATGCTGATTTGTCTTTGCTCTCTCTCCTTTCAGGATCCCTCGGTGACACAGCTCACAAACACTAGCCAGAGTGGCTTGGATGAATTCAACCCCTTTTCTGAGAGCTCCCAGCTGGTATGTGCCATGTGTCTTTGCACTAGGTATCTTGGTGGTGGTTTTAGCAGTGCAGAAGCTGCCTTGATAGGCGCAGCTTAAAAGAAAAAGTGAGGTGTTTGCAGCTGATTTCCCCATGAGTAGTAGTTCACTGCGTGCATGGCAAGCTGCATGGAACTGCTCCTGCACTGGAGCACTAAGGAAGTCTCAGCTGGAGCTCTCTCCTCACATGGAACAGCTTCTCTCAAACTCACTGCTGGCTCGCTGTAAAGCTATATGAAGTGTGAAAGGGAAGATGTTTTGTGGCAGGACACATCAATATTTATTTGGTCTCTGGGTTGGGAGCTGAACTGCTCTGGTGATACCATTGATGGATTGCTGCAAGAATTTAGTTCTTATTTCCGGGCTGCTGCCATGTGAGATGGGAAAAGGAGAACAGGAAACCGGAGTAGAGCAATATTTGTGGTTTAAACAACTGATCAAAATCCCTTTTTGTTTCTTGTTTGCCTAACAGCCCTAATCCTCAAGTGCTGCTGCCCTGTGCGTTAAGGAACTAACAAACTTGAAAACAGTTCCCTCCTGCTAGTGCTTTCTGGTTTAGCGGTGCTAAAACTTGAACTATCCTTTACTAAAAGAAGCAATGTGTAATGTTTTTGCCCTGTTGTTTGTGATTTATATCAAGACAAATGCAGCGCGGACGACGCCAGCCATGCAGCCCTCTGGGCCCTCGCAGCCTGCTGTCCTGCAGACATCCGTGGAGCCCACTCCCCAGGTATGGCCACCCCTCACCACTGCCCTCCCAAGAGCTGGCCTGAGAGCGTTGAGGAGCTCCTGTGGGCCTTGGGAGGCACGTGGTAATAGGAGGGGAACGGGATTTGCTGGAGTTGTATGTGGGAAGCTGCAGGTGGTCTTTTAAACTTGGATTTGTACCTGCCTTGTGAAGCAGATCTCTATAGGGAATACGTACACTCAATTCTTATGTCTTTTTCCTTGTCCCTCTGGTGGCAGAGCTCACTTTGCCTTATATCTTTTTTGCTCTGGCTTCCCTCTGCAAACATTGAAATGTATCCTGCTAATGCTTTTAGCTTAGTTCTGGTGACTGGTCAGACACACTTGGTTCCAAGAGCGTAAATGCAGTCTAGCTATATGTTACAGCCTCTGCTTAGACTGGCTGGCAAGTACCCGACAGCCAGGATCACCTCATCCAAGGAACAGAGAAGCTGAGGCTGCTAGAAGAAAGGATCAGTTATCTGAATAGCAAGCAGGTAGAAGAGATGCTGAAGGGGTGTGGTAGACAGCTGTTCTGCCTTGCCTTTGAACCTCCTCTCCTAGCTGGGAATTGTCCTGATAAACTCAGGAGTCCTGCTTGCTGCTCTGTTGCAAGGTGCTTAGAGCAGTGAGGCAAACTGGGAGGTAGAAGAAGCAACAAGAAAAGCATAACTTTGCTGAAAGGGAAGGTTGTAGAGGATGGGCAACGAGACGATAGCCACTTGAGGGCTCTTCCAGCCCTGTCTTCTTGTGGGATAACAGAAGAACATCTATCTGGAGTTCTGCATTGATCTTGATTTCCTCCTCCAGCAGGTAAAGCTGAAAGCATCAAGATGGTTCAAATCAGCCATGGGTGTTCAGCTTTCAAATCGTTCTCAACCCTTGCTATTGAACTGCCTTTGCTTCCCTTCCAGCTTGGCATCTGGTGTGATGCTGGTGGTATTGCCACTGCCTCGGTTAGGGAAGGACTTACCTTCTTCTCCCTTTACTTTAGGCTGTGGCTGCAGCAGCACAGGCTGGGCTTCTTCAGCAGCAGGCAGAGTTAGAGAGGAAGGCAGCTGAGCTGGAGAAGAAAGAAAGGGAATTGCAGAATAATGCAGCCAGCATTAATCGTGAGTACTGCTTCCTGCAATGCCCTGCCTGCAGGGAGCGTGATGCCCAGGGAAGTCTGGCCTGCTTGGTTTGTCAGGATTTGATGAAAGCTCAGGCTGTCCAAGTGCAGGCAGCTGTTTTCGAAGCCATGTGTCTTTCCTCTAGTCCTTCACAGCTGTGGCAACCCTCCTGGGACTGTACCTGTCATCCCATAACTTACAAGATGGGAAATGAGCTCAGAGATGAGATGCTGGAGGCCAGCTTTGATGGGTCTTCACCCTCGAGCATGCTCTCAGGATCTGTATTTGGCCACGCTAAGTTCTTCAAACACCAATTTTGGATCCATGTCTGAGCTGTTGTGTGATGCTGCCGTGTTAAGGCTTTTCACTGAGAGCAGTAAAGCTTTTTTTCCAGTCTCAAGGCTCTGTTAACCACAGCAAAACAGTATTTTCCCCTTTTCTTGGTTTTAAACGGCTGAATCTGGGCTTGTGCCGAGTTGTGATGGCCCTTTGGCTGTTGCAGGGGAATTCTGCCTCCCACAGAGGAAAGCCCTCAAACTAGGCTGGTCTGCCTTGCTGCTGCCAGCGGAGTTAACACACCCCTGCTGTGCTGCCTGCTCAAACCTAGTTACTTACCAAGACCTAGCTTCTTCCAAGGTTTTAATATCAGCATGTATGAATGGCTAATTGCAAATTATGGTGTGCGAAGTAGTCTTCCAGTGAGAGAAGAGCAAATGAAGAACTGCTCCTTTCTCCTTTCCACAGCGAGGCAGAACAATTGGCCACCTCTTCCCAAGAAGTGTCCGATCAAACCGTGTTTTTATCAGGATTTTTCTGCAGACATCCCAGCTGACTACCAGCGGATATGCAAGATGCTGTATTACTTGTGGATGCGTAAGTAATAGCTTGAACTCTAGTAAGAATTGTTTTGAAGAAGATTCTGTATCAAATGCTGAGCTTTGCTTTACAGTGAATTCTGTAGGTGTTGTCTGCAAGGGTAAAATAATGCCTCTCTTCCTTCTTTATGAGGGCAAATGTAAAGGACTCCAAGTTTATCCTTTGGGAATAGCTCATTCATGACAGTTTTGATTATTGGTTAGTGGAGACATGAACAACTCTCCTGAGACTCTGAAAGACAGCAGCACAGTTCAGAGATTGGGTCTACTCTCAACCCTCTCAACTGTATTTGTCAATTTTGGTGCTCTGAAAAGATTTCAGATTTGGGTGTAAGCAGCAGGATCAGGTGAGGTTCTTAGGTTAATCTCCATTTTCTTTTCAAGGGAGGCAAGTAAATTAGATGACCCAAACTCTCCTTAATTTCTGCAGAGCTCCATGTGCTCAGTGAGAGACTAGGGATGCTTCTGAGTTTCCCAAGAACTTACTGGTGTTTTTTCTCTCTCCCCCATCCTGAACAGTGCATTCAATTACCCTGCTCCTAAACCTGCTTGCTTGCTTGGCATGGTTCACAGTCCAGACAGACAGAGGAGTAGACTTTGGTCTCTCGATCCTGTGGTTTATTTTATTCACCCCTTGTGCCTTTCTCTGTTGGTACCGACCAATTTACAAGGCTTTCAGGCAAGTACTATTTTCTTCTGTAATGGGGATGTATCTTTTAGTGGGAGGAGCTTTGGTTTTATCTGTTCCAATCATATATTGCCTGCAGAGTTCTTCCAGCTCTTTGCATTGTTAAAAAGATCAAACCCGCTTGTTCCTAAACATTCTGGAAGTATCTAGTGGAACTTAATTATGGTGGTCTTTTTTTGTCTTGAACCCCAAGTCTAGCCAATCATCAGGTTCTGCTTTTGTATTCATTTCTGAGAACCTGTTTGGCACATGAATTTGTTAAGCATGCTGCATGTGTTAAGGAAGCTGCCTTCACCCCCACCTTACACTGGGCAGAGCAGTGGTTTTGTGATAACGCAGTGGACATGTTGTAAGTTGTGTTGCTGCATAAGTTCCTCCTGGAATCACCTCCCCTTAGCAGCTTTCCCTGGGACAAAGGAGTTCACTGAAATTGTTTCCCTTCCTCTTAGAGAAGGGAGTCTGTGCAGGGATCATGTCCTGGGTTTCACTCCTGCTGTCTCTTC
Organism: Athene cunicularia; assembly: GCF_003259725.1. Classification (NCBI taxonomy): domain Eukaryota; kingdom Metazoa; phylum Chordata; class Aves; order Strigiformes; family Strigidae; genus Athene; species Athene cunicularia. The sequence goes on along the minus strand of NW_020799112.1, from coordinate 2,277,043 downwards.
TGCAGGTCTGACAGCTCCTTCAGCTTCTTCGTCTTCTTTTTCATTTTCTTCTGCCAAATAGCAATCTACATCATCCAGGCTGTCGGCATTCCTGGCTGGGGAGACAGGTAAGCTTGGTTTCACGGGCTGCTATATCACAGCCCACAGCCCTGCATGGATGCTTTTTCTCATCAGGGCTGTGACTGTCAGGAGCTTTGGGGTCCATTTCTGACAGCTCTCTGTTCTTTCTCCTGTGGTTTTTCTCTGACAGCTTTGGCAGGTCCCAGATGGGCTGCCTCTCTCCTCTGCTTTTCCCATCCTAGTCCCGGAAAAGGCACATACCTTTGCTGCTGTTGCGGGCCAGCGCTGAAAGGAGTATGTGAAACCTTCCGTGCCTCCTGCTGCCTTCCCCATCACTTACTACACATAATACTTATCCCTTCTTGATGCTGAGCCTCTAGTATTGACTGCATCTGCCTTGTGTTAAAATGGAGCCTCTCCTGATGGAGGCTGTAGTGTGGGGGTGAGGGATCTCTGATCTGGAGTCTGGGTGCGGCTTAACTTGATACTGCTGCTAGATTTGGTCCCCAAACTTTTCCTGAATTTCTCTCAGGTGTGTTGTTGGTGGGCTGTGCTTCAAGAAATAAGCAGAAAGGGTTTTACCCTCACCCATTCTTCGTGACATTGCGCCTGATGAGTCTGGGCTTCTGGAGTGGGTCCAACAGGCCTCTTGCCAGCAGCTGCCCCCTGCAGTGAAAGCAGAGGCTTGCTTTTCGCGTTGCTGCGTTGGCTGGGGATCAGATTCCGGAGTTACTGTGAACAGTGAAAAGGTTAACAGCTAGTGGTTTTTCTCCTGAGGAGGAGTCTTCAGGTGATGAGCGCAGTGAAACTGCTGTCTATTTTTGCCCTCTGCCTGCAGAATGGCTCATGAGCAAAGCTGTCCTCCTGCTCCCTCCCCTGCTAGCTGGTGCTGCCTTTGTCACGGGGGTCTAGGAGGGGGCACTCTGTTTTTAGTCTGACTTTGGAGAGCGTGTGTTGAGCTTTCTGCTGTGTTTCCTCCAGCCAGACAGTGCGTTTATTTTTGGCTGTAGTGCATGGTGTGCCTTTCCGCTTCCTTATAATGAGGAAGAAGTTGTGCCGCACGTCAAGTGGGGCAGTTTGGCTCACTTGATTCCCTCTCTCCTGGTGGCACATGGTTTGCTTGGCTTAGCAGTTGGAAAGGTTCCTTTCTCCAGCACCCAGGAAGGTGTTTTGAGTGAGGTGTCTTGGTATTTTTGCCCACAGCCAGGGAGTGATAATTCCTGGCATCCTTCCTGCCCCTTCCCTTCAACAACTGCCAGCTTCCTCCTTTCTGTAGATCTAGCTTTATCCCTTCCTTCCTTTTTCTGCCACCTCCGAACACTTACGTCCCTGGCCATGCAGAGCTGTCATGGTGATACGTAGATCTAGCCTCCAGATCTGCCAGCTGATCTCTTCCAATTTAGATGTACCAGCGTATCTTTACACTACTTGGCCAAATTTTGAGAAGGTGCCTGTGGAAGTGACTTGATCTATGGTGGCGCCAAGGGTATTGACTTTGCTGCTTAAGGGGGGTAAGCTGGGAGCCAGGGCTGTAACGTGGGTAGGGTGAGCCTGATTTTCTTGTGTCGAGGTAAATTGTTTCTAAAAATGATAATGGAAACTCTAGCCCCAAAACGAGTGCCTGGATGAGCTCTGGGTCCCTGTTTCCACAGCCGTTCTGCTCGGTTTTGCACTTCCCTGTAACCTTCCCCCTAGGGCTCTTGTGCAGCCTCTTCTCCCACTGTTCCATCTCATCCTGAGGGTCAAAAGCTCCCCGTGCTCACCCTACTTGCCCCTCTCTTGCAGCGGATGGATTGCGGCGCTGTCAGAGCTGCACGGGAACCTGGCTGTGGCTGTTATCATGATGGTGGTGGCAGGATTCTTCACGCTGTGTGCGGTTCTCTCACTCTTCCTCCTGAAGCAGGTGAGTGCCTCGGAGGCGAGGTGAGGTCTCGGCTGATCCACAGGTCAGGCTGCTCCCAGGGTATCTTGGGGTTGCCACCTCCTCTCATCTGTCTGGGGATTACCGTGCTTTTGAAGAGGTAATCAGGGCACTGTCAAGATCTTTTAATGGAAGTATTTTTGCTTGTGCTTCCTGCATCGGTGCCAAGTTGCTTGAGCACTAAGGGGACTTGCAGGTGGGAAAGCAGCATCTGGGGAGGGAACAAGAGGCACAGATGCTTCAGTAAGGCATGACATTAACCAGGCACGTTAGAATAAAGAAGGGTGTAGTAATGCTTGCTGCGCTGGCTGCTGTCCAGAGAAGATGGTCTGCGAGGTCCCAAATGTCACCCTCATCAAACACGGACATCAAATTTCTTGCATCTCTCTTTAGCTTGATTCTGTCCAGAGTTGGCTGAGTGGAGGCGGCTTTAGTTGGGTATCCAGGGCTTTACAATTGCTGCTGCCACAATGTGGGACTTGTCAAAGCCTGGTGGGATCCAAACAAGTGCCTTCCTGCTGGCTCCCAAACACAAGCCCCCCTTCCTCCTTCTGATTGACCACATGAGGGCTGCATTTCTGCAGTTAACAGCAGGAATGTAGCTTTGGTGAAGGCAAGGACAGGCTGAACTAGTCCTGTTTCTATTGCTTCCTCCTCCTTTTCTCCAAAATTGTTATCTTCAAGGAAATAGCTGATGCTTGTAGTTGCAGGCACCTTCAGGTCCTGCCCCGTGAGTGTCCATACCATCACAGCATAGGGAGGGGAGTTTTTACTGAGAGCTCCACATTTTACAAGAAAAGAGGGTCTCCTGAAATTTGTAGCATCACATGCCAGGTGAGATGGAGACTATGGCCATCCTCTCCAGCTGCCGGGAGAGCTGGTTAGCGATGGGGCTGAGGAGGAGCAAGCTGGTAAGCAGGGTGTGTGCAGCGTGTGTGCAGCAAACCCATGACTGTGAGCTGATTCTTTTTCTCTCCTGTTTCCCAGGTGCATTCCCTGTATCGGCGCACAGGAGCCAGTTTCCAAAGGGCCCAGGAAGAGTTTTCCCAAGGCATCCTCACCAATCGGAGCTTCCAGAACGCAGCCGCTGGGGCAGCCTCCTCAGCTGCACAGAGTGCTTTCCGGGGAAACTAGTCCTTCCCGGGGCTGCCTCCCCCTCGCTTCCTCCACCATCATCACCCCAATTTTTTTTTTTTTTTTTTTTTTTAAATTTTTCCCTAAAGATGCACTTTTCAGGGGTACCATGTTAACTCTGTGATGCCGACTCCAGATGAGGTCTGGTTTTTTAGCTTCAGCTGGCCTACATTCATGACTATTAGTTTTCCCTGTCTTGTTTTAGGGTGTGGGGAGATAGGGGAGACATTCTCTGAAGCAAATATATTTCTCTATCCAGGACGTACTGAGTGTTTGTCTCTCTTCCTCCCCTCGCCCTGTCTGTAGCAAGAAGGCGAGGGGAAGCAGGTTTTGATTTTACCCTGTTTTGTTGGCCTTTGCTATGAAGAATTTGATTATCTGCTGTTTTGGGGGGGTTTTGTAACTTGCATGTAGTTTATGTTACTAATTTTAAGAGCAGAAACTGTACTTTTGGTTTATTACACTTACACGATGCTGCATTTTGACCTCTTAACTGCTCTGCTGCCTGTTATCCCAACATGGCACGAGGGAAAACCTTGGGAGCGGGGGGGGGGG
>NW_020799112.1:2263091-2273323 GCF_003259725.1 Athene cunicularia | reverse complement strand
TGTCAGCTCGTAAAGGAAGCATGTGAGGATTGAGAATCTGAGTGTTTGGTTTATGAAAAAGACTGCCAAGTGGGAAAACTGATAACTGAACGTATACAATGTCCTTCCTGCGCTGGCAAAAATCTTATCATCAGCAAGTGTGACACAGTGGAGCAGGGTGGAGGACTCTAGCCTTGAGACGATTCCTATGCCCAAATACAGACAACTAAAAGCTAGACATGACCACTCTAGGTTCCTTTTGCAAGCTTTTGGGGCTACCTCAGAGGGAGATTTATTACATTCTAAAATAGGATTTAGGATAGGCCAGACAATCATTCCTTAAAAGCACTCACTTTCTTCCATTGTCTATCAGGAGAGGTTAAATCCAGCTTTTTAATGCCTACAGTTACGTGAAATGAATCTCACTCAGTGTGTTCATCTTCTTCCTGGGCAAACAGGGATATCTGAGCATCTAGCTGCAATTCATAGTAACAGGGCTGCACAGTTCTATCTGCAGACATAAGAGTGCAAATAAACAGCTTTTCCAGAGACAACTCAAGCTTTAAAGTTTCCAAAATTATTGAAAATCTACTACTACATGGGAAACACAGGAGGTAACATAGGGCTGAAATTACAATGTGTCTAGCAATAACTTTGTAGGGGGGTCCCCCCCCCCCCCCCCCCCCCCCCCACTCTGGGCAGGTGGGACAGTACATCTCCCGAGCAGAGGAGCTGAAGGTATTGGTCACCTCCAGCAGCAAGAACCTCCTGCAACAAGGGAACCCAGCCAGAGAGCTTCTTAAAGGTAGTGTGTTTTGGGGACCACCCCCCCTCCCTGGGGTCAGAGCAGGAAGGGGGCACCTGGTGGGGTTTTGGGCTGAAGGGTACCCCACCTCCCCATGGTGCTCTCTATTGCAATGTCCCCTTGCAGAGATGGCCAAGGACAAGCCTCGGCTCTGCGCTGCGCTGGAAGTGGCTTCTGCTGCCATCGCTAAGGTGAGCCGTGGATTTGGGGGTTTCCTCTCCCCTCGAGTGGAAGGGGAAGGAGCAAACCCAGGTGGGGAGGGAGCTGGTGTATATCGCAGCTGCAGCCCGGTCTCTTGCAGGAGGAGGAAGGCAAAGATGACAGTGACACCCTGGAGCTCTACCAGCAGAGCCTGGGGGAGCTGCTGCTCCTCCTGGCCGGTGAGTTGTGGCCGCGGTGGGTGCTGCGGGGCAGGGACAGATCCTGCGCCCGTGGCTGACCTGAGGGCACATCCCTCTTCCCTCTGCAGCGGAGCCTGCGGGGAGGCGACGGGAGCTGCTCCACGCGGAGGTGAGTGCCAGCTGTGGGACAGCAGCGTGTCCCCTTTGGCGTGGCTTTGAAGGGACTCTCTCTCTCCACCAGATCCAGACCCTGATGGCCCGAGCTGAGTACCTGAAAGATCAAATTAAGGTACGGCTGCTTGGCGGGGGGCTCTGGAGCATGCCAGGGAGGGGGTGTGCGGGATGGGAAATGATCCTCTCCTCTGGCAGATGCGGGAGGCACAGTCCATGGGCAAGGAGGCGCTGGCGGAACCCGTCCGGAGCAGTGAGTCCCCATCTCTGTCCCCATCTCTGTCCTCTCTTGTCCCATCAGAGAGGGTTTGGTGAAACAGGCCTGGGGAAGCGTCCCCCCTCGTGGCTGCGGTCCTGTGGTGGGGAGTGTCCCTACAGCTGCAGCAGCCACGGGGATATTTCTGCCTGTGGGTAATCCTCACCCCACACACACTCGGCATGGGGTCATCTGCGCCCGGGTGCCCACTCGGGCTGGGTGATGAGGGTGTGTGCAGCGGAGTGAGTGTCCTCTGTCCCCCGGCACAGGCTGTACCTTGCAGTGAGGCCCCGGAGCCGGCTGGCAGGATGCTGCTCACCGCCCTGGCACGGCTGTGCAGAGATGCCATCGGCAGGGTGGAGGAAACACGAGGCTTTTGTCCCTACTGCATCAGGCTAACCGCCTCAGGGACTCACCCTTGGGCTCCCATGCCTGGAGCGTCCCACGGGAGGGTCCGCAGGACCATCTGCCCCTCTCCACAGGCTCTGGCATCGTCTTTTACCAACAGGCAGAGTCCCCTCCCAGCCCTGCCTCGACCGTCTGCTGCCGCAGCCTTGCCTGACGCGGCAGACAGGTTATTCCACTCTAATTCCCTCTGCTGCCTGTGACGGGCTGGGTATTTTTGTCCTGTCACTGGGCTCTGGCAGAATATCACCCCTGCCAGTCGCATACGTCTCTTGCCTTTTTGCCTGGATGTTTCTTCCACCTCCCAAATTCTTCTGGGGCAGCCCAGAGCATATGCACAGCCCAGACCCACAAAACCCCGCCGGTAGCTCCAGGCTGTTGGTGGTGGCAGCGGGCAGGGAGGGGTCAGGGACGCTGCCTGCGCCTGCCCTCCGCTGTGCCTTTCTCACCCAGCAACTACCTCTCTGCGCCCACGGCCGCTCGTCCAGCCTCGAGCACCCAATTGCACTGTCCCAGCCCAGCCATACCTCCCTCTCGCTGCTGGAGCATCGGGGTCGAGGCTTTTGCTTCCTAAACCTGCCTGCACTGGAGTCTGGCAGGTACTGACTGTGTTTGTCATTTGTGTCATGAGGTGTTGGCAGTGCTCAGCGGGGACTAACTGGTTGTGCATGCTCCTCCGCGGGTATCGTTGTTGAGTAAAACAGATGAGCAGAAATCAATCACCTTCGGGGACAGAGTTGCACGGTTGCAAACAGCGATACCTCCCCAAAGGCAGAGCCTCGGCCTTCTGCCTGCTCTGCTTCTCAGGGCTCTGACAACCTGAATATCCAAATCATATTCCCAGGAGCCCCCCCAGCCCTTCAGAAGTCACTGATCTGGGGTGGTGAGGTCTATCTGTCCTGCAAAGCAAGAGACTTGTCTCAAAATCTACTGTATTTTAAGGGAATGTAATTTATTGTCTTCAATAAACACTTACTTTGGTTTCTCCAACTCCTCCAGTCTTGGGTTTGTGCTTTAAGACCCAAGAGGGATCTCCAGCCAAGTTCAGGACCAGGAGCCAGCCTGGGGTGCTTGGAGTCATTGAGAAGGGCTGGAGACCCCTCGTCCCTGTCCCCCTGCCCAAGACCAGAGCCGGAGGGGTCCCCTCCTCCCCTTCTGCCAGCGCTGGCTGGGAGTGCCCTACCTCCCTGTCCTCCCTGGGGACATGAGGCAGCTGAAGCAAGGTTTGACCTTGTTTTTGCTTCAGATCTTTTTTTTTTTGTGTGTGTGTGCATGTAAAACATCAAGCAGAACAACATGAAAGATTACGTAAAATCACATTTTCTTCAATAGATGTTTATGGTGGGTGAGGAACGGCTGGGCTAGGCAGGGGGTGTAGGGGAAAGGCAGAGGGTTTGGAGCGAATGATGGGGTGATTTGGGGGGACCCTAGGGATGGTCTGAGCCATGGCCCCAGCAAAGCTCCTTCTGAGACTGCCTTCCCCCCAGATGCTGCCCCATAACATGGTTTCTCTCCCCACCACTGCAGCCCCAGCCTTTAGTCCTTTGCCAGCTGCTCCATTCCCAAGCTGTTGGAGGGATTCCTGGGCAGATGTGGCAAGGCATTTTTATGTCTTTTTTGTTATTATTAATATTATTCTGAGCAGAGATTATATCCTGAGGCTTTAAAGAGCTTTCAAAGCCCCTGCCCTCCCCTGGCCCGTGGCTAGCGCAGAGCCGCCGGGCATGGCTGAACCGCCTGGCTGCGGCAGCCGGCGCAGATAATCACATCTGTCTTTACGCTCTGTCGAAGACGCGGCCGAATCTGGAACCTTTTGAAGCGGGGAGAAGCTTCGGCCACTGCCCTGGGGGTGACGGAGCTTGGGGTGCCCTGGCTTTGTGGCAGGGTGGATGGGAGACTTTTCCGCATCAGGGCTCGCCCAAATGCACTGCGCAGGCTGGAGGGCGGGAGGCACGAGGCGAGCAGTCCCCAGCCCGGCAGCGTGGGGCCACCTCCGGCAGTGGCCTCTGCCACTGGGGCATGGCTTTGGCCGAGCGGGGAGGAGCGAGCGCTGCCATGCTCCGGCCACCTTCTGTCAGGGTTATGGCAAAGCCCAGTGGGGAAGCGTGCTAAAGCAGTCCTGCCTCCCATCAAAGGGCTTTTCCAGCCTGGCACCTCCCGAGCCGGCTCTTGGGTCTGGCTTGTCACCTGGGGAGGGACACAGGGACGGCAGATGGATTTATCACCCTCCTTCTACCAGCATGTGGGTTACTCAGTGATGTGAGTTCGCTTAATGGGCTTTAAAGAAAGAGGGTTGGGAGAAGCTGGGTCAGCGTGTGGAGCCAATCCCGGGCTCTCCCCTGTGCTCTTTAATCCGGATTAATCCCACTATCTGCCCAGCAGCACAGCGATGCTGCCCTGGGATGGATGGGGCCATCCCTTCCTGCAGCAGCTTGCAAGGAGCTTTAATTGCCTGCAAAAAGAAAAACAAAGCATTCAGTGGAGATCCCCCATCCTTTGATGCCAGTTCATTTGTTTCGGTGCTTTAACGATTGCTCAGTTAATGCTTTCTCCACTGGGGAAACCACTCACGTCATCCCGCGCTCACCAGCAGAAAGGAGGCCTGATTCTGCAGCCGTACGCTGAGGGGTTGCTCCACGCCGGTGCAGGGGAGCAGGAGCTCTGCCCACCCACGGGGCATCTATGGATAAATTCTGCTGCTGGCAGAGATCCTCCAGCAGCCAGTAAGGGCTTGCTTGGACAAATCCACCCCAAACCTGGCCCCATAGGTGAGGGAATTATGTAGGAGTTTATAGTGTAGACAAGAAAAAAATAGATTTTCTTCTTTAATCTGCACTAATTCTTTGCTTTAAGGTTTTTTAGCCCGTGTGTTGATGCCCGGAGCAGTCATATGGCGTGCAGGCAGCCGGGGTGCTCAGCTGCAGGGATGCCCGAGGACCTGGCAGTGGGGAATGCTGGCAAACGGGATGCATGCCTCGATGGGCAGGGGACAAGCAGGAGGAGGGCTGCCTGCCCCTGCTCCCCCCACCCCAAACCCTCCTCCCTGATACGGGCACCAGGCCAGCGACGGGAGCAGGGCTGCAGGCTCAGAGCATCCTCGGAGCTCACGACGCTTTTCCGGGAACGTTTTGCTGAGGCTTAACACATCGTGGATCCAAGCGGGGAGAGCGCGTGCTGCTTGCTTTTCACATGCCTGGGGGTCATGGTGCCTCCTAAAATAAACCCGCCAAGCTTCACGCGGCCTTTGCGTGGTGGCACGTGGGCCGGGAGCGAGCATGGAGCCGAGCTGAGGGTCCGTGGCTGAGGGAGCGGGTAAAGGGAGCAAAATAAAAGGTGGGGGAGAGGGTCCAGGCTGTGTCCTGGTGGGGTTACACCAGTTATGGGTGGGATGAACCAAAGGGCTGCATCCTCCAGCCCCATCTCCCTCCCTCTGCTGTGGTCAGGGTCCCGCTCGCCCACAGTGTGTTTTATTGATCAGGCCTTGCCATCAGCCAGGGATTTAAAAGCCAAGGCAGGGTGGAGGGCTTGGCTTGGTCAGCGTCTGCTCTCTGCTATCCCTTTCCTGGTGGGGGATTAGATGAGCTTGGCCTGAGCCTCAGGTATGATCTCCTTTCAGAACTAAAGCCGCTTCTGCCAACGTTCCCTCTCCTTTCTTGCCAGCCTCCAGTGCTGGGGGGGGCTGGGGCAGGGCTCTGCCTGGGGCAGATCTCCCCGGAGCTTCTGGTGTGTCTCTGCAGGGCTGGAGAGCAGCCTGGTCCCTGGGGCTGGAGGGCTGTGGTGACGGGTGATCCCGTGGGATGACGTGATGCGTGTCCCCGTGGGCAGAGCATCACACCTGAGCTGCAGCCAGGAGCCTGAGCTGCCTCTGTCTGTCCTGCAGCCAAAGCAGCGGCTGATTTCCTCTGAGAGGTGAGACAGCCTCTGACTTCGGAGGTTAGGAGGAGTTCCTCAGGACTACCTGGCCCCTGCATGGTATGACTGAGGGCAGGCAGCAATCTCCTGGCTGTACCAGGGAGCATTTTCTCAGCCCAGCAGCCTCAGGCATGGCCTGGTCCAGCATCCTTGCTGTAATAAATAAATAAATAATAATAATAATAATAGTTTCCCAGCACCTTCCCCTGCTTTTTCCTGAATGACCCAACTACCCTGCAAATGCAAATAGCAGTTAATCTGCTCCACTAGGATCTGGAGCAGTAAATTCCCAGCCTGTGCCAAGTTTTTCCAGGAAGCCTCGCTGCAGGAGCCCATCACCCACGGGGATGCTGGCAGGCTGGAGCTGCTCTGGCTTGAAGTCACACCTGTATTTATCACGGTCTCATCCCCACAGAGACATGTCCTTGCTCGGAGCAGTGCCATGGACACCCTGCAGTACCCATGAGACTGAGGCAGGGAGCTGGTGAGTGCTCTGAGGCTTTTTACTAAAATAGCCAAAAATCTGTGAAATCTGGGGGTTTTATTTGCTTTTAAAGCTGTCTGCCAACAAAGACCTGCTCATAGCATCCCTTTGGTTCGAAACATGGCAAAACACCTGACCACAACCAGGCATGATGTGTTCTTCCGAATGATGCTGCAAGAGATTCCTCCCTTGAGCTCCTGTCACTGCTTCCCCCTGCCCTGTAGAGGAGATGCACCTGATCTCTCTACACCCCTTGTACCTTGGGGTACCCCAAAACCTTTATCAGGAAAGTACTGCTCGAGGAGAAAAATAGATGCATAGACATCTCCTGGTATTTATTCCATCGGTTAAACAGTACCATGGCACGGGGACAGCATAGGAGGTGGAGAGACACTCAGCTGAGCACAGCGCACAACTACAGCACAGCAGAAAAGGAGGAGATTTTCCCTTATCACTTTGTTCTCCTGGGAGGAACAAGGACACGAGTGGATCCCACCCCGGGAGAGGGAGGGTGTGCCACTGCCACTCTGGGGAAGGGCTGGTGTGGGTTCAGATGAGCACTGAGGAGGGGGTTTATTCCTCTCTGGCATTAATTCAGGTTTTATCCCTCTTGTCCTCAACACCCCCCTTCCTGCTGGGCAAAATGGGATCCTTCCCAGCTGGCTCCTTTGGGGGGGATCCTCAAGGAAAAAGCAGTTGGTATTTCTTGCATGGATGAGATGTCATTTTTTGTGTGACGGGTAAGGGATGCAGGCTGAGGTGGGAGGGGAGAGGTATTTCACATTGTGCCTCATTCTTGCAAAGAAATTTGGAGCCTCTCTGTCATTTCTAGGAGGCTTGGATGAAGTGTGTAGGCAGAGACACGGTGTATGGCCACAGCGCTGCTGGAAAGCCTTTGCCTTCCCGCACTGATGTGGTTCAGTAACACTCCGAGGTCACTCAGGGCTTCCCTTCCCTACAACCCACCCAGCTCTCGCTAAAGACACACTGCCACGGGCACAGGAGGAGGCGTTGGGGTATGGAGGGGACATGCTGGCTCTTTGCTCTAACCTCAGACCAGAGAACAAAACAAAAACCACACATCAGGGACGTTTGGGTCAGGGACTTGAGGCTCACACGGCTCAGAAGGAGGACCCGACTCACACAAGGCAAGGGTGACAACATCAGTGGGGTCCCCGCTGCAGGCAACAGCCACCGCCAGACCCTTCGCTGCAAGCCCTCCCTTCTGCCCCACCGTCATGTTGATGGGGAGGAGGCATTCAGCCGCCTCACATCACCACGCATTTCTCAGCCGATTGCTTCAGGTCCTCTAGTGTGGCCGAAGCTTTGTCTTTCAAGGAGTCAAGGTCCAGGTTCTGGATGTTGCTGAGCTGGCCGATAACCGAGTTCTTCTCTTCCTCCTCCTCGTTGTCCTGCTCGATCATCTTGGCCAGCTCTTTGGGCAGCTCCACGTCGCCTCCCACCAGCTGGATCTGGTTGTCATCCGTTTCATTCTGAAATGGGCCAGGAGAAAGTCAGGCGGGGGATGTTGCAGGTGGGAATAGAGGCTTCTGGAGGCACTAAAGGCACATGCAAAGATCACAGCAAGGACTTTGGGCTGTCTTCCCATTTTAAGGTCCACGTGGGTTGGTCCCCGGGGCTCACAGCCATGCTCGTGCTGCGGGTCGGACACTGACCCAGAGGGGACATGGCTCAGTAGAGCCTGGGCACACACCAACAGACACAGCGAGACTGGAGATGGAACCCTGAGTGTGCTAGCATCAGTATAAATTGCTTTCAGCTCGCATTAGAGTGGTTGGGGAGGTTTAGGCACCAATTAAGGTATATGTGTGCTTAATGACTGTGCCCACCGGAGATCGGGGTCAGCTCTGCGCTGGAGAGCCACGGGGAGACTGCAAGAGGCAGGCAGCTGCCAGGCAGGATCAGTGATAAGCAGAAGGAACTTGTCGAAAGATTAGAAGGGACATCTCAAGCATGAAAGCAACAAAAGGATCGGGGGGCCAGATCTGAACAAATCCCCGTTTCCCCTGGAGAAAAAAAAATCTCCATCTTTTTTTTTTTTTTGCCTTTTCTAGCTTTTGGCAAGAGAAAAATTAATTATCCAGCTGTTTATTTCCTGGCAATAAAAGGCGGTGTGAGAAGCAGTGGGGTGTGCATCCAGGCTGGTTGAACAATATCAAACAATCTGAACAATATCACTTGGCTTAGCTGACCTTCCTGAACTAATATTAGCCCAGCTCCAATTTAGAGTATTCACCACTGAGAGACTCTTGCTGGATAAAGGGTGGGCTGGGGAGAGAAGAGCTTGTGGCAGTTCCAAGAATGGCTGAATTATCCCTTGATTAAATTGTTTCTAGTGAATAATTCATCAGGCGGAAATTCCAAAATAGGAGTTTAGGTAGGAAATGTCTGCCAAATAATCTGGGGAAAGGAGCTGGCTAATCCAGCTGGGAAGGTGTAACTCCAGCTCCGCTCCCAGCTACAGCGCTGAGAGTCTGGGGCAAAGGCGGCTTTCCCTCATCCAGCTGGATTTAAGGCCACGAAAGAGAGGAAGAGTGGGATCAAGCAAGGCAGAGGGGGTGTGTGGGGGGTCCTACTGTTTAGGGCTGGTGGCTTGCGGTGCTCAAGGGTGATGGGAAGGGGCCAAGATTTGCGTGGAAGGATGCTTTTTAGGGCAACTGATTTGCACGTGGGCTTTGTAGCCCAAAACCCTGCCCAGGCAAGCGGGTCCGGTGCCCCTTCCCCTCCCTGCAGAGCAGGGGTGTTGTCTGGCCCCCCGCAACCCCATCGCCAAGCCCCCGCTGAGGGCTCCCTGTGTGTCCCCCTGCCCGGCACGGCCGTACCTTGGGGAGCCTGTACTTGTCTCGGAAGTGGGACCTGAACGTGGCCCTCTCCGCCTTGCGCTGGGCAAACTGGGCGTCTCTCTCCATCCTGTGAACCATGTGGGGCAGTTACCGGCAGCTGGGGCCCCCAGTCCCCGCGTTTGAGCACCTCTCCCCCCACCCCCCCCAGCCTGGGTACCCCCCATCTGCTCTGCAAAGTCCCAGTTCCCTAGATTCCGCCTCCCCCCCAGTGCAGCCTGAAAGAAGAAAACAATCCCATCTCCCGGGCGAGGAAGCGGATTAAGGGATTAGGGGGTTCATTAAACTCCCTCAGGGCCCTGCGGCCCCCAGCGCTGTCTCCCCCCAGCCTCCCGTGTGTGGGACCGAGGGCTGCAGAGGGAGCACCCCGTTACCCACCGGGATCCCCCGGTACCCGGTGCCGGTTTCACTTACTTCTCCTCCACCAGCTGCCGCTGATATTCCTCGTACTCCTCGCGGGTCATGCCCTGCGCCTCGGCCGGGGACTTCTCGCTCTCGCTCTTCTCCTCGCCCCCCAGACCACCCGTCAGGTTCTTCAGCTGCCCCCCCACCATGCTCTTCACCATGAACGCCATGGCCGCGGTCCCGGGGGAGCCCGGCGGTCGGGGGAGCGGTGAGAACCGGGGCTAACGGGGAGATGGAGTTCTGGGGTACCGAGGGAGATGGGGGTGCTGAGCTATGGGGGAGCCCGCGGGACCGGGCTAAGAGTGAACCGGAGCACTTGGTGCCGGGAAGCTGCGGTGCTGCGGGTGCGAGTTCCCGGGGCGCCGGAGCACCGGGCTGTCGGGGAGTCGGGGTCAGCGGAGCCGAGTTCGCGGGCTGCCGGGGGTGTCCGGGCTGCCGGGGGTGTCCGGGCTGCCGGGGGCGTCCGGGCTGCGGGGTGCCGTGGAACCGAGCTGCGGGGCTGCCCGAGTACCGGGTTATCGGAGGAGCCGGGATGCAGCGGAGCCGAGTTCCCGGGGGAACGGGGGTGTCCGGGGCTCAGCGGGGCCGCGCCGCCCCGCCGCCCATGGCGGGG
>NW_020799112.1:2254458-2263041 GCF_003259725.1 Athene cunicularia | reverse complement strand
GCGCAGCCCGCACGACCGGCCCCGGGGGTGGGTGACGGGTCGGTGGGGGCCGCCGTGAGCCCTGCCCGACCCCCCCACTTCCCCCCACGGACACCGTGCCCCCGTCTCCTGCTGTCGGGGACGGCTGGCGATGCTCCAACAGCCTGACTGTTCATCCCATCGAGGGGCTGCGCTGGAGCAAACCCACAGCAACAGCTTTTTTCCTCACTCCGTTCCCCATCCTTTGGGTCTGGCTGGAAGAAAAACCGGATTTCGCACTCCCTAAAAGCCATATGTACCCTACACGAGTCACAACTGTTGTTTGCCGGTAGATCTAAGGGTTGGCGTGCCCAGAAGCTTGTTCCTCTCTTTCCTAGTGGTATTAACGATATTAATTGACATAAAAGCTGCACAAACACTGCCTTGCTGATGTACCAGAGCCACCCCTGGGACCCGTGCGTTCATCGGTCACCTAAATCAGAAGGCCGAGGACAGAGCAGGCATTGATTTCATTGCATAATTCCCTCGGCCCCTCCAGCTCTCCTGCCTCCCCATTCCCACTCCCACTCCCACTCCTGCTATTTCCTTTGACTGCAGCCGTATCGCAGGCCTTGGGGAGGGAGCAATTAATGGCATCAGAAACGTACCTCCCTTCCAGATGGCCAGCCTAGCTTTAACACACATTTCTCCCTTTTTTCTTCTCGGCTCACAGAAAATGAGTGCGGATCCAAACCCCAATCCCAGCTTGTGGGAAATAATTTAATTTCCGAAATTTAAAGACAATCTCTGCAGATTAAAATGATGGAACAGCCATCAGGAAATAAAGTGAAAAAGGGAGGGGGAACTGGCCCATCTTATCTGTTTCACCCTTGCCCAAGGTTGCACCAGGGAAAAATTTGTCTTAAAAGGAAAACAAAAAAAAGAATACATTTTCTTGGATAATAAGTCGGTCATCAGTTAGGCAGTGGCTGCTGCTCTTAGGGATTGGAGGTCACTTTTGGAAGTGACAAAAGGGGATTTGCCCCAGTAGAGGCTCTCTGGGGCCATGGCTAAATCCTGGCGGAGTGGAGCCCCTTGAATGATGCCAGCAGTTGCCCTGAGCTCATGTGAATGTGCAAATCATCTCTCTACATGGCCACTGGGCTGAGGGAGAACCATCCGAGGCACCACTGGGCGCAAGTCCAGTGTCACCCACATAAACCCCCCCCCCG
This sequence comes from Athene cunicularia, assembly GCF_003259725.1. Classification (NCBI taxonomy): domain Eukaryota; kingdom Metazoa; phylum Chordata; class Aves; order Strigiformes; family Strigidae; genus Athene; species Athene cunicularia. The sequence continues at coordinate 2,261,851 of NW_020799112.1, read as the reverse complement.
GACTCAGATGGCCCCGTGGCTGCTGCTCCCCCTGAGTCAACACGGAGCTGTCTGCTCATGAGTCCTACCAACTGTTTGTAGCAATGATTTTCACTTTTCACACCGAACTGCAGACCCCCTAAGAATTTTCCCACTGAGAGCCCATGGAAAATACATTTTAATCCACAGTAAGCTTTCACAACCTGCTTAGAAATGGGCTGAGAGCCCCAGGCAGACATCCCATTGCCAACAGTGTGATCAAGTTCTGGCTGTCAGTTAGACAAGGACTGGATGAAAAGAGGGACAGAGAGAAGGAAAAACATCCCTGCTTGTGTCCCAGAGCTGCTTTGCCCTTGGATGCCGGGCAGGTTTGAGCCTTGGGTCAGTTCAGAGCAGACTTTTGACGTGACTGGTCCTAGGAGCTTTGCTCAGGCCAGATTTCTATCTAAACATTCACTAACAGTAAGAGACTTGAAGTCAGGACCGATTTTTTTCCAGCTGGGTTAGATGGGTCAGCTACCATGTAGCCTCCCTGTCTGAGAAACTAAGAGGATACAGCTCCTGATACACAGAAATGCTTGGCCAAAGCAGCTGGGTGAAAATTAGCACATGACTACTGGCAGCAGCTGGGACCCGGTCACTCATGGCAGGGATGCTCACTCACCATGGACGTGCCCCACAGAGAGGGACCATGAGGTTGACCTTTGCAGCCTCTTGCAGCTCAGAGTGGTTGGGCAACTGGTTTTGTAGGGGTGGAGCTAAAGGCAAAGGAGGTCTCCAGCAAGGTCTTGCAGCTGCTGGCAGCTCTCCTATCCCCTTAGCTCTTTGGCCCCCTCTCTTTCCAGAAAGGCCAGTGTCCCATCTGGAGATAGAGGAGAGAGGGAAATCAAGGGGTGCAGAGGACTGGTGATCGAGCCCATGGCGATGCTTCAAGGTGGTTGATTTCCCATTTGCTTTTCTTTGGGCAGCTGAACTGTTCCTTATCCCTGAAATATATTCAAGTAAGAATGACTCATCCTTCCTCCCAGGACTCTAACCTGCAGTAATGAGATGTAAATCCTTGCCTGACCTATTATATTAGCTTATGCTATATCACACATCTCCGTGGATTAGACGGGAGGGAGATGAAACGTCCCCCAGTAGCAGCCAGCCTCAGACAAGCCAGTGGAAGTTAAGAGGATCCTCTCTCAGCATTGACACCTGATTTGAATAGGATGCAAGTAGTTCAGTTTCCTCTGCCCTGGTGAGAAGGATCATTTCAGCTCTTCTTTCCAGGTAACAGGAGAACTGGCTTCAAAGCCACACCTGGAAGTGCTTCCCTCAACCAGAGGGATGCTCCAGAGACCCCCGAAGGGGACCAGAAGTGGTGAGGTTTTCCTGGAGTGTCTGGTTCTTAGAGTTGTCCTATAGATTGTACATAGGAGGAGAAGGGTCTGTGACCTTGAGTTGCAATGCAGTAGCCATAAGGACGTCAAAGAGCGTGACCTGATCCTTGTCAGCCTGAAATCCAGGGGAACACAAAGGTTTAAACCTTTGAAGGCCCTGAGTAGGTGAGTTAATCCTGGAAAGACGTGTATGTGTGTGTGTACTGGAGACGTGACAAGGGAGGAAATGAGAGGCGTTTCTAAACAAAGCAGGCAGCGTCTCTGCTGGGATAAGTCAGGCTTACACTTGGCAGTTGATTGTCACTTCTTGTGATGGGGACAGGCACTGCAAACACAGGGACCTCCACACTCAGCTCTGACTCAGAGGAGCAGAGTTACCTTTGCTATTCCCACCTGTGGATGGGGATGTCCCAGCGGGATGGGGACAGGGGTACCCTGCTGTGCCTATCGCTGCCACCCAGCCAGAGCAGCCACCTGTCCCAGACATGGGGACAAGGCACAGTGACATCCACCCTGTGATGGTGGCTTCTGGAACGGACCCAGATGCTGGGCAGAGCTATGGCCAGTGGTGGGGTGGCTCTTGCCTTGGGGACAGTGGGGGACACCTGCACTCTTTCTCTGAGGTCTGTGAGAGCAAAAAAGCAATAGAGCGACCACTGATTAAACCTCAACACTAATTAATTTTTTTTTTTTTTTTTTTTTTTTTTTTCATAGAGCAGCCGCTGAAAGTATGTTGTGCATCCTCACCAGCACAATCAGCTTCTCTGTGTAAACTACTTAGCTGTAAGAGAGTAACTATGACTCCGTGACAGCTACTAAGAAGTTATTAAGAAAATGCTGAGGCACTGAAGCACTGAGATCTGTGGGGAGGGAATGCAGAGGGACCTCAGGGGAACAGCCTGGCCAGGGTCCTGACACTGTTATGGACCACTGCAAGCTTCAGCTGTCAAAAGTTCAGGAGAAAATATCCCAAGGTCGAGCATAACATCCCCTCAAAGGGCAGTGGGTTCCCTTCTGCCCAGCACTCACTGAGGTAAAAGTGCCACCATGCCATTAACATAGGGAATAAAAAAGTTTAGGGTAAGGCTGTTGTAAATTATCAAATAAAATTACTTCCTTTCATGTTACTTGAACGTAATTAAATAAAGCTAAATGTGTCTGGAGTTTGTCTTGGCCAAAGAAGATGAAATGCAACGCAGCAGCCAGCTCTGTATGGAAATGAAATCAAAGCTGCCTTTTCATGACCCGGGGAGGCCATTTCAATGTACTTCCTACTCCTATAGAACCAAGCCTTTAAGTTCTGAAAATCTGTCATCATCACCTAGGGATGAAGAAATCCCAAAGGGGGGTGGGGGGTGTTATTACTGTTCTTATTTGATATTAAGCCTTAATTATACTCAGAGCAAGCTATATATCACATAGGCTGTATGTCACGTGTTGAGTCCTGTAATGAACTTTTACTATTTGGAAAAATCTTGTGTTTAATGGCATTCCAAGCTCTCGTGCATCCCTGTGCCTGAAGAGCAGTCCTCAGCGGGGATGTCACTGCCTCTGCTTGTGGCAGGGCAGGCTGAGCGTGAGAGGGGGCATGAAGGAAGAAGTTGCAATGTCCTTTACAAGGTCGTGCCCATCTATTCTCTTTCGTAGTATTAACTAAAAAGTTTTATAACGCTAGTATTCTTTTGATAGTGAATGCCCTATACTGTTCTGTGTGATATAGTTCCCTTAAATCCCTGTTGTGGGTATGCACACATGTATATACAGACATGTATGTGCACTACAAATTATTCTGTTCAGGTCTCCGCAAGATGAAGACCATGAGAGCCCTCGCTGCCCAGGGAAGTTTAGTGCCAGCCCACAGAAAGGATCAGGCCCTCCCCATTTATTTCTAGGCAGGAGGAGATGTGGCAGCCAGGTACCCTGACAAACCCAACACCTCTGGCTGGCTGTTCCCCTCCTCACCTTGGGGTCACCTGGCAGAGCATCGCCTGAGAGACCCTGGGTGGAACCTGGGAAGGGAAACCAGGAGGGTGATGCTGCTGAGATGTTCCGTCAATTCCCTCTGGACCCCCTTGTCTCATCACAGTGGCTGGCTGAGCACGGGGCTGCACAGATTCAGAATTTCTGAGCCGAGGATTTCGGGGGGTTTGGGGTGGGATTGGTCCTGTCAGAGCTGTGTGCAGGGGACATACTGCCTCTGCCCCAAGGGATGGGGGGGGGGTCTGGGGATGTTATCAGAAGATGAGGGTAACCAGACAGGGGAGCAGGTCAGAGCACAGATGGGGGCAGTTGTAATCCCTGCCAGCACATGTGCTGGGAGGAGAGATGCTGTTGGGGGGTGAGGAAGAAGAAGGAGGTGGTTGGGGGTGCGGGGGGGCTCCCAAGGCAGAGTCTGCACCCAAGCGGTGACACAAATATACACGGACAGACACACAGAGCATGTAAACAGGCACATGGGGAGACCATGTGCTGCTTCGCTGCCAGTGGTGGAAAGCAAGCCCGGAGCAAAGGCACACGCCAGCCCAAACGCACACACGGTCACACACACGCACAGTTTTCCCACGGGGGATCTTTCCAGCCTTGCCTTCATTTCCTGGAGTGCTCAGAAGGAAAAGCCAGAGAGTGGAGCTGGAGAGGTGAACGACATCCGAACGGTGACGGGAATGGCTTTGTACATCACGCTAAAAATAGTCCTCGTGATAAAGTCAGTCGCGGAGGGGGAGGAGGTGCAGGCAGTGCACAGATGCTGGCGAGGACTGCCAGGGGTTTGGAAACCTGCACAGCAAGGACGGAGCAGAAGGAGCCTTGTCGGGCCGTAATTAGCACTGGTAACTTGCTCCAAGCAGCACTGAGGGAATTAAGCAGTGAGCAGCTTGGGAGGGGGCCTGCCCGGGCACATTACACCCCCTTCTCTTGGGATGGATGCTTTGCAACCCTGAGAAATGGGAAGCAGCGAGTGACTGCTGCAGCTGGAATTGTGCTGAGAACAGATGGGTGCTCTGGTTTCTTTTGAAGTGAGTCTGGGTTTTTTGTTTGTTTAGGGAAGAGGAAGGCTCGCTGCATCTCTGGGGCTCTCAGGATAAGGGGGAGAAGGCAGGCAAGGGCTGGGACAAGGGGAAGGTGCTCAGGAAGAGCCAAAGCTAAAGGAAAGAGCTGTGATGAAGAAGGGAGAGGTATCTGCAGGGAGCAGAGGGCAGCGGGACAGGGACAGGCTGCACCCAGAGGCAGCAAGCGCCGGCGCTGAAAGAGATGCTCTGGCCTGGGTGACCCCAGGGAATCCAGCGTGGGGGGAGGGCACATGGAGAAGCCAGCAAGGTGATGGATAGGGAAGGAAAAGCAAAGCCCGTGTGACTTCAGAGATTGTCCTTTCGCTTCCTGCAGCTTCTGAGCACCAGGTCAGTGCTGGTCTGGCTGGTGCCCGCCAGCAGGTACCCTGAGCCGGCTGGATGCTGAGCTCCAGGCCAAGCTGGGCTCCTGAGGAGAGAGGCATGAAGGCTGCCAGAAGCAGAGGCTTTTTAAACCCTGCATCTCTGTTCTCCTTCCACGCCATGTGGCAAAGGTCTAGGGGGAGAGGCAAGGTCGGTTTGTGCCGTTGCATGGCCTCTCCAGTGTTCGGCGGCGTTGGCCTCGCAGGCAGCAGGATAACTCCCTGCCTGCTCTTGCCACTGATGATTCACGCTGCGAACTTGAGGCAGGATGGGAGCTGACACAACTGGGCCCAGTGCCGATCTCCTCATCGCCAATGGGAGGAGGAGGAGGAGGAGGAGAAGGAGGAGGGGGACATGTGAGCCAGCCCCTGAGAGCCACGGTAGCCCCTGGGTGTCACACAGGAGCCCGTAGCCTGTCCCCTCTGCCCACGCTGGCGCAGTGGCTGCTGATGTGCTTGCCAGTGATGGAAACAGCCCCCGAATCCCTGGGGAGAAATCCCCTGGTGGGATACAGGCTGTCCTTGGCTGTGCATCACGAGGCAGCAGCCCAAAGCAGGGAGGGGGAACCCCGAGACAGGAGTCAGGAGCAAACAGCTGTATGGGGGAAACTGAGGCAGGGACACTGGTAGCAGGAGGGGCTTGGCAGTGTTAAGCTCTGCTCTTTGCAGTAAAGAATGGGATTTCTTACAGCTGTCCTCCCTCAGCATCCGCCAACTACATCCCAGAGGATGCTGAGGATGTTGGTGTGGCATCAAACACCCCCAAAGCCTCACTCCTGCCCATGGGACTGGTCACAGTCCCAGATGTCGGCAGCACGGTGCCATTTAGAGGAAAACCAAAGGTCTAAACGAGTTTCAAGTTAGGTTTTCTGCTCTTTTTTTGATGGCTGGCAGGGGTCTGTCAGCCAGCGGTAGCCCAGGGAGAGGGGACCAGTTGGGATGCGAAACCTCCTCCCTGCTCACTGATGTCTATCATCATACGAAGGCGCTGGGTATTTTTTGCCATTTCAAAAGCTGTGTTTCTTGCAGGCTTTGCCTGTAAATGACTTTAATCTTCATAAGCCCAAAAAGTAAAGCTGCTTATACGGCTGGGGCCTGCCGGAGCACTAGAAGGAATGGGGAGGGGGATGTGGACAAGAGAATGAGGGGTTAGTCCAGGGGAAATGAAATCCTATGGTGGATCAAGCTCCATCACATCCCTGTCCTGTCCCCTCCAGCCACTGGACACCCTGAGGTCTCAGGAGAAGAGGGTTGGAGCATTCAGCTTCTGTAGCTATTGCCACCTCCCCTCCGCACCAAAGGGCTCTTGAAGGCTGTGTCAGTCCATCCTCCATCCCACCTAGAGCTGAGTTGTGCCTGCTCTGTCTCAGAGCCCACCCACTTTTTCCTTCAACCCCCCAAGAGGAGTCTCAGTCCCAATCCTGGCCCAAAATAGACCCCAAGCTCCCGACTCCAGCTTGCGAACCAGGCAGCCGGTAAAGCCGATGCCCTGCTCATCATTTAACGCTGAATAATTCTCCATGGATGAAGGGAACTATTTTAAACCTGCCAAGCCCTGTGTGCTAGACATCATCTCCACTCAACACTCTTCAACACAGCGGGAACCCTGTGGGGACACTTGCTTTGGGGTTGGGGGTCCAGGACATGGCAGGGGGGGGTCCTGTCTTTATCCCCTTGGTTGAGTCAAGCAGTGCAAGGAACAAGGTTCACAGCTCAGCCTCTAGACCTTCCCCTGCCTGGTCCAAGCATTTTCAAGGGTGGAAGATAAAGCCTGACTTAAAGGGAAGCTTTGCCATCACTTGGCAGCTTCATCACTGTCACAACCTCACCAGTTCTTATGGGCAGGATGGAGACAAGTGATGCCCAAGTGAGGCTCATCCCAGCCACATGTGGACCCGAAGCAGAACTGGGGGGACCGTCCCTATCTTGTACTCTGCCAGGGGATCCCAGGACCCCCAGGGTGCTGTGTTCCCCCCAGGGCTGCATCCCATGGGAGCAGAGACAGAGGGGCGGTGAGGCGGGATGTGCCGCGTCCGTATGGAATGGTTTTTTTATTACAGTTTTAATCTCACAGTCGGTAGCATTACATGAGAATAAAGCACTGGACAGGACTGGAAAAAAAGGCCTCTGGAGACAGCATGCAAACATTGCAACGAGTTTAAAGCAAAACAACCCAAAAAAAAGCGTCTTGCGGGGACGCGGCCGCACTCTCCCGACCAGGCAGCGAGTCCAGCGTCTCCCCTTTAACCATCACTTCTGTCGTTGGGGTTTCCTTTTCGTGTGTCCGTTTCATTGGCTTATTTATTTTATTATTATTCTTCTTTTATTAACCTTCTTCTCTCTCTTTTTTTTTTTCTTCTTTTACTTACATTAAAAAATAAGATTCGTACTTTAGTAAAATGCCCAGCACGTAGCTGGGTCCTGCTTGAAATAATAAAAAACAACAAAAAAACAACAAAATAAACCCCAAAACTGAGAAAACAAAAAAAGAACACCACCCAAAAATCAAAAAAAAACCCAAAATAGCCTGGGAGACAAAAAAAACCCAAAAACAACCAAAACCTGAAAAAAAAAAAAAAAAAAAAAAAAAAAAAAAAAAAAC
>NW_020799112.1:2244093-2254408 GCF_003259725.1 Athene cunicularia | reverse complement strand
CCCGGTTCCCCCCCCAGCATGGGTCCCCTCCGGCTGCCGGGGTGGGCGAGCCCCCCCCTCACAGGTAGAGCTCCTTCTCTTTGATATGCACTAGCTGTTCGCGGAGCTGGTGGAAGGACGGCCGGTGCCCGGGGTCCAGGGTCCAGCACTTCTTCATCACCTCGTAGACGACGGCGGGACAACCGTCGGGAGCATCCATCTTATAGCCCTTCTCCACGCGGGGTACCACGTCCTTCAGGGGCTGGGGGTACAGGGGAGGGGTTTCAGGATGGGGGTGCGTGGGTTTCCCCCAACAAACAGGGGTTCAGTCCCCCCCAAAGCAGCCCCGAGGGGAGGGGGTGGTCCTCGCTTACGATTCTCGGATAAGGCACTCGCCCGAAGGAGTAGATTTCCCAGAGGAGGATCCCGAAGCTCCACACATCCGACTTGGTGGAGAATTTCTGGAGAGAGGGGACAGAAGCCCTGTGAGGGGGCTCGGGCAGGGATGGGGGTGGGCAGCAGATCTTCCCCACCCTCAGGGCAGACTTTTTTGGGGGCCAGACAGCAGGAACGAGGACTCAAGCACCAGCTCTGCATGAAAAATTTAGGGCAGCCCAGGATGTGCCCCCTTTTTCCAGCCTCCACCACATCCCCACAGCCCAAGACCCTCCTCTTTTCCCACCCACCTTTTCTCTAAGTGCTTCTGGTGCCGTCCACTTCACCGGCAGCTTCCCCGTGTCCTGCGTGGAGGAGGCTTCCTTGGTCAGGCCGAAATCGCTGACCTTCGCGATGTTGTCCTCTGAGACCAGGACATTCCTCGCCGCCAGGTCCCGGTGGACAAAGTTGTTGGCTTCCAGGTACTCCATGGCTTCACAGACATCTCTGGTTGGGGTGGGAGGGAGAAGGGGGTTAGCGATGTGGCCCCAAAACGCCGCTGGGGGCAGGTCAGGGTGGTGGGCATGGCCAACCCTGGGTGCCTCTCGCTGCCGTACTTACAAGGAGAATTTCAGCAGGCAGTCTGCACCGAGGACCGACCGCCCGCGTGACCGCAGGTAGTCTACTAAGCTGCCCTGGAGGGATGGAGAGAGATGGTGCCACCGGGGTCAGCAACCCACCTGCTGCCCCCTCCCACGTGGGGCACGACCCAGGGATGACGTCGCTTTCTCAGAGCCAGCGATGCCACCCCCAAACACCATAGCGGCCCCAGGGAGATGTCACCCAAGCTGGGACAACCCAGCTGGGTCTGCTAGGGTGAAGCCCTGGGACCCTGGGGGGTACTGGGGAGGAGGGCGAAGGGGGAAGGTGCCCGGGGTGAGGGTCTCACCTTGGCCATGTACTCAGTGACGATGTAAAGGCCACTCTTCTCCTCCACGATCACCCCCAGGAGCTGCACCAAGTTGCTGTGTCGGAGCTGCCTGCGCAGTGGGGGAGGGCTCAGAGCAGGGTTTTGGGGAGAAGGGGGGGCTCCCACGGTCCCTGCAGGGCATCGGGGACCACCCGCCTCTGCATCTACGGACAGAGGTGCCCCCTCCCTTGCATCGTCCCCGCCTCTGGTAACACTCACGTCATCACGGACGCCTCTGCCAGAAAGGCTTGCGCTGTGGCATCGTTTTTAATGCACTTCACGGCGACTTTGTTCCCCCGGTAATCCCCCAGCATCACATCTGCGAGCCAGGAGAAATGGACGTGGGAGGCACGGGGAAGCATCCCAGCCTCCTGCGGTCCCACCATCACCCTGGGGGGGTGGCAGAGGAGCCCCCCCAACCGTTAGGGCCACCACAGCGTTGGGGACGCAGGTCTCACCTCCGAATTCCCCTTTGCCAATGATCTGCAGCAACTTCAGGTCCTTCATGTTGAGGGCCCAGCCGCCTGCGCGGGGGAGAAGGGAGAGTGAGGGGGTGCTGGGGGGCGTTCCCAGGAGCTGGGGAAGGGCCACGGTCACTCACTGCGGGAGAACTCGTCCTGTGCTGCCACCGTCCCCTCCATCACCTTGGGTTTGATGAGGCGGGTGCAGAGCCCATCCGCGTCCGTGGTGTAATGCTGGGGGAAGACGGGGATGAGAGGCAGACCTGCTGCCGGGCCACCACAGCCACGGGGGACAGGCAGCAGTGTGCATGACACCCTGGGGTGGGGGGTCCCTGCCAAGGCAATGCCGGGCTCGGGGATCCCACCAGGTGGCAGCACGAGGCCACGGATGGGCCCAGTGGGGGGCTCGGGTGGGGGGGTGGTGTCCCTGTCCCCCCGCCTGATCCCTCTGTCCTCTGTGCATCCTGCCCTGTCCATGTAGCCTCCTCCCATCCCCCCCTCATTGCCCCAGGGGTCTGTTCCCAGCAGCTCTGACCCCTGGGCTCAGCAGAGAAGGTCCCACCATCTCCTGGGCTCCACACCTGCAGCCCCACAAGCTCTGACCCATATGCGTGTGTCCCAAAGCTCACACCTACAGTCCCCAGGGCTGGCTGAGGGGGACGGGAGCGGTGGCAGCTCCCATCACCAGGTGAGATCTCACCTCCACCAGCTGCATAAGGTTTTCGAAGTAGACCTCCTCGTCGATGCTCAGCTTGCTGGAGGAGTAGATAATGCGGTAGTGCTCCACCTTCCCCTCGCAGCTGACGCACAGGGTGTAGTCCCCGGGGTAGTTGGTGCTCTCCCGCACCAGGAAAAGCCCTGTCTCGGGTGGGTACAGCAGCCGCTCTGCCTGCTCCCGCGTGATCTTCCCATGAAACCACCTGCAACGGGGCACACAGGACAGGTCAAGGGCTGAGGAGGTGCTGGCCGGACCGCCACGAGGCTGTGTTTGGGGGGGATGGTGATGTGGAACAGCCTTCAGCCCTGCCTGCATGGGGCCAGCTTGTCTGTGCTCCTCGCTGGCCCCATCGACCCCACCACACAGCTCCTTCCTGCTCCCCAGTCCAAGAATTAGCCCCTCCACACACCCCTGGGGGCTTCCTCCTCATGGCAGCCCTGGCTCCTCCAGACTGGGGGTCACTGGTGGCTCTGGGATGCAGCAGGGACATTAAAACCATCTATCCATCTGTCTGTCTGCCTATCTCCTACACAGACCCCATAGCAACCCCCCTCACAGCAGCCTTTACAACCACAACTTTGGGTAAAACACCCATTTTGAAATGAGATCCAACCACTCATCATCTTCCCAGCATCGCAGGCAGCTCTAAAGGTGCTCAGAGCCTTCCCCAGAGGCAACGGGTTCCAAATCAGCACTGCTGGGAAAGCCCCTGTCCCTTCTGCCCTTCAATGTCGCTAAGGCCCGCAGGTGATGTTGCTTCTGTTGGGACACGGAGTCAACAGGGTCCTTGGTCCGACACAGTGGAGGTGCTCCAGACCAAGCCAGCTGCCCCCAGATTTGCCTCGGCAGAGTCCCCGGTGGATACTCACGGCATGAGGCTGAGCTTGATCCCAGCTTTCACTCCTTCCCGCTTCTGCACGTAGTTAGCAGGGATGATGCCCTCCCGGCCCACCTTGTTCTTCGCCTTGTACCAATTGGGATCCTGCGGGGACAGCAGAGATGTCACGATGAGCCTGTGGCCCCTGGGGGTGGCAGTGACCCACCAAAGGAGCCCTCGTGGGTGTCAGCGCTGCCCCTCCTTCCCCAGGCAGCTGCCTGTGTGTCCCCAAGCACCCTGACACCCCCTGCCTGGCTGCAGGCAGGATGGGGTGGGCAGGAGACAGCCGCAGAGGGCAGGGTCGGTGTTGGGGCCAGCAGATCCCAATGCTGGTGGCCCTGTTGGGGTCACTGTTATCCGCCCCCCAGGCTGCTGGGCATCCCGGAGCCTTCTGACCCACGGGCCCCTCTTTTTTCCTCCCCCAGCACTAAGCACAGCATCGCTCCCGGACTGTGAGCCTCTCCCCTCCCTCCTCCACCTCCCAGGAGGCACTCGAGAGGCTTACATTTTGGAGAAACCTTAACTAACGAGGCCAGGAATTAATTAACCAAACATGTGGCCTGAATCCTGCCCTGCTGGCTCTGAGGGACTTCCAGTGGGACCAGGGGATCCCACCAGCACGGCAAACCCCGCATCCGTGTCACGGGATGCAGGGATGCTCCCGGCATCTTCTCAAAATCCTGGCACAGGGGTGTGTCAGCAGCCGCCGGGGGGCCGTGGGGAGGCGATGGCCTTACCTTGGTGACAGCAACAATGGTAAGGACGTCTCCTTTGCTGAAGGGCAGGTCCTGCTCGGCGGTACCGTGGAAGTTGTACTTGGCGATACATTCTGTACCGGACGGCCAAACGGCCTGGCCGGGGAGAGGGGGAGGGCGTCAGAGCCCAGCTGGGCCCGTCTCCCACCCCCGGCCCCCCTTGACCCACAGGGACCCCCACTAAAGGCACGTGGGGCTCCTGTCCCTCTGATGTAAATCCAAACAGGATTCACTTAAACCAGAAGCAGTTCGGGGGATTTTGGGCAGCCAGGGGAGCTCAGATGGTGCTTTTCTGTTGTGATAGGGATGGAGAGGGACACACACACACACACACACAAAACCGCAGGTCCCTGCAGTGCTGAGCTTCTGCAGGAGCACCGGGGGACAGAGACAAGTGTCCCCATGTCCCTCGTGAGCCCTGAGGCCGCCTCCGAATGGCTGCAGAGCCTGCTCCATCCCTGCCTCTCCTCCCTGCCCGGTGCTTACCTGCATCCCTGACATCTTCTCAGGAGGTTGGGGGGGGCAAATCTCACAGGGGGGACACGTCACGTGGTACCATGAGACCTGGAAGGGGAAAGGACAGCTGAGAAGCAGGCACGGCAGGTAGGGTTGTGTAAGGACAATGCACAGGGAGCAGCTCCCCCACAAAGGAGGCTCCTGGGCCACGCGAGCATCGCTTCTACCACCAAGAAGGGAAGGGGCCCTGTCTGAGACGCTGCTTCCAAAATGGCCCCAAATCGATGTGAAAGTGGGAGCTCTGGGTTCGCTCAGCCCCCCCCTGCAGTCAGGGACGAGGCTGGCAGGGAGCTGCTCACCCAGATTATAAGGTATTTGCAAGGATACAGCTTCTTAAGCACTGAGGTTTTACCTTCTGCACGGCCACCGCAGCATCTGCATCAACAATCCAAGGAAAAAAACAGTACAGTACAGAGGGATGGAGATGCCTGGGGGTGGGAAGGGAGCAGAGAGGACTTCCAGCACCAGCTGAAGCCCATTCCCCAGCCCAGAGCAGTTACTGCACCATGGTGGCCAGCTGGGAACCAGCAGGGAGAAGCTTCAAACCCCTCTGGCTTTGCAAAATCGCCCCGGCCTCATCCTGCAAAGCCTCTTCCTCCCACCTCTGGGGGCCGCCAGCAAAGCTGATCATGGTCCCTGCAGCACCAAGAAGGGAAACTGAGGCACGGAGCAGTGAGGGGGTCCAGCCAGCGAGGAGCAGTTCCCCCGAGTCCCATGCTCACACCTCGGCAAGCATCCCAGTCCCCTCCCCAGCAGCACTGGGGGCCACTCAGCCGCAGCCCCACTCTCCCACGGTGCCTGGTGACCCACGTGTGGAAACATCCAGCCCTGGGAGCTTCCCAGGCCCAGCCTCCAAAAGAAATAAAATAAATCTATTCCCTGCAGGATAAAACCCATCGGCACTCTGGAACACAGGCGCTCCCACCCGCTCCTAAATCCCAGGGGGACACCCTGACACGGGGTGCTGTGCTCCCCCCCAGCAGCGCCCCGAGGCCCCGTGCTGGGTCGCATCCTGCTCTGGTGCGTGGGAGGGGAACAAACCCGGCTTTATTCTCGCCGCTTCGACCCCCGGGAAGAGATGAAGTCACCAGCCCCAGCATCAAACCAGGCTTTCTTGGGCCAGGGCGCTGGGGTCACAGCGGGCTGGGGACACGGAGTGGGGCACGCAGATGCAGGCAGGGCACCCCCACCCGTGCACCCCAAAACCCACCCAGGTATTTGTTAATTCAGTGTAACGATTCAGGGCCATCACCGGCCACCGCTCCCAGCCCTGCTGTCAGCAGCTTGAAATATTCTGGGAAGGAGGAACTGAAACGAGGGGCAAGGCCAGCAGAGACGGGAGGAGGAAGAAGATAAGGGGCAGAACCATGGGGAGGAAGAGAGTGGGTGCGAACGTGGCCCCATTTCCACCGCAGCCATGTCTGGACCCCTCCGGAAAAGGCGTCACACTGCCACCACCTCCTTCACCTTCCCCCAGAGCAGGGACACATCACAAGTCACTTTATTTTTGGTATCAGAGAGGAGAAATAGAGGCTCAGATGCTCAGCCTAAGGACAGAGTTTGGGGACCCAAAGCTGAGTGCTGGGGTTTCCAGCGAAGCCCCTCACCGCAGAGTCTGGGCCCCACGTGGCAGGTTGGTTTTCTTCCCAGCCAACACTGGGGCTGTTGATGAAGAAAAGCCTCTCGAGATGGCACCCAAACCCACCCTGATGACACTGCCACGGAGGTGGCCAGGACCCAAGGGAGGGCAGTGCTGGGTGACACTGCACCGGAAGGCATCAGCTGGGAATGCAGCCACCCAAAACGGCCCCAGCTCAAACTCTCTTCGTTTGCAAGTTGATTTTTGGACAAATTCTGAATTTACACCTGGTGTGCCCAAAACGGCCCCAGCTCAAACTCTCTCCGTTTGCAAGATGATTTTTGGACAAATTCTGAATTTACACCTGGTGTGGAGCAAAAATTTCATCAAAAGGTCCAGATACCACCAGCCTGAAACACAGACCAAGAAAATAGGGAATAAACTATACCCTTCCATCAGTCCATAGAGGGATTTGGCTAAAATCTGGAGGAAGCTGTTTTAAGAAGAGGTACCCCTGCTTCCCTGTGGAGGGAATTCCCCATCGCCAGTGTTTTCAGCCCTGTCCCCCATTCCCCCATCCAGCACCCTGTGGGGATGACGAGAAAGAGCTGGCCCTGGGTGTTGCTCAAGGAGCAGCTCATCCCCAAAGCGCTGAGTCAGCACTTCCCACCAGCCAGGCACTCCAACGTCACTATTTTAAAATAACGAAAGGACAAAAAGCAGCAGGACGGAGGTTTCATCCTAGATGTGACTCCAGCTAGAAAACTCTGGCTGACGTTTGCCCACTGGAGCCAGGTTGGGATGCCGGGGAGCATCACCTGGATGCCCAAGGGTCCATCCCAGCACCACGGCCCATTTGGAGGCTGGAAAAACCACCTCCCACTCTGTGTAAGAGCTGGATCTTTCCAATCCTGAAGGCTGGTTGTTTGGGCTTTCAGCTCACGAGTGTCACCAGCATTTATATTTTATAAATGCAGAGAGGATACAAAATTTATAGCCTGCCTTCAGGCTTTCAAGCCTTTATAAAGAGTATTTTTTTTCTCTTTTAAAGAGGAAACTGTCCCAGCAAACCCCACCAAGAGGAACATGCTCCAGCTGGTCCCTGCTTTTCTACCTTCCTGGACTGTGGACATTCATGACATCAGACAGTGGCATTGTTATAAATATAGCACAAAAAATTTGCTTATCACTTTTACAGGGGGAGGCAGTTAACGGCACCGGGAATTGCCCTTTGCAGAGCCCCTAACGCCCCCTTCTACATTTTGGTGCAGACCTTCTTCCTTCCGAGTGTGGCTTTTAAGCAGCAGCCTGATTATTTTATTTTTTTTTAATCGTTACCTAATTTCTGCCTCAAAGCTGAGGCTTTCCAAAGAGGAGGAAACCACACACCCCCAAGAGCACCGAGTGCCAGGGCCGCTGCCAAGCGGCCCCCCGAAGGCACCGCTGCCTGCGGTGGCCTCATGTGACAGCCAGCGGTTCCTGCCGAGCGTGTCACCCGCCGTCACCCAGACCGGCCCCAACCTCATGCCCGCGCTTGTTTCCGCCATCCCGGCTTATCCCTATGGGATGCCGGGTTGGGAGAAGGATGCAGTGATTCCGGCATGGATCCAGAGCCTAAAGGCAGCATCCCCTGCCCTCCCCACCAGCAAGCTCTGGGAAAACACCGCTACCAACGCTTCTCTCTTAAAGCAGAGGTGATTCCCCAAGGAGGATGTGTAGCAACACAAGTCAGCTTGAAAAAAATAAATAATAATTTAGAAAAACAGCCAAGGAGCAGCCTGAGAAACTCAGTGGAGCCGAGTGCTTGGTTTGGGTAATTTCAGCCCTGCCAGGTAAGGGTTTCATTCCCCTGGAACCTCCCCATCCCCAAAGAGGGGCTCAGGGAAGCAGCCGGGGTGCACAGGGGAACCCAGCAGCCTTTTTTCCGCAGAAAACCATCTCTCTTTCTTCCCCACCCTCCACCCCAGCATCCTTTGAGCCGCTCTGCACAGGCACCTCAGTGAGGCACCTCATCCTGACACTGCATCACAAGAAGGGCCAAGGATCGTGCTCATCCCCACTGCCTCCCTCCCAGCCCTGCTCCTGGATTTCCCTCCGGGAAGGCCAGCTTGGCAGCCAAGAGCCCTGGAAGGCAGGCAGGGCAGGTACAGTGAATACCTTTGCCACCCTGATAATCCAAAGAGCACAAGGGAAATGAGCTGTGGAAATCTTTCCTCTTGTTAATCACCAGTCAAAATTGTGCTGTAACAAACCTGTAGGCAGGCTGGGACTGGCACCCGGTGGTAACTTGGGACCCTTGGACCAAACACCACCTGAAGAGCACCAGCACCATGAGACGGGTTGGGGGAAAGATGCTACATTTCCATTTCAAACCAAATTAGCCAGAGGGAAACAGGGAGCAGACCCTGTCCAGGACCAGCTAAGGACAACTCTATTTTAAATAAAGTTTAGTTGTAGATGGTAGGAAAGCTTCATTCCCGTCAGAAATAGGCACGTGGGCGCCATCCGCATCCACCCCGCTCCGCTCATCCATCTCACCCTCAGCGAAACATCTCCCAACGCTCAGCAACTCGAGTTTCTTTAAACTTAAAAAAAAAAAAACCAACCCAAAACCAGACAACATCCTCACTCTCTCCAAAAGATCTTATCTCCTGTTATTACAAGTAACACCTACGATTACTATAATCGAAAGAAAAACGTTCCTCCTTTATCTCATCAGCGAGCTGGCTGCATCTGCAGGGAGGGTTTCACTGCTGCTCCCCCAACCCAGCCTCGAGTGGGTGTCCCACCGGGGGAAAGGGGGGAGTCTTCCTTTTTTTGGGGGGAGTGCTTTTCTTCTTTTGAAAAGAAAAAGAGAAGATGCTGCTGTTCAGATTACAGAAGGTGCCCGGGGGATAGATGGAGGCAGGTGGAGGCCCAGAGAGATGCTGCTCCTGGCAACCCCATCGTAGAGGGGTTTTCATGGTCCTCCTCTTTCCTACAAAAAATCTCATCAGGGCGATTTTCCATCCCTCACTACCCCACAAATTGTCCTGGCATCTCCTTCCCAGGTCCCAGAGGGTGTCAGGCTGTCCCCAGGGACAGGCACATGGTGCAGAGAGGAGCAGCTGCCTGTGACGCTGCCCCGGCGCGGGCTTGGGGCACGCCAGGATGCGGCTGAAAGGTTTTTTTGCAAACACCCACCCAAAACCGAAAAGACAGCGGGGAGAGGCAGTGGTCGCACGGCAGAGCGCACCCCAAAACTCCCTCGGTTCACACGGACAGCATCCCGGGGGGCTTATCCCAGTGTCTCTCCCCATCGTGAGGCTTTGCTTCATCACTATCATCCCGCCAGCGCTCAAAGAGGAACGGGAGGATGGGGACCCCCAGGGATGCTCCTGAAACCTCCTGCATCCCTCCGACACACTTCCACGGACCTCTGCGGCCGCGCTCCACCTTGCCAGGGTGGGCTTCTGCGTGGGTCTGGTGGGAACACACCCTGTGGCAGTGTGGGGGGCGAGATCCCCTCTGTCCTGAGGCAGTGGCAGCCGTCCCCCTCCTCCTGCTCCCTGGCCCTCGCACCTTTGGTTTTAATTATTTTTACTTTTTTTTCCGCACGATGGCACAGCCCCTTTCGCTCTCGATAAACCTACAAGCAACAGCCGCAGCTATAAATAACCCGTCACTGCCTTATTGACCAAAGAAAAAAAAAAAATTTGCTGCCAGCCCCTTTTGACGCCCAGACCGCGCTCCCTCCTTCCGCCCCAACCGCTCTCAAAAACCCCGCCAGCAGCTTGGGGCTCGGCCTCACGGTACCAAACCGGCCCCAGCCTTTGTATGGGAAGGGGATGGGGCGGGAGGAAGAGGTGGCAGCCCCCCGGCCGGGCAGTGGGTTTGGGGGTGAGGCGACAGCCCCTCCCGGAGAAGGGGATGCTGCCGGGGTCCCTGGCGCTCTCCATCGCCGGAGCTGGAAGGATGCGGCCCCCGGCTGGGGGGTGCTGGTGTCCCTGGGGACAGTGGCCGAGCGGGAGCAGAAGCGGCCTGTGATGGGGTCACCCACCAGGTCAGGCGGCACGGAGGCGGCTGTACCCCGCGCATCCCCTCCG
>NW_020799112.1:2230317-2244043 GCF_003259725.1 Athene cunicularia | reverse complement strand
CCACCGGGACCCCCACCAGCCCCACTCCGAGTCATGCTGCCCCCCCCCAGCCCCGTCCCACACCGTCCCCCAGGGCTCCTTCATGGGCCGGGGGTGCCTGCTCCGTGGGTGCTCGCATGGGGGCAAAAAAGTACCGAACTAATTGTAAAATAATACTAAAATACCACTACTACTAAAGCAACAATAAATAATCATAAAATGCTCAAATAACAAGATATTAAAATTACAATATAATATGTCACATAATACACTAGAACATAATGTAACATAACATAACATAATAAAACACAGCATTATGTAATATAACATACTATAACCTAACCAAACCCAGCATCCTGATGGCTTTAAGGTCCCTTCCAACCCAAACCATTGTATGCTCCTATAATACAATATGAAGAACGATAATTAGACACCTAACGATGGTGATGGTGGTGATGGGGTGGGGGCGGTGGGGTCTGGCCCTGGGTTGGGCAACTGCCCGCTGCCTCTCGCTCCCCTGGCCGGTGTCTCGCTGTCTGTGGGAGGCAGTGGGGTGGTGTTGGGCTGGGGGGGCAGCCAGGCCCCTGGACCACCTGCAAGCGTGCCTTCGGTGTGGGGGTCTGTTCCGGCAAGCAAACGGGATGGAAAGAGGGGTGGGAGAGAGGGAACAGCCTTTGGGCCGCCCAACGCATTTCCCCACCCGCCACCATGCTGGTCCCTTGGGGTGAGCAGGGACCAGCTCCATCCCCAGCGCATCCATCCCCTGGGGAAGGGTGCGGGCTCACGGGTGCTGGGGCAGGGCAGCGTTGCCCAGGCAGTGGTCTGGCAGGGACAGAGAACCTCCCGCTTTCTGCCAAACTGGCCATGGGCCATGCTAGCCACGGGCCGCCAGAACGCGCAATGGTGCCTCACCGACACCGAGGTGATTGTCACTTCCTGCCCCGGCGCTGCCACGGCCATGTACAGCGAAGCAGGAAGCCCGGGCACCGGCCTCCCTACACCTTTTGGTTAGCCCTCGCTTCTCCCCCTGCTTCCGAATTCCCTTGCCGAGGTACAGGTGGCCAAAA
Organism: Athene cunicularia; assembly: GCF_003259725.1. NCBI lineage: Eukaryota > Metazoa > Chordata > Aves > Strigiformes > Strigidae > Athene > Athene cunicularia. The sequence goes on along the minus strand of NW_020799112.1, from coordinate 2,242,997 downwards.
ACCTGCCCAGACACGGGGGACAATGCCAGCAGCTCTGCTGGCCTGGGGAGGCTCTGAAGAATGTCACCGCGTGGGCAGAGATTGCAGCCAACTTCCCTGCATTGAGCATGATACCCCCAAGTGTGTTGGGGGGGTGAGGGGCAGGAACCTTCCCACCCACCCCCAGCCCTCTCCTACTAGATAAGGGACTCAAAAAAAAAGCCCTGAGACCTGGCCCTGCATGGCTGGGAGGGGAGGATGCTCTCCCTGGGATGAGGGGACCAGGAAGATGTCTGTGAAGGGGACAAAGGGACCACAGGAGGTGGGGAACGTCAGGGGACAGAGCCAGGGAGATCCCAGTGGCCCAGGGAGCAGGTTGCAAAGCCCAGCTTGTTTTTACAGAGCATATACTTCCTCCTACAGCGTGTGGGAAAGAGCCTGGAACTTGCTGCTGGATTCAGGCACCCCAGGGCCTTCACAGCCCCAAGGGCTGGGTGGAGAGTGGGGAACGGGCTCATCCTCACACAGCCCCAGAGCAGAGCAATCTAAGGAGGAAATGAAACCAACTCGTGCATCTTTTTGCACCAGAAATGTACCCACAGATGCAAGCCCGAAGCCAGCCACGCTCACATCAGTGCACACACCCGGGCTTGCACACGCACCAACACCCCAGTGCGCGCTCACAAGCACAGGTGGGTGTGCAAGCACGTGCTCATGGTGGGGGCGTGCACATGCCAATGCCCGGCTGCACACCTGGCACGCACAAAGCCAGCATCACCGCTCTCTTCTCGGGGTAAAAGATGCAGCCCACTAGGCTGCCTGCAGCCCAGGGCCTGCCTGAGCTCCTGCCTGCCTTCTCTCTCCCTGCTTGCTGTGATACAGCCCCCCTGGCTGTCCCCCCCACTGCTGCACAGACCCCCACCCGGTGGGCTGCACCCAGGGGTGACACAGCCACGGGGACCAGAGACCCAGGAGAAAGGGGATGAGTCTCAGGTTTTTCCCTCCAGCTGTTTCCATCAATGGGTGGGAATTTCAAGCGATTTTCTGTCTGACAGTAACTAGAACTCCAGAAATATCCTTCTTCACAGTGCCCCTGGATCTGGGAGTCCCCCCTCCCTGGGGTTGGATAGCAGCACAGAGATGGTGGGTCTCAGCTCCTGGATAACAAGACCAGGCATGAACCCAGCCTGGTGGGGAATTGTGCCTGGTCACAGTTTTTCTCAGTCCGTCAGACCTAGGAAGAGTGAAATACCCCAATGACTGCATGGTCAGGAATGCTCAGAGCTGCTATCAGGGTATTTTTACCCCCCTCCAAAGGTCCATCCCTAAGGCAGCCCATCTTGGGGACAATCAGGGATGGCTGGAAGGGTGACACAGGTGATGGTGGGCAAGGCTGGGCCATGCCGGAGGCCCGGAGGGCATTCCTCACAGCAGTGTCCCATCTGAGATTTCTCCTGGGAAGGGTCTGGCTGGATGGCTGGGAAGGATGGATTTGGCCGGCCGGGATGATGCGTGGGCATCTCCTTGCCTCGCACCAGGAGAGGGGGCCCTTCAGCTGGTGGGGATCGACAGGAAAAGGGAAAATAAATGGGAAAAAAAACACAAAACAAAACAAAGGAGGAGCTGAGAATAAAATCCCGAGTGGGTGATATTCCTTTGTTTAAGGGAGCATGTGGACATCCACCCGCCCTGTCCATCTGCCTCTTCTCTACATCCTCTGGCTGTTTTAGTCCCTGTTGGGCAGCAGGTTTGGTGCCTCCGAGGGACTCCGGCAGCACAGGCTGGATGAGAAGTGGTGGGCAGGGAAAGGGGAGGGTTGCTGCCTTGGACATATGAGCCAGCAGAGAATCTGCAGGCTGGAAACATTGGAGGAAAGCTGGCATCAAAGCTCCCAGCTCGTTTGACTCTGGAGAATTCACCTCCCAGCTGCAAAAACCCTGAAGGGAACCAGGTTTGGCGGGTTTGGCAGCTCCCAGAGCTGCAGGATGATGGGGGATGTGGGATGTTCTGCAAGGGGGGTCAGTACCCTAAAGATTCCCCTTCCCAAATGTGTCCTCCCTAGAAAACTCCGAGCAGGGGTAGAACCCTTCGTCCGTCCGTGCTGAGCAGCAAAAGGCACTCGTGGAGCTGATGTGACAGATGCCACGTGAGGGCGTTCATGTCCCAGACCCCAGCGAGAAGGAACGAAACCGCTTCGGAAGCACCGAAGTGAATTAGGAACCTGTCCCCACCGCCCAGCACTGGCAGTCGGCCCTGGCTCTCGGGGGGCTTCTCCCTCCTGTGCTGGCCCCAAAATCCCTCGGTTGCAGAGAGCAGCCTCATTTCAAAGGCTCTCCTGGGGAGCGCTCATTTCCAGGATGGTTTTAATTAAAGCAGAAGGGGGGCAGGCTGGGGACACTGCCTCTCGGTGCGTGGCTTTTCACCTCCAGTGTGGGATCAGGCTGGACCCCCCAACCTGCCTGTGTCCCCCCCTGGGGAGGGGACTGGCCCGGCTTTACTCACCCTGATGGGGTTCAGGGAGCTGATTTTAGAGACATGAGAGCGGAGTGATCAGCTGTGACCCCTTATTACAGGACCAATTAGTGGGGGATCTACTGGGGGAAATGAGAGCCCATCCCCCTGGATGAGCCCCCCAGATCTACCCTTGCTCTGCAGTAGCCGCTGCTACCCTAACGCCAGCAGACACAGTGCCAGCTTTGGGGACATACAGGTGACTGCCAGTCCTGAACGTACCCCGGCTGTCCAGCCGGCATCCTGCTGCTGACACTGGGTTTGGGAACCACCCAAAATCCCAGAGGCTTTTGTCTCACCCCGACAGTGTGGTGGCAGGACCTGGTGGCTCCTGGGTCCGTGTCTCTGGGGCTGCTCCCCATCTCTCCTGTCTTTTCCTTCCCCCCAGTGGAAAATCATGCCTGTGCCCATGCCAGGGTGGGGGACAGCCACGTTTGAGGCCATCCCCAGGAACCTGGAGTTCTCCAGCAGCGCTTTGCATGCAGGGAGCGGTTATCTCTGCATCTCTGTTTTCCCCTTCTTAACCCGGGGACAAATTCCATCCTTACCCTCTTTCATGTTCTTTGATTAACAGGTACCTTGTACTTCTAATGACACGGGGCAATCAATCAGCCCAAACACTTCAGAGGGAAGAGGGGAGGGAGGGATGGGAGAAGGAAGAAGGGTTCATACTGATTTGGAAGCCCTCAACATAGGGTCAGAGCCATGAACCAGGTTCAATGTGTCTAGCTCCGTTGGTTCAAGCTCTCCTCCATCCACAGGTCCAGCCTAGGTTGAACAGAGGGCTAACATCTTCTCCAACCCACTGCAGAAGGAAACCACCCAGGGAAGGTCCCAGAAGCTCCAGCACCCCAGAAGCTACTCAGTCTTGGAGGTTGAGCAGAGATTTTCTCCTCCAAAAGGCAGCAACCAGTCATTATCCCTGCTGCAAAATGGCTGCTCCTGGGGTTTGAGGCGTGACAAAGCATGATTCTAGCCCAGGAGTGGAGATGCAAATAGAAAGATGGTGTTTGGAGGTTTCCTTCTCCATGGAAAGGAGTTCCCAAGGCCTGCTGTGCAGCGGGGCAAGATGGATGCTGTGGTAAAGCCTACCAAGCTTAGAGGATTGGCTGCCACCAGCTCAGAGGGAGGTGTCCCCAAAACCACTGGCAGAAAGAAAGCATGCATGGTTCAGAAATAGAGTTTAAGGTGCAATTCAGAGCTTTGTTGTAAGCTCTAGGCCATCAAGGGATTATATTTTTGATGTCAATGGACTGTCACTAGTATTGGGGACAAGCAGTGAAAGAGAGACATCCAAGAGTCAATCCCCATGGGGAGATGATTCCTCACAACAGATCTCACTGGAGAATAAACAGACAAAGGAAAGAACTTGGAAATACAACTTATTAATTAACAAATTAAGTGTTGGAGCAACTGCCTTCTTCCTTCCATCTGTTTCAGGGCTAGGTATGGGTTTTCCTGGTGAGGAAATGCCACCATCCTGAATGCTGGCACCAGGCAGGTGTCAGCTCCAGGGAGAAGGTGTGTGGCTACCTGGGCCTTTCCCTGTGGGAATGAGGGAGCTGAGAGTGTTCCTGACTTCGGAAGAGGAGCTGGAGCCCAGCTGCCATGGCTGGTCTGCTGACTCATTTTAAAACCGACAATAAAAGCAATTGGCCGTGGAGTGATAAAGGCTCCCCTGACTTATCACTGCCCGGTTCCAGTAAGAAAATCACAGCACTTGCAGGCTACCTGGGGAGTAATTGGAGGGCTTAATTGAGGAAGATCATTAGGGGGAAGCAAAGATATGGGAGCTGGAGTCCCTTACCCACTGTGAGCAATTGGGCCTTTCATGACAAGGGTCAATGGATTTGTTTATCAAGAGGAAACGGGGAAGAGGAGGTGGTGAAGAGCTGAGATCCCGCACCCCCGAAGGGAGCAGGGTGTCCCTGTCCCTTCCTCACAGAGGGCCTGTGGATGGGAGGGTTTAGGGGTGCAGCTCTGCTTCAGAGCAAAGAGCAGTGCCCAGCTGGGGTACCTTGTTTGCTGCTCAGCCCATGCTCACTGCTCTCCTCCCTGCATGCTGGGGGCTGCCAAGACACCCAGCAGGGAAAACATCTGGTGAAGGAGCCTGCTCAGCTTTGATCTTCCAACCATGTTGTCCAGGAGTGGGGGCAGGATGCCTGGCCTGCGGTTTGGGGTGGCCTGGACTGAAGGGACACTGACTGCAGCATCCCCAGCAAGAAAACTGGGACCTCACCTCGGGTCACCAGCCTGTTGTGCAGGCCAGCACGTCCAAGCAGATGTATGAGTGCAGGGACATCAGAGCAAGCTCTCAGGGGGTCCTCCTGCCTGCAAGCTGCTCAGAAATGCATCCTGCAGCTGCATGGGATGTCTCTGTTGGCATCAAGGGGAGGGAGAGATGCGAAATGAAGATGAGGCTTTATAAGTGGAGCATTTTGCTTCCAAAACCATGAAGAGAAGGGCTGCGTAGGGAAGGATAACCGCCTGGCCACTTCTCTCCCCCTGAGCCTTCTCCCTTCTCCTTCTCCATCCTGACACTGGGATGACTTTTTCTCCCAGGTCTCTGGTCTCCAGGCTGTACCCGATGCAGACTGGCAGCAGTGTCCCCAGGGGAGGCAATCAGCCCTTGATAAATGTATCTCGGGGAGACCTTCCACCAGCAAGCGGCTGTTTCACCTCAGTAATGTTAATATTAATCTGCTTATCTGCCCTGGGGCAATAAAACACTCATCTCCAAAGGGGAAAAAAAAATTCCCACTGTTCTTTCTTTATATCTGCACTTGCTTATTGCGGGCCTTATCAGCAAACACAGCCAGCCTTCAGGGCATGAGAGTCACGCAATGGCTCCAGCAAACGGGGCCTCTGGTCCTATACCGGCATCAGCATCGCGTGTTCCCACTGCAGCTGAAGTCACTGGGCCAAGTCCACGAGAGCCTCCACCCCATGGGGATGGCGTGACACGCTGCTGCTGAGTCCCTGATGGTCCCAGTGCTCTCTTGAATCACCATGTTAGGCACTGAGAGACCCAGATCCACGTCCAGGATGATCCCACCTTCTCTCGCAGTAGATGAATGCCAGCTTTGGGATGTCCCTTGTGGACAGGTGGTTCTTGACTCTATTGCCTTGACCTATGGCCCTTGTCATAGGTAGCAGACATGTTATTTGGCTGATGGACCTCATAGGTTGCCCCAAACCATGAACTTTTCCTCCAAGGTCTCTGATAGCCTGCAGCTCAAACCATGGTTTGGAGCTCCCGGTCCTCACCCTTTCTTTTCTTGAAATATCAGGATTATGACATTAAGCAGTGAAGGCAAGGCCAGTAGGACACAGAGTGAAGCTGCTCAGGCTGGTTCAATGAATTCACATGGGTCTGAGGCTGTACTGTGTCAGTGTTTCACCACAAATTGGTGACCAGGCAAGACCTGGACACAGAGAGACAGAGTTACTCCTTTTCATTCAGGCTTGTTTAGCGGGTCTGAACACCTCCCTGCTCTAGCTGGAATCTCCCTGAAGTCTTGGGCAATCAGCTTCCCCATTTTCTTCCTCAACACACTCTTTCGTTTCTCTCTCTTCTTGGAAGTTTTTGTGCAATGCATAATGAGTGATTGGTATTTGGACCTGAAAGGAGGTCAGGGTCTGGGGCTCTGGCTGAGCAGATTGCACCCATGGGAACTGATTCAAGAGCAGTGCGTGATGCACCGGACGGTTTTATTTGTTCCTGTATCATTGCTTGCCAGGTGCTGGGTTGGCTAAGATGGCTTTGCGTGCAAGTTGAAGAAAAGGAGGCATCTGGCTCTACTGGCATGGGTTGACTGGCAGCCAATGTAAACTCTTGGGTTTGAGTTGGAGGAAGTCCTGTTCTCCTTCTCTGCCCTGTTGTGAAAACAACCTTGCTCCAGTCCAGAATATCAGAAGCTTGACTTTCTCAATAGTAAGAGGTAAAGGTGTCCTTCTTCATGTCCTTCAGGGCCAGCAGTTACTGTGGTAAATGAGGCTTAAGTCCTCCAACACACTGGTCCCTCCAGAGAGGCTTTGCTCATTTGAAGGATCCCTCCCATTTTTCTGAAGAAAGTAATCTGAGCAGCAGGAGAACCCCTGGTGCAAGGTTATCTGATAGAGGCACTGAAGTGCTTTGAGCTCCTCTATGGACAAAGACAAACTTCTCTGAATAGGATTTTAGAGTGACATGACAAATCAGCTAGGCAATTAAAAACATAGTGTAGAAACAAGGGAACAGGCTGTTCTTAGAGGACTTGGAGAAGTATTAGCATTTTCCCAAGATTTCCAATGGGGTTTTGCTGCAAATGCATCTACAGCAAATTTCAACGAGTGAAAATTTGTCCCATTAGTCCAGAAATAGTGATACTGGCTAGACCTCAATAACACCATCCTCCTCGCCACCCAAGCTTTGGGCAGCAGTTTAGTCAAGATCTTAAACATCGATGGAGGCTGTGGGATTATGGCATGGGTTGGCTGTCCTTCAGCCCTCTAAGAGCAATTCTAAAAGAATACAGCCCAAAGGTATTCAGATAGACTGGTTTGGGGTACATTCCCTTCCCCTCTAGCAAAAGACAGTTGACACACCCTGTAAATGTGCTTTGTGATACTAAGACTAGATGTGATGGAATAGCCAGCATTTGATGGAATATCCACCATTAGAAATGCTGGGAAATGAAAAAGGCAAGAAATGCTACAAAAAGAACAAGATAAGACAGGAGTTTCAAAGGCTTCAGTTTACTATATCATTCTGTAAAGCTGTACCAGACCCAGCTTTGCTACGAGGACACCCAGGTCTTCACCCCCCCAGCGATGTCTGGGCAACAGATAAGCCCACTGCTCAGTTCATGCTCTTCATGGGGAAGCGCTGCTTGACCTGGAAGTGCTCACATCTTTTGTGCTTCAGGGACAGTCCATAGAGCGGCGTCATGTCCACCTTCTTGCCATCACAGACACTGAACTCCAGCTGCTGTAGCAAGGTGGACAGGAAAAGGAAGACCTGCCACCTGGCAATGGGTTCCCCAATGCACTTCCTTTTCCCCAGGCCAAAAATCAGCACCTTCTCCCCAGCCACTTTGTTCACTTCGGTCCCTTCAGCACTGAGGAAACGCTCTGGGTTGAAGGTTAGAGGATCCTTCCAAAGTTTCCTGGAAGGGAAACATCAAGTGCTGAGATGGTGTCTCCTGGCCACGAGTGTAGGGGAGACGCTGGAGGGTGGGAGCTGTCAGTAAGAATATCCCTGAATTTAGTAGATACCTCACCTGCTCCCTTTTCTCTTAAAGCAGGTTGCCCCCACTTTTGCCCAGGAAGATAACTGTGCAGGAAGGGTCCTGTATGTCACTGCAGGAGGCTTTCTGCCTCAGAAGGTACTTACTCATCATGATTCACTTGCCACTGATTGACAAACACGCAGCGGTCCTTGGGGATGTGGTAGCCATTCAGCACTGTGTCCCTGGTCGTGCTGAAGAGAGAAAAGACTCTGAGAGGCTGGGAAGAAAAAGGTTCTTCTGCATCCTTGGGGGACTGTTTGCTCCTGATGCTGCTGAAGTAAGGATGCAGCACAAAGAGATGGCTTTATGAGGAGCAGTTGCATTGTCCGTGAGCTGTATTGGGCAACCCCTACCTGAGCTGGGTGGAGTATCTTCAGTGAATTGCTCTTTGGGAGCTCCTACAATGCCCTGCACAAGCACTGTGAGCTCCCCATGTCCACAGTTTGCAACCTGTGAAGCATTCTACAAGTCGATAATAATCTCCCTGCCTCTCACCACACTGCTGTCAGCGTGGCTGCAACGAGATGCCTCAAGTCCACCTTGTCCCTCCACCTCCTCTGCAACCTCAGCCCATACCTGTGCGGGATGGTGAAGGGCAGGAAGGAAGAGTGCCTGAACATCTCCAGGATAAAGGCTTCCGTGTAGGGCAGCGTGCCCCGGTCCGACAGCCTCGGTCTCCTCTCCTGGCCGATAATCTGGTCTGTGGGAGGTCAAGAGGAGGGAGCAGGTTGGGGTCAGCCCTGGCCAGGGAGGTTTTGGCTCCAGAGAAAGCAGGTTCATACACTCACCCAGTTCCTTCTGGATCTTCTTCTGGATGTTGGGGTATGTCACGAGATACATGAGGCTCCAGGACAGACCAGTTGTCACGGTGTCAAAGCCTGGTCAAAGAGGAAAGCGTGTAGATGAGGTCTGTACAACACACGGAGCACAGGCCTTGGCTTGCTGCCTAACCATCACATGGAGCAGTCCTGCATGGCCAAGAAGGCAGAGGACATCCTCAGCACACAGTAAGACTTGGGTTTCTATCCTGTCAGATAAAACTTTGCTAAAATATTCTGCTCTCAATCATCCTGATTTACCCTTGGGTCATGTCAGGTTTGTATAACTTCTCTGGAATCGGGGGAGTTTCCACAGTGAATCAGTCAGTAGACATCTCCCTCAACCAGGAAAAGGCACCCTGGCTTGTGAAGCTTGGCTGAGCTGTAAGCTGTGCTCTTCGCTTTTCCCTGAAGCCTCTTTCCAGAGCTAATGTCCCATGCTAGTCTTTAGGGCTGTCCCTGAAAGGTCCAGGAAGACCAGTGAACAAGAGAACAAATGCTTAGACCTAAATGGGCTGCCTGGTGTTGGACAAAGATAGGTCAGAGATCTATAACACAAGGATCCTGAGAAAATTTGCACTAGCTGAGGGACTGGTGGGAAAAGATACCTGCTCCAAAGAGATCATTCACAAGGTTGACGATCTTCTCCTTAGGGATCTGCATGGCAGTATTTGCTTCCACTTTTTTATCCAGGCACTGCTCAATGAGGGAGTCAGTGATGTCTCGGATGTTGTTCTGAGAGGAAGAGAAGACAAGTCATGGCAGCACAACCAGCAGAGGAATGGGTGTCACTGAGCAACAGCCTGATGTGGGCGGAGCCTAGGGTCATACGAGCTCTGGAGAACATCATCTTTCAGCCCCCATGGTCCCTACTGCTTTTGCAACCTATGCAAACAAGGAGGTGGTTCTGCAGGGAACAACAAGCTGGCCCTATCACACAAGACCATGGATGAAAAGGACTGCAGTACTGGACTGCACATGGATAGACTACAGGTGAGGGAGACTCCAGCTGGACTCGCTACATGCAGCAATACCTGCAAGAACATAGATGTCCACTGATGCTTGGCTGCAAGAAGAAAAACAACTCGCTGCTAGAGAGGGGCAGAGAGCAGGGACATACCTCTGGTGCAGGTGAGGGTCCTGCAAACTCTTACCTCATCAAAGGTTTTGTAGTGCTCTTTGACATTCTTCTGCAGGAAACAGATGAATCGTTTGTTGAAATCTTTAAATAAAGTCATGGCACGGCTGGGAAGGTACTGGAGCACGGGGATGAAGTCAGCAGGGTTGCCGGAAGCAGCCACGTCGCCAAACTGTTCACTTACATTCACTATGTTGAGCAGCTCTTGGTCATTGTGGTCATAACGCTTGCCAAAGCACATGGCACAGATGACGTTGGCCACAGAGACCACCAGGTACCGGTAAGGGTCGAAGCTCTTCTCCTCATCCATCAGCTGCAGGAACTTGGTGACCAGGTAGTCAGCCTCCTTGGAGACGTGCTCCTCCAGGAGGCAGGTGGAAGAGGAGGTGGGGCTGGGGGCAATGGAAAAAGTCTTCAGGGCGTTCTGGGCCAGCTTTCTGCGGGCTTTCCACACCTCCCCTGAGTCAGGGCTGAAGGCCAGGCTCTGGCCATTCGAAATGTATTGGAAGCTGTGGAGGTCTGGGCGCCCCAGGAAGTCATCTCCTTGCTTCACCAGGGCTTGCTTGATGGTGTCCAACCCGCTCAGCACCAGCACGGGCCGGGTGCCGATCCTGACCTCCATCACGTCCCCATACTTCTGGCTCAGCCTGGTCAGGGCCAGGTGCGTGTCCTTCCTCAGCTCCAGCACGTTGCCGAGGATGGGGTAGCCTTTGGGTCCTGGGGGGCTCTTCAGCCCCGGGGGCACGTGCTGCCGGAGGGACTGGATGAGCAGGAAGACCAGGCAGAAGACAGCAGCCATGAGGAGGACCTCGGTGGCTGAGACAATGCCTTGGCTTCCCACCAGCGACATCGCAGCCTTCATCGCTGCTGGCATGTAGGAACCCTAAAGGAATTAACCATAAGTGTGGTGAAGAGCCAGGATTATAAAGAGGTTGAGTCCTGCAGGTGTTCCTGACGCTGAGGAAGGGCACCAAGTGCCTTTAAATGGTTCAGGGTGATGGAACTGCCTGTGCAGCACTCTGGGGTTTTCAAGAGGGAAAAGCTGGAGAACTGTAAAGACCCCAAACCCAGGCATCATTTAAGGGGGACCTCAGCCCTCCAGAGCCTGTAATGCCCCCCCTTCCCCTGCAGAAGACCCCAGCACGCACTGGCACAGCCTTGGCTCCTGCCCAGGGGAAACGGTCGTTTTGCAACAAGGCACAGAAAACTGCAGCCAAAAAAAAGTGCAGGGAGGCAGGAGGAGAGGAACAGCAACTCCTCTGTGAAGCTAGCCCCATGTCCACCAGTTCTGTGAGGATCTATAGCCAGGAGGCTGGATCTGCTGGGTGGCCACCAGTGTGTGGGGGCATGGGGACTGGGGGTGCCATGGGGCTGCCCTGCAGGAACCACAGCTCGCTGGGTGGGCAGGGGAGGGAGGGGAGAGCCTAGTGCATGAATTTCTCCTTCAGACCCAAACTGCTTCTATATCCCTGTTCAAAACGACGCACACACACACACACACACACACACACACACATGATCTCCTACCTGCAGGTCCTTGCTCTACACAGGGCTGGTTTTACTGCTTGTGGGTCCCAGCAATGATAGGCAGAGGGTATCTGGCAGCTGCCTGCCCTGTGGAGCAGAGGGGATCCTCTTCTGCCTCCCAGACCTTCTTCTTCTGCCTCCCGGACCTTCTTCTTTTGCCTCCCGGACCTTCTCTGCTACCTGGAAGGCCACAGCTTTATATGTGCTCCCCTTGTCACATGGTCATGTGCTTATCTCTGGGGGGTCATGGCACGAGAGCCCTGGGGAATAGCTATCCATTAACAAATGGGGCTGAGTCTGGCTGGAGCCAGCCCAAGAAGCCAGGGAAGATGTTTCCTCAGCACCAAAGGGACTCTGGGGGACAAATGGTGATCTATCCTCCTGCTCAGGGCACATGCCTGCCCTAGAGCCGAGGACAGGCAGGCAGAAGGGGGTCCCTAAGCCCTGCCCTGCAGAGGATGGAGGACACACTGTGCTCTCAGAATTGCTGTCCCGTGGGATGTGGGTGCCAGCATTTCCCCCAAAGACCTTTCCTGGGCTGACCACACTGCTCCCAGCACACAGAGAAGGCTGTCACCTCCATGGCCACTCTGGAGGTGCTTCCAGCAGTAAGGGGATGTGTTTGCAGTGAAGCACCCATGGCCACAGCCCTCTCTGTCCCCGGGGAATCATCTGGCAGGTCCCCGCACCCCAGGACTGGTGGTGGCAGGACCTTCTGGCCCAGCATCAGAGCCAAACTCAGGTTAACGATTGCCCAGGTTTGCGTGAGAAGGCGGCTGGCTCACTTCCCCTGGCTCCTCCGTGGCAAACAGGCAGCGCGGGAGAGGAGTGGCGGGGCAGAGGGGAGGAGGTGAGCTGGAGAGATAGGAGAGGTGAAAGGGGCAGTGCAGGGCAAGGCTGGGGCAGTTCATCCCTCCGAAAACACAGCGTGGCACCTGGCAGGAGATGTGGGACCGCCTCTCAAGCTGGAGGAAAACGCAGGGCTTTGGGGATTGCAGCTGGGATGAGCTGGAGAAGCAGGAATGAGCCAGAGCTCTGGGGTTTGGCCCTAAGTTTCATTTAGTCTTTGAAAACTACAGTGGGAATTTGGCCCAGGTAAAAGCTGAGCTAATATTTAATAAAGGCTTTCAACATCTGGTCTAATCGGGCTCATTAATAGCTATGACGCCGTTCATTAACGTTTGGCAAGAACAGTTACAAAACCCTGGCTGCTAATATTCATTCTGATAATTGCCAGGCACTTCGCAGACCTACCAGTCCCAGCTTCACCAGACAATGCCTCCCAGCGAGGAAGACATTGGGAATGCTTTTGGGGAGGCAGGCTGGGGTTTAGTAGGAGCAGGGCGCTGCCTTGCAGACTGGATTCATCCAGCCTCTCCCATCCCCATGGATCTACTCTACTCGGCTCCACTGCATAAGGTTTGGGGGTGGGGGGGT
>NW_020799112.1:2226011-2228806 GCF_003259725.1 Athene cunicularia | reverse complement strand
TGACCAGGCTGAGCCAGAAGTATGGGGACGTGATGGAGGTCAGGATCGGCACCCGGCCCGTGCTGGTGCTGAGCGGGTTGGACACCATCAAGCAAGCCCTGGTGAAGCAAGGAGATGACTTCATGGGGCGCCCAGACCTCCACAGCTTCCAATACATTTCGAATGGCCAGAGCCTGGCCTTCAGCCCTGACTCAGGGGAGGTGTGGAAAGCCCGCAGAAAGCTGGCCCAGAACGCCCTGAAGACTTTTTCCATTGCCCCCAGCCCCACCTCCTCTTCCACCTGCCTCCTGGAGGAGCACGTCTCCAAGGAGGCTGACTACCTGGTCACCAAGTTCCTGCAGCTGATGGATAAGGAGAAGAGCTTTGACCTTAACCGGTACCTGGTGGTCTCTGTGGCCAACGTCATCTGTGCCATGTGCTTTGGCAAGCGTTATGACCACAATGACCAAGAGTTGCTCAGGATAGTGAACCTCAGCAATGAATTTGGCGACGTGGCTGCTTCTGGCAACCCCGCTGACTTCATCCCCGTGCTCCAGTATCTTCCCAGCCGCACCATGCAGCTCTTCAAGGACATCAACAGGCGCTTCAGCTTCTTTGTGCAAAAAATTGTCCAGGAGCATTATACCAGCTTTGATAAGGTAAGAGCTTGGATGTGGGTAGAGGTGCCTACAACTGCAGAGGTGCTGCCATGGGGGGAAGAAGGTACTCCTTTGTCCCCCCACCTCTGCTCAGGAAAGCTCCTTGAAGCTCTCCAATCTGCAGTTAATTCCCCCCAGGAGCCAGCGGTAGCTGGGGGAGGTTTCCCCTGTCCTGGGTGTCCCTGACCCAGTCTCTTCCCCAGGAGCACATCCGGGACATCACAGACTCACTGATTGAGCACTGCCAGGAGAAGGGTGTGGGGGAGGATGCCCGTGTCCCGCTCTCCAATGAGAAGATCATCAGCATTGTCAATGACCTCTTTGGGGCAGGTGAGAAAACTTGTGAGGATAAAGCCTTGCTTCTGGGAGGCTGGGTGGGGGAGCTGGAGCTGTTGGGGTGAGATCTGGGCTACTCTTGGGTCTTTGGAGCTGATGCTGGGCTCTTGAGAGCCCTCCTGAGCAGTGACAAGAGCAGATGGCTTTTCAGTGACAGCTGATGGGGGAACTGTTCCAAGGCAAACAGCTAGAGTGATGGCATCTGTAAATACCCACTTGCCTGTCCTCTTTTGGTAATTAGATGCCTTTTGCATGTCCATCCAGGCTTTGACACTGTGGCAACTGCCTTATCCTGGAGCCTCATGTATGTTGCCTTGTACCCCAATGTCCAGAAGAAGATCCAGGAAGAAATAGGTGGGTGAGTCCATGAACCTACTTCATCCGGGCTCAAAACCTCTCTAGCCAGGGCTGACCCCAACCTGCTCCCTCCTCTTGACCTCCCACAGACCAGACCATCGGCCGGGAGAGGAGACCAAGGCTGTCGGACCGGGGCACGCTGCCCTACACGGAAGCCTTTATCCTGGAGATGTTCAGGCACTCCTCCTTCCTGCCCTTCACCATCCCGCACAGGTATGGGCTGGAGTGGCTGACACATTATTGGGGTTTTTTTTGGAGTGGTTTTCTGGGAGGTGCCATTTAGGCAGATAATTGCCTGGGAATCGATCCCTGCTATGGGGAAATATTCCAGTGCACAGCCTGAATTACTGGTGTTAAAGGTCCCCATGGTTTTCATACTCGCTGATAGTGCTGGTGCCTGTGGCTGCATCTGCTGCCCTCAGTGCCAGCAGCTTACTGACTTGCTGCCATCTTGGGATCGAATCCTTTGCTTTGAGGGTAGTTTTAGTCCAAAGCCTTTACTAGTGGGGGGATGGCAAACACCCCTGGGCTTATATTTCACTCTGTCTTTGGAGAAAACACATCACAACTCATCCAGCTTCTTGAAACTGGAACCTTTCTGCTTGAGGAAGTCTATTTAGTCTCCCAAATACAAACTGGGGTATTTTCTAGCCAGTCCTAAGAGTGCACATAGGGCAGTGAAAATGAAACACCCTTAGGAGTTGCCAAGCTTTGTTTTGCCATGAAGCTGCGGCTCTTTTCTTAACTTCTCCTTCCCCCCACCTGTATTTCTTTCAGTACGACAAAAGCGACGGCGTTGAACGGCTATTACATCCCCAAGGATACCTGCGTGTTTATCAACCAGTGGCAAGTGAATCACGATGAGTGAGTATACCAAATCTCCCTGTGCTTATCCGGGATGTGATGGCTTTGCTTGGCATTAAGATCACTCTGATCCTTCAGAGTAACATCCCAAAAGCTCAGTCGGTTGTGAAGGCAGGAGAAGGCAGATTGCAGCAAAGACTGTGTGGGTTTGATGCTGAGTCCAGCCTTGGTTCGCCAGGGCATGGAGGTGCTCTGTGTTGACTTGGTCACTGGTTCAGCAATTTCCCAACACCAAGGCTTACCCAATTTATGTGCAATAACATGGTGATATTCTCAGCGCTTTGGACTTTCCATGTATGTGTGAGGGTTGACAGACTGGGCTGCTGAATAATCAGGAATCGGTAGATCCTCCTGCCAAGCAGCTCTTGTGACTGGGGTTGATGGCTCTGGATGTGCTCAACAGGAACTGCCTGATTCCCCCTTTCAGGGAGAAAAATGTCCTGACGTGACTCTCATTAAACTCAATAGGCTCATGTCGTTATTGATGATAATCAGCTTTGGTGCATGAAAGGGGATCTGGAAACCAAAGCCTCATCTTACCCCTCCACTGGTCTACAGTAGAGACCTTTCGGGAGGGGGGGTGGGGGTGGGGTGGGGTGG
>NW_020799112.1:2221810-2225961 GCF_003259725.1 Athene cunicularia | reverse complement strand
AGGGGTGGGGTGGGGTGGTGTAGGCTGGCTAAGGCGTGATACAGAGTGTGGTTCCCATATCAGGTATTTTGGATCAGAAACTCAAGATGTTTGTATCCTAATAGCCCAGCAGCACAGAAACATTACAGTATTCCTGCTGCTCCTGCATATGCTGGTGAGCATTGCAGTGGGAACACTGCCTTTAGGGCCAGAGAAGTTTCCCCATATCCAAGCAGAAATTTGCAGCTAAGACACTGGAAAACCCCATCTGACATCTCCCAGCAGCTGAGCTGGGACGGTCTGGGAAGTTTTGCTGGGAGGATTCGAGGTGGGAAAACCCTCAGGTCTCCATCCTTCCTTTTCTGAGAGCTGCTGACTGATTTCTGTGCTCTCTTTTTGGCTGAAACTGCAGGATCTCTTGCTATTGCATGCTGAATTAAATCTGTCTCTGGTATCTGCACAGGCAAACACCATCTGAATTTGAAAGCGGTTTCAACAGACTGAGCTGATGGGGTCTGACATGTAGTTGGCATCAGAGATAGAGGTTGCCAAAGTGTTTGGATGGTGACATGAGAAAGCATTGCAATGCTTCTCTGCAAGGAGTTTTTTTGATTGCTGTCCCCATCACAATGGGTGAAAATGCTTTCCTCAGGTGTGTCTCCTTTCTGCTCCAGGAAGCTTTGGAAGGACCCCTCAACGTTCAACCCTGAGCGGTTCCTTAATGCCACGGGGACCGAAATAAGCAGGACAGAGAGCGACAAAGTGCTGGCTTTTGGCTTGGGGAAGAGGCGATGCATTGGGGAGTCCATTGGCCGGTGGGAGGTCTTCCTCTTCTTGGCCACTATGCTGCAGCAGCTGGAGTTCAGCCTCCACCCTGGGGAGGAGGTGGACATCACTCCTCAGTACGGACTGACAATGAAATACAAGAAATGCGAGTGCTTCCAGATTAAGAAGCGTTTCCCCATGAAGAGCTCTCCATAAGCTGCAGGAGGAAGCATGGCTTTGCAGAAGAAAGCCAGCCCTCAGAGCCGGACACTCAGCCTGCTTTTTGCTGACGCTTTCTAGAAGCTAGCACAGCCCCTCGCTGTGTTGTTTCACTGGAGGCTTGTTCATCTCATGTAAACGCGAGTGGGGAGGAACAAAGCCAGCTTTGTCGGGCTCCTCGCAGCCCCCCTAGCCAGCTTCATTGCCCTTGCCTGCAGAAAATCTCATCCCTCTTGGGGAGGTCCAGGGGACCCGCAGCCCTGCAGTGGGGAGGAGGGTGCTTTGGGCTGGGAGAAGCGGTGTGGGATGACAGTGGGGCTGTCCTCGCCCTGCCCAGTGCCACGGGTAGAGCTGGAGCTGCCATGGGCAACTCCCTTCATCCACCAATTAGGAATAAACCTCCAGGTTCCTCCCTGAGAAACCTGGCCAGTGTTTTCCCACAGGATGAAAAACTTTCAAGCTTGTTTGGCAGAGCTGTTTGCAAAGCCTTTATCTCCTTATGCTGATGGGAACAGGCTCTCCCTGATGCTCCAGGTGCCTTCTGAAGGGCTCTTGAGGTGATGTGACGGCCAGATCTACTCCTGTGCCAGCATCTATCTCGAGTGGACCCGTTCTGGGTGCTCCCTCGCACAGCTAAATTCCCTGAATGTAAATTCATGAAAGGAATCCCCGAGTGTTTCTATCAATCCTTGGTGACAGCCTACTAGGGAAAAAACAAAAAAATACCTGTAAGTAGTGCTGCTCACAGACTGAGATATTAGCTAAACTCCTAACAAGAAGCCTCCTGGAAAATAACAAAGGACTGAGAATAAGGGATAAGAAGCAGTAAGAGGCACAGTAGAACACTTCTGGCTTTCAGACTATGTATTTGCTGCTTTTTAACTTTTTTTTTTAAAAAAAAAACCAAAACAAAACAACAAGCAATGGATTTCTATATTCAAAATAGTAAAAGAGCAAGGGTTTGAGGACTGCAGGAAATGCACCGCCTTATGTTGCAGTCTGCTTTTAGCCAGCGTGAAGGTGAATTCTCATGGCAAATGGAGCAGTGATTGCTGCTTGTTTGTACCTCTGTGGAACAGATCCATATGCTGGGATATAAATTGCACACTATTTCTAACCCAATAAATACTTATATGAAAGTTTCTTGCTGGTCTTATTCCACTGGGAAAAGATTTTTTTTTTTTTTTAAGGGACACAACCCACACCTCTCTATCATCCTTAAAAGTCTGACTTGGATATGTTGGATCGGGGTTTTTCCTATGGGGACATGAATGGGCTGTTCCTTTACTATCAGGGCTGTGACACCAGTGGCATTAGGTGGAGTTTTTAGTCCTCAATGGTGATGGCTCTGGTCCTCTCCCTGTGTATATAGAGAAGCTAAAGCATCAGCTGGCATTTCCTGAGAGATGATGCCAAGCTCCAGCTCAGTTCAGGATTTCATTAAAGATCAGGACTAACCCTTCTATCCCTGAAGAAAATTTAAAAAAATCAATGGCTTCAAACCCACCTTTCACAACTCTCAGGGAGGTGATCCACAGAGTGATGTTTCAGGCCATCACCTGATCTGTGCTTCCCCGTCTCAGAACATGATTATTTCTGAGGCTTGCATAACTTCTCTTAAAAAAAAAAAAAAAAAAAAAAGGGGGCAATAAACATTAAATTGCCATGCAAACAATAAGGGAGTATATGGAAAATTGGGCTCTGTGCATACCTGAATTAGCATCCCTGAAGTGGCATCCCTGCAGGGACCAGCGCTCCAGGGTTTCCAGCTTTGTGGGGTAGGAAACTGCTCTTGTCTTACAGACACATTTTCATGAGGCATAAATGTTTAGCCAAGACCTTGAATAGGGATATAATATCAGCAATCTTGGCAAAAGTCAATTTTCTGCTGAAAAGTGTGCTCCTCCCCAGATCCCTACCCTGGGATGCTCTGTGGTGTGAGCTACTCACCCTGCACAGGAGTACAATCAAAATAAGTTCAGAAAGGTTAACATTTTACTCCATCCACCACTGGGAAATAATTCAGTGGCTTTTTAAATGGTGCCACCCATTGTACCACAGAGTTATTTTTAATTTTGTGGCTGTGCCACAGAAAGGCTGCTCTTGAGAAGAGAAGCCT
Organism: Athene cunicularia; assembly: GCF_003259725.1. Lineage (NCBI taxonomy): Eukaryota > Metazoa > Chordata > Aves > Strigiformes > Strigidae > Athene > Athene cunicularia. The sequence goes on along the minus strand of NW_020799112.1, from coordinate 2,222,879 downwards.
TCCTCCCACAGTGACCTTGTTCACATTCACGTTATTGTTACCAACTGCTATCATAATGATTTTGTTTTTAATTAGTGTCCCCGGCACAGCCTGTCGTTTAGCTTGGGAAGGTCAGCTGGCACACGGATCCAGCACCCCACCCACTCCTTCCTCCAAGTAATGAGCAAAACAGCCTCTGGCTTTGGAGGGGAGAAAAGCTGATTTTGATGGTGCTGAGGAGAAAGCAGGAATTGAATGTTTTCATGTCTCTCCTGGTGAGTTGGAGGGAGGTGATGGACAAAGAGGGAATGGCCTCAAGCTGCCCAGGGCAGGGTCAGGCTGGCTCTGAGGAAGGATTTTTTTGCGGAAGGGGCTGTTGGGCCTTGGGATGGGCTGCCCAGGGCAGGGGGGGAGTCCCCATCCCTGGAGGGGTTCAAAATTCGGGTTGAGCCAGTGCTGAGGGATCTGGTGGAGTTGGGAACAGTCAGGGTGAGGTTCATGGTTGGACTGGAGGAGCTGCAAGGGCTTTTCCAACCCTGATGATTCTGTGATTCTGTGAAGTGATGAAGGCGTGACAGAGGTGATGAAGGTGGTGGAGGTGCAGTAGGTATGGTGGAGGTGTGACAGTGATGACAGAGGTGAGATGGAGATCACAGAGGGGATGGATGCAGGTGTGACAGAGGTGATGGAGTATATTTGGCAGCAGTGATGGGAGCGATGGAGACATGACAGAGGACGTGTGGCAGCAGTGATACAGATTTGATGGAGGTGATGATGGTGGGATGGAGATGATGGATTTGCGATGGAGGACGTGTGACGGCGGTGATGGGGGGGTGAGAGAGGTCACAGAGGTGGTGGAGGTGTGATGGTGGTGGAGACACGATGGAGGCCATGGAGGCGAGGGAGGATGTGTGCCAGCGGTGACGGAGGGGAGATGGGGGTGACGGTGCTGGGGCGGACATGGAACAGTAGTCACGGCGGAGGGGTGGAGATGGCGGACGTGTGGGGGCAGCGGCGGAGGTGACGGGGGGTGACAGATACCGCAGGGAGCGGCGCTGCCCAGGGCCACGCGGCCGCCCCTCCCGCGCAT
>NW_020799112.1:2184733-2221760 GCF_003259725.1 Athene cunicularia | reverse complement strand
GAGACGGGGCTCTCGGTAGAGGCCTGGGCCTCGCCCGGGCCTCCCGTGAAGCGCGGCCGTGGCGCCAGGCCCTCCCTGGCCTGGCCTGGCCGTCGTGGGGAAGCTGGGGCCGGCGGATGGCTGGGGAGGGGAAGGCCCGTGGAGGCTGGGCTGAGCGCCTCCCTCCCCGTGCTCCAAGCCCCAGCAGGCCGCCTCTTGGCGGGGTCCCCGCAGGGGCGGGCTGTGGGGAGCCTGTGTTTATTTGTGGGGCTGTTGGCAGCCCGCCCTGACCCAGTCCGGGGAGGTGAGCCTCGCTGGGAGCAGACACCCCATGCGAGCTTGTCTCTCAGGTGCAGAGTGGGTAGGCTCGGTGGCTGCTTTCCTCATAAATGAGGCCAGCTCAGTGCTAACTCACCTTTCAGCTAGGGAGAATATGCACAGTGGCATCTTCTCAAGCAGCAGTGCTCGGTGTGCAAAGCTATTGACTCATCATGTGCGAAGTTATTGCTTATAAATTGTTTATTAAAGTGTTGCATGTGTAATTTGAGTAAGCGCTGTGGCTTAACTTTCTCTTAAAACTTGCAAGGTTCTCAGGCATAGCAGTAATACACACTTGAAATAAGAGATGTAGGGGAATATAAGATATGTGAGTTGTATGGCAAAAGCCCAGAATATTAGACAGGAGGCTTGACTTCCCAGGTGTATGTAAACAAACAAGTGTGCTCATGTTTCTCATATGTGATGAAGTAAATCATTCACTGCACATGTAGTTCATTCTCTCTTCTAAATGATTTGCACACAGAGTAGTAGAATGAGATCCTTTGAGCTGAGGAGCTTTCCTTGTTTATGTTTGCATGCAAACAAAGATTTAATTTTTTTTCTTGATAAAAGGAGGCTCTTATTTTTGGAAGAATCTCTGTAAGATGGTGATGTGTACTGAACTCTTTCCCTTGTTTTCAAAGAGAGACACAAAAAGCAGGAAAGGGAATGAAATTTTAGTTTTAATGCAGATACTTGAGAATGTGTTACCTGTCTTTTGAAAGTGCTTTTTATCAGCTGTTATCTTGGAATTCAGACGTTGTCATCATGGGTTAATATAAATACACAAAAACAGGAAAGAGAGGAGGCTGATCCTGACAAATTTATGGCTTAGTGACCAATTTTAGTGTTTGCTTCCCTTTGAAGCATCCCCTGTTTTCAATCCCCTGAAAGTTGGGGGAAGTGGTTTTTTTTCTGCTAACATGCATGCCTTCTAGTTATTGCCAGGGTTTTTTTCCTTGCATCTTTTCCCAAGAATCTCAGGACAGGAAGGGCTTGAAGAGAATTAAAATGACACTCACAGAGATGTGGTTTATATATTGATGTTAATCTTCCTGGGTTATCTGCTGTGCTTTCTGTCTTTGTGTTCCTTACAGTAAATATCAAGTGTTCTCCCTCTTACTGTTGATTACATCATGACAGGCAAATATATACGGTAGTCATTTTCATTTATGAGCTTGTCAGCTCTTTTGCGCTACCATGATGCTAGTGAGCCTGTCATCTTCCTGTGTTCTTTGTCTGGAGGAAGAAATCTCTGATCAAAAGATGTGCTTAGCTGCTTCAAAGTGTGTTGATACAAGTTCAGTCAAGCATCACAACTGAGGGAATTAACGTGGGACTGTATAACTAAACCAAGTGAATTTTCCTTCCGTGTTCTGGTAGAACTTGATGCTGGAAAGGAGTACAACTTTCTTTTTTTCATTTATCTAATTATGGCAGTAATACTGTGGCTCTGAAGAGCATGAACATTTTTGTCCTGAACTACAGCATTATTTTTTTTTCCCCCTCTGTATCCATCTGTTCCTTTAAAGGTGCTGGTTGTCATTTGAATGTGTATTCCGTGTTTGAAATTACAGGGAGAATGTCTGCAGACAGGACTAAATATTGCTGCTGGAAGCTGTTAGTCTTGAATTCAGTTAGAAAATTATTCCTTTAATGATGCAAATGGCGATGCACGTTACAAACAATAGTATAGGCAAAGCCCCATCCAGGGATTTACACGCTCGCTGGGATCGTTGGTGTCTGTGGGGATGTGATTTCCACCCCACAAAGAAGAGAGAAGCTGACAAAGCTGGAGCCTGGGTGGGAGCCAGGGTTCTGGGCTGGGGGATGCAGTTGATGCTGATTCAGGTTGTCACTTTCTGCATCTTGTTACGGCCAGGCCTGTGTCTCTTTACAGCAACTGTGTGCCAGAAATATGGCTACGGACTGGCTTGGGAGCATCGTGTCAATTAATTGTGGAGAAAGCCTGGGAGTCTATCAAGGACGAGTGTCTGCTGTGGATCAGGTCAGCCAGACCATTTCCCTGACGCGGCCTTTCCATAATGGGGTCAAGTGCCTCGTGCCAGAAGTCACCTTCAGGTTAGTGTCTTTTTTCCTCCTGCCTTTTTCCAGGCAAGGTCTGCATCTAGTTTGGGTGGTTTGTTTTCTCCTGCCTTTTTCCAGGCAAGGTCTGCATCTAGTTTGGGTGGTTTGTTTTGGTTTTCCCCAGAAGTGAGCTCTTTGCCTTAAATCTCCCTACTGCTGCTGAGCATCTTTGGATGAGAAGTACCTCTTATGTTTCTGTTTGTGTGCAGATTATTTTCTGTCTCTGTGATTCCTGTGTTAGAAGCGGTGTAGCTCACACTTGGAGGTTATTTGTGGGTGAGGCTGTGTATGTGTGTATACATTGTGTCGTTAGGTTTTTGGGTAGCTGGGGGGGCTGGCATACTCTCTGAAAGCTTTGCCTTCAGCCTGTATACTATATGTAATTAAAGTGTGCCAGAAGAGAAAGCGGAGGGGTAGATCAATTAAAATTATTGCCCTAATACAGTTAAATCAAGTGCAGTTATTAAATTCAGCTCCATCCCACTCTGTTTCTTGCCATGTTCTTTCCTCTATGTAGACAGGGGAGAGTTTTGAACCACAAAGCTGAATTGATGCAGCAGTGTTTTAGCTCTCAGGAGTTCCCACCAGCTCCTGGTAGCACTGTGCTTAAAAAGAATAAGTAAGAGTCACTCATCTCTGGAAATTTTGCTGTTACCTGGCATATTAGGATAGTTAGGAGTCTGAGTCACTGATTTTTAAATAAAATTGATTCCCCGAAGTCAATACTCTTTTTTTTTTTTTTTTTTTTTTTTTTTTTTTTTCCCCCCTTGGATTTTGAAGAGAGTGAGTGGTGAAAGACAACAACCATATTCTTCCAGAAGTATGGAAGTCTGTAGCAAGCTCTTGCTACTTTTATATCCCATTTGGACAAAAACCTATTAAGTTTAAAGTAGGGGACATTTAATTTCTTGTTCATTTCTTGCAGTCAGTGCAAATGGAGGTCTTTGTAACCAGTTCTTTGGTTTTGGCTCATGCCCAGTGCTACATTGGTTTTCTTTATCCCTCTTCTGAGAAAATGGGAAGCACCATCCTTGTCTGAGCGTGAATTGCAGTCATCTAAGGGTAGCTTTCTGCAGAAATGGATTAAAAGTAATAGCCTCCAGGCTGAGATTAATTGTATTATCTAGAAACTGTTGAATTAATGCAGGTTTCTACAAAGGTCTGTCTGTGCTTGTTGCTTCCATTTTCTGTTTGATTCCTGTTTCAGCTAGGAACAGAACCTTTCAAGCAAAATCCAAGTGCGCTATAGAAATACTTGAGTTGTTATTTTGAAGATTCATGTAATTTCAGTTTAATATTTTGATGTCTGTGGAAACATCTGGTGTGTTTGAACATTAAAATCCTTTTATTTTTTTCTTGTTTCTATTGATAGTGACATCAGAAAAAAACCACTGTACAATGTTGCACATTTTTCTTCAGAGGTTATTTTTTGCAGATGTGTGTCAAATGAGACATTCCTGAATGTCTGTTTTTCTTTTGCTGTTTTTAGGGCAGGTGACATTACTGAGCTGAAAATTCTTGAGATCCCAGGGCCAGGGGACAGCAGACAATGTGGGGATCTGCAACAGACAGAAATGAGCATCCCTGGTGTTGGATGCCAAGTGGGTCCCAGTCAGAATGGCACTGGGAAAGTGTTAAAGAAGCCTGTCTCCAGCAGTGCCCCACAGAATATCCCAAGGAGAATGGACATGAAGAATCAGGATATTATCATCTCTCCACAGCAGCAGTGCTCCAAGAGCTACATGGATCGACACATGGAAACACTGACTCAGTCCAAAGGCTTCCGTCGTAGACACAATTCCTGTGAGTAGATATGTTACCCTGCAACTTTCCTTTCTGCCTGCCTGGGTTACCGCTGCAATATCTTCCCTCCTTCCTCAAGAACACTTCAAATGGTGCTGGAAACTTTTGTTTGCTTTTATACTTGTATTGCCACCTGAAGTTCTGGAGAAGAGGAAGTTAAATAATGAGGAGAGTCTTCACAAGCTGTGCCTCAAAGTATTACAAGTATAGCTCTTGCAAATGTCTGTCACTCCCCTTTAAATGGTGATGCAGTCTCACCCATAACCTTGAGTATGCAAAGACCAACATACAGGTGTTTTCTTTACTGCAGCATTTCTGAAAGAAGTGTGGTTGACGCTGATTTACATAAAATCCAAATACTTCTTTAACAATTTATTTGTTAAAGTGAATATTCAAGTTTAATTAGTGGAAATATTCCCTCTTCTACCTTGTGTATTATTCTGCTTCACCAGCATCAAATGTTAGAAAATGTAGAGCCAAATAATGCTGGTTACAGTGATTTCCTCATTCCTACTATCTTTTCTATTTGAAAATTACCCAATTACCAGGGTCCATTTTTCCTCTAAAAGGAACTGGAAACAAATTGCAATATTGTAAAGCTTTTCTATTTAAAGCCTGTATAACCGTAACCTATTACAACATCACCCCACAAGTAATTACAAATGTTATGTGCTGTGTTGTTAAAAATACAAATTAACTGGCTCTAATGAGGATGATGTAAAGATACAATCAGTGCATCTCGAAGTCAAGCATCCGTTATTTTTATTTCTGTTCATAAAATCTTCAGCCATCTCTCATGCTGTGCCAAAATTGGGTATGTTCTTTTTCTTTTTTTTTTTTTTTTCTCTCAAAGCCCTCTGGGTTGTGCTGCTTTCCAGATCTTCATCATGCAATTATGGAAATGTCAGTGTATATGCAGCATATTTCCATGACTTAATTGTTGAAGCATCAGTATGTATCCTGCGTGTTTCTATGACTTCATTTTTTCCCCTTGCTTTTGTGTTTAGAAAAGCAACAAACCCAAGGTGGGTAAGGCCAGTTAAACAGGGAGATGAAAGGCTATATTTTTGTGGAGAAATTTCTGGACCTCCAGAAGACTTTCTCCCCCACCAACAGCTGTGTTATTTTCTGAAAGGGTTGTAACTCTTTTCATTTTCACTTTATTTAAATGATTGCCAAATGGCATCCACAGGAGGAGGAAGGCCAGAATGATGTGGAGGGGGAGGCGCACACTCCTTGGTGACCTAACCATCTTCAAGCTGGTCTGGTTTTGAGTGTTGTACCTCTACGTAGGCCTAAACGCTCTGTGGTGCTTGCTATAGGAAGAGAACTGTGGTTCCTTTGAGATTTTTTTTTTTTTTCATTCAGTAACCCTTTGTAAATTCCAGTTGTTTGAGTATGTTACTTTAACTTTAGTTGTTTTTAGAAAAAACTTTTTAAAACTTCAAGGTCAGCTACCTAAATATCTAAAATAACTTCTGCTTTGCTTTATTCTGGCTGGCTGGAGCGTGTAGGAGGATTACCGGACTTAACACTGTTTTGCCAGTGTCTGGTAGGTCTGGGGTGAACAGTAACTACTTCAAACCACTTCAGCCCACAAACAGCTTGTGTCAGTTTTGCATAAGCACAAACAGCAGGTCAGATTTTCTTTTACAGACTTTGAAACAAGTAGAGGAAGGTGCTAGATACAGATTATTGTTAGCTTGGATTAATTTTAGAATACATGAGGTAGGGAAGTGAACTCTTACACACATTTTAGAGGGTATTTGGAGAGCAGGGCGAATGATGTGTGAATTTGGGGAGGGGGACAGAAGAGGTTCTGGCCCTATGGAGATGATGGGTATGGGTGTCTGGGGGAGAATGGGCTGAGATGTCATCTAGAACTCCAGTCATACAGGGTTTAGTACAGCTGAAAGTTGACCTCTTGATGCCCTTTAGCGTGCTAAGTCAGGGACAAAGTTCCCCTTTTGGAGTACTTGTGTGACAGGAATCAATAAACAACAAATACCAACGCAGGTTTCACAACAATGGCTTCTGTGCTGTGCTGGCACCAGGCTCGTTCATGCCAGGGCTGGCAGCAAAAGCTCCCACAGGGATCTCACAGGAAGGCAGCCAGCTCTCTAGAGACTTTACGTTTGCTTGTGTGCTAAACATGAAAGGTTTTTTTCCTCAGAAACAAAAAAAGCCTGGGAAGTATTGTTTATCTTTTGAGGGAGGCGCTTTTCTGTGCAGTGTCAAGCTGCCAACTTGACGTGGAGCCATGTGCTGTTCTCCTTAATAAGCTTCATGCATACACACACAGGGCAGAGGCTCTGGAAGTTGCCATCCAGAAGGAGCTGGACTAGAAGGTCTGGCTTGCTGTAGCCACCTGGATCAGGCCATGGAAGCAAGCGTAGCTGTGAATAGCAGCTTTCAGGCAATGGCTTGGTCTGGTGTGTCACAGTAGTGCCCTGGAAGGCAGTGGACACTTCTGTTGGTTTTAAGTCTGAGTTTTCCCTCCCCTCCCCTTGCCCTCTTTTTAGGCTCTTCTCCTATTTTCCCTGAATGAAATCAGCTGCAGGTCTCCTTGCCTGTCTAGATGGCGATGCTTTAAGAGGAGCACTGCGTAACTTTGCTCAGAGCTCGTTGGAGGCTCTGCCCTGTTCTGTGCAACTTCTGTGACAAGGTTGTAATGTGGTCTGTGAAAAGACAGCCAGTTGTGTGGGTCAGCAGTATTTCAGAGTTGGCATCCATCGGTATGGATTAGAGAGCTGCCCACCACAATGCCGGCACGTCTCGTTTTGATGAGGTACGGTCTTGGCTCCCTTTCATTGTGTCTGCAGGGGAGCCTGGGGAGCTTTCCAGCCATTGTTCTCACAGCTTTTCTAGTGCAGCTTTTTATTCCTGTCAGCGTTTATACACTGCTCACATCAGCTGCTTCTGTCCCCTGGATCCACTGCGTGGTGGTGCATCAATCCCCACGTTTTGCTTTTGAGGTCAGCCGAGGGTTGCATGGAGTTGTTTGCAGAAGTACCTGGCAATGAGCATACAAACTCTTGTTGGGTAACAGGAACGGACTGAGTTGCCATCACAAGAAGCAGGCTTGTTTGCTACTGTGTTCAGGGTGGGCTCTAGCTTATTTATCTGAACTCACAGGGTCCCTTGACTATTTCTTCGACCTGGAGTTTAAGAACTTTTGGAGGACTTGGCCTGTTGTGTTGGTCTGGGTTTTCATTTCTTGTGTGGCTGACGGCAGCAGCGTTGGATGTGATCCCCTTGTCAGCAGTGGCAGTTGCTAGCTCCATACCAAGTTGTACACAACTTTGGAGTGGTTTAGATGTCAAATTTGGTTTGGGAATCCTTTATCCAGGGCAGAGAGTGAAAGCTGTGTGTTAGTAAAAAGCTCTCTTTTTCTCTCAAAACTATACATGTAAATGAGTGGTCACAGCTTGCCTACTGGAATTCCCCTTGCCAGAAAGCCTTACCCTTTCCACTTTCCTAAATCGTGTTTTGTCACCAGCAATTCTTGAATTCTGCTGTCTGTCCTTCAGTGGCTTCTTGGCAAAAGGTGTGTTACACTGTATTTCAGTTCTCACCTGGTTGTTTATAAAAACTCGATGACATCTCCAGTAGCTTGAAAATCACTGTGTCTGAAAATAAATGACCTGCTGTAGTTAGTAGTAATTTCAAATTATTATAAATAGAGATTCTATAAATAGAGTGTATTGTCAAAGTGTGGTAACGCTGACCACTCAAAGCTGTACTGCTAGTTTCAGTTGCTCCAGGATGTGCAGAATAGGTATTTCACACTGGCTGTTGCACTGATACTGCTGTTTTGATGAGGTAAGTGGCTTTGTGCTGTGGTCAGTGATTTTCATGATGCAGTGAGGTTATGGTAAACGCAATAGTTGGGTAGCTTTGTTGCTGTGAGAGGTGTGCTACTAGCTGTTGTAATTTTGTAGGTGGCCTTTAAGATACTTTTTAAACATAGTGCTGTAGCTGTAATGATACAACGGTGTTGGAGATGAAAAGGGAAAAGCTGACATCTGTCGTTAGGCCAGGCGGTAACGCTGAGGAAAATTGATTCTTCCAGTCTCTTCAGTGCTTGCCACGCATGCTTGAGCAAAACTTGTTTTTAAACTGGTATAAGTTGAGCACTCAGACTGTTGCCATAATCAAAACAAACAAAAAGACCAGAACAACAAACTACTTTCACTACCACTATTATTATTGTGGTTTGGTTTTTTGTTTTTTTTAATGTCAAACAATCGTGCTTCAAAACCCTGGAGGTTTGGGGTCTTATCTCCTGCTTTTCAAGGTGTGAAATACTGGACTCTGACTTCTTGTGTGCTTTTTTGTTGTTGCTGGACAATAGCATAACTGGAGACTGAAGCTGCAGCAGCTTTTTGAGAGGGAGTTTTAGGGTGTTCAGGTCTGTTTTGTTTAGCTCAGGTACTTGAGACATGCTCCAGAGAAGGAGCTGCCAAGCATTTCAAAGAACTTCCTTGCTGTGGGGGCTGGGAAAGCTTTCAGGTTAGTCACTGGAACAGTTCTCTAGAAAAACAAAAGTGACGTTCTGCCTAAAATATAGGGAAGAAATAAATGGAGGAAAATCTTTGCTGAAACAATGCATTCCTAATTGAGAATAAACCCAAGTATGTATCCTTAGCAAGTCATTATTCAGCGTGGTGTAAGTCAGACGTGATATTAGGTGAACAAATTTTCCAGAGCTTAAAAAGTCCTTGATAACAGGCAAGCCTGCCTTTATCTTCTAGGAAAACATGCTCTGCTCCCGTGTGGTTTTATAGCATTTTCTGTAAAGGCTTCAGGTAGTCATATGGGTGTTCTGGAGTTAGCAGCAGCATTTTAAGTTACATAATTGAGCTACTGAATAACTTTACTGTAGAGAGATGAGTTCTGTTTGTTAACTTGGCTAAAATTGGCCCATTGGTCTTGACTATGCTGGTTTCCATCCTGATCCTGAAATGAATAAAGACTCCTGTAGAAACGTTTGACAGGAGGGAGGCCCTTCACTTTCTGGGGGAAGTGCTGCTCCTGTCCATGGAGTGGAGGATTTCACACTTTGGAAATGGGGGAATTCAGAGCTCGGGTTTGTTAGGCAGCTTTCGGCTGTTCCGCCAGTCTGACCCGAGGTTACAAATAGGCCTTTCCAGGCAGGGAGAAGGGGGGATTTGTCAAGACCAACCTAGACTTGTCTGCACTTACAAAGGTGACAGGTAACTTTGTGGGAAGCCATGAAGATTGTGCCTATTGCAGATCTTTTTGAGATGTTTTCTAAGTATCCTTAGATAACTTGAAATTCTCCCTATCTTCTCACTGATTGACAATAATGTATAAAGACAAAAAAATGCTGCTTTTTAATTTATGGAGGAGGTATATAAAGAGCTCACATCATCATGGTAACTTGGTGGCAATTTGTTGTTGTGTTATCAAATGGATTTTGCCAATAAATTAATTTGTATAAATTACTCACAAAGGTGATTATCATTATGAGAAATATTTTAGTAGAGCAAGCAGTTTTGGTGTGATAACTCTGACTCCATCTGTTGGATGCTGTAGGCAGTATCTGTAATTGCTGGAATTGGCCTGAAATATTTTCTGGTAATTGCAAATTTAACAATGGGTATGACAAACATTAATATTGTCTAGACCTGAGTTTGTAGGGGTGACTTGAATACTGATGTAAGAAATAAGCGAGTAAAGGGCTATGTTGACCTGGTAATTGCATATGGTTTTGTAACAGTCCTTGATCTCCAACCATAAACTGGCAATGAAGAGACTTTAATCAGTCTCACTCCAGAGAAATCAGGCTTTCACAATTACCTGTGATTGGAAAGAAGTGTACTTAAACATGCAAGATGATGAATAAGTAGAATAATGAAATAGGAATAAGGAAATGGACTTCATATCGGTACAGAAATGTGTACCTATTGGTAGCAAGTGTGAGGAAAAAGAAATGCTTTATATTCAGAGCTTTAAGTTCTCCCTTAAAGATCATTAACAGATGGCAAGCCTGAAAAGAACGAAAACAGCTAGATTAGTTTCTGAAATTTAGGGAAACTCCAAAGGAGGTCTTGGGCCACATGCCTGCATGAACATGAGCTCAGAATAGAAGGAAAACTGTTGCAGAGCACGGCTAACTTATTACCTTATCACTAATGTGACACCATCTTGAATTAGATAAAAGTGTGGAGAAGCGTTTGCTTTGCTACTGTGGTCAAGCTTGTTTTTCTAACCTTGCCAGTGGAAAGTCCCTGAAAGTCTCTCTCCTGATGCCCTTGTTCTATTTTCTGTTAGCTTATCTTGGCGTGAGTAATGCCAAAGATGAGGTCCACAGCTTCTTTGGGAAGCGAGTATCCCTTGAGTCGGTGGACTGCAAGCATGAGCTCCCCTCTCCCAAAAGTTTGCAAAGGGTATGAGCAAACGTGGCTTTTTCCGTTTATGACGCACTTTCAACTTGCTTTTATTTTTGTTTAGGGTCATCCAGTAGCCGTCATCCAAACCAAGTGACTCCAAAGAAGAGTGGCCTGAAAAACGGGCAGATGAAGAGCAAAGATGATGAGTGCTTCGGGGATGACATTGATGAAATCCCAGACACAGATTTTGATTTCGAAGGGAACCTGGCCCTTTTTGACAAGGCAGCTGTGTTTGAAGAGATTGAAACTTATGAGAGGAGGAGTGGCACTCGTTCCCGGGGGACCCCAAATGAGAAACCAGCTCGCTATCGGCACGACGAGAACATCTTGGAATCGGAGCCCATAGTCTATAGAAGGATTGTCGTACCCCAGAACGCTAACAAAGAATTCTGCACGGGTATGCCACGTCCCTTACTGATAAGGATGCAAACTCTGTGGCTTTTCTGGGGCACATGTGGTGGATTGTTTCCCCAAGGGGTGTCTGTCAGCTTAAGTGGTACAAGCAAGGGCATTCATTTACCTAAGATTGGATCTGTGCCTTGTATCAGCATACAGCCTTTATTTGCAATATTTCTGAGATAAAAACTGCTCAGATAGGGCAACGAGGTAAGTGTTTTTGCAGTAGGGAACAAACTGATGGTTGGATAACAAGAATGGAACCTGAATAAGAGCCATTTGAATCCTTGTGTTGATTTCAGTAGCATGATGAACCTGCATGGACTTGATTGCTGGCTCTTGAGCGGGAGGGATGGTCTCAGGATTCTGGTACACGGTTGCACATCGTCATTCGTATTTTCTTGGTAAAAGGCAGGAGATTTCATGTGCTTCTGACACTCTTCAGGTGATTGTTCTATATTTCTGCATGGTTTTGTGGAACTTTAAATGTCGTTGGTGTAAAAAGAAAGAGTTCTGGCTCTTCCATCCGTAATTCCAAACATTCCTTGTACAAAAGGCTTTTTATGTGGGGTCCCCCCCACCTTACTATACATTGCTGCTGTGTGAAAGATCAAGCCCCAGAAATCTGATGAACATAGCATAGACATGCATGTAAAGTATGTGTTCTGAGATCCGGCTGTGTCTTTCTCTCCTTTGCTTCACCTTAGTCTTAATTGTAAAAGGAAAGAAAAACTTCCAGGCAGATGCTTGAGTTGAAGTATTCATCAAGTGTATTATTGGGGGAAACTAGTTGAGCTTCCTGGTGCCAGCTGTTGCCCAGATGTTATCCTGCAAGTCCGATTTCTGGTCGTTGCTGCCACTAGGTAGGTGCTTGGATAGAGGGGGAGGCAGCAGGGTGGATCAGCGAGCTGCCTGCCTGCAGGGAGGCTGTGCTCCTAAAATCGAAATGCGGAGAGCAGTTGTTCACATCCTAATCCATGGCTCTGGGGAAGGCTAGAACTGTTCTCATTTCATGTTCAGTAGTAGTTTTGTGACCAAGCACCAGAGCTGCTTATGTACGTGAATGGATTTTACTATAAGCAGTCTTTTTATTTCTCTACATACACTTGCTATCAAGTGTAGCATATGTGCTTTATGCTACATTTAGGTGCAGATTCCCTGTAACTTCAGTTGTGGTGTCCTGCCTTTGGTTTGCATGCTTTCTAACACTTGCAAAATGTAGGAGTGAAGGAACTTTTGCATTCCAGGAACGTTTCTTTTCCACATCAAAATAAAATCAAACTTCAGATCTTTTTATAGAGAGACACTAAATAGGTGATATCCTGGTGGTCTGGCCACTGAGCAGAAGTGTGATCAGATCCTTGATCTGTCTTTCTGTCCAGAAACCCCATCTGGGGTGTGAAACACTTCAGAGAAGTAAGCTGATTCATTTGTACTGATTTGCTGCTTTTCAGTTTTTAAAAACCATCTTTTTTTTAATGGTTCTGCTATACAATGATATCATAGTTTTCCATTTGTGTCATCCATCTTCCTATAGATCTGTTCTGGCCTCGAATGAGAGAAAAACATACTGAGTCGTATCAGAACTTGTCCAACTCAGTGTTGTGTTTCCAAGGGTACTTAAGGAAAAGTGAAAGAAAAGAGTAAACATGCAGTAAGACTTTCCTCTGAGTGCTTTGTCTTTCACAATTTTAAGACTTCCTGAAGCAGAAGTGATAGTTCAGTATTAATAGCTTTTGATGGGGCTTTTTTTCTTCTGCTTAATTTAACCTATTGCTTTTTAAATCTGTGCAAGCTTTCAGTATCCATACAGTGTCCTGTGGCAAGAAGCTCCACCAATGGCCTGTGTGCTGTGTGAATAAGCACTTCTTCATTTTTGTATGTGATTTACTTTTTTTTTTTTTTAAATTTACTACTTGTCAATTCATCTTCCAGCTGGCTTGTCTGAGAGGAGACAGGGCCTCTATGTATGTCTAGTCTGAAACAAAAGCTAACCTACTGTTAGCTGCCAATTTGAGAAGTATGGCTAATATGGTGTTCTAGCAGTACAGGCCCTGGGAGGAAAACTCTGACATGCAATAAACAGCAAGCATCAGTAAGTAAATTCAGGGGATTAAAATGAAATCGTGTTTGCTAAACACCATCGTCCTTTACTATGGAAACTCTTGGCTCCCTGTTTGCAGTGTGCTGAAGGGAGCAGCCCAGTGAAAGCACTGCTGTTTTCTTGTTTTGTTCTTGGCAAGCCTGCACAGGGAGGGTGGTAAATGACTCCCCTCTGTACTTGGAGGGTCTCGCTAGCCTCATTAGCTACTGTTGGGTGATTAGTCTCCCCTATGGAATTCTGGATTTGTTTGAAAGAAAAGCTGTCGTGTCACACAATGGGCAGGGTATTGACAACTACAGTTCCCTGTTGCCTGTGCTGAGCTGGGCACGTTCACAGTCCTGTGAATGATGATAAAAGTGTCCCAGCGCTGTGTCTCTAGATGTTTTTCCCACAGAGGATGACTTCCTTTGTGTCTGCTGAGGAAGTTTACTTTTGCTTAGGAAATGCGAATGGCTATCTAGCAAAAGCTCCTGTAAACAGCTGTAACTTGCCTGCTGTTTCTGGCATTCAGTTTAGTGCTTTTTGAGGCGAGTCAGCTCTCCGAGGGACAGAAAGATAATCAGTATGCTTGGAGTAATGATGGACTGTCACTTGAAAAAAAACAATCCTGATTTCTTTGTTTAGCAACTGGAAGGAGGATGCTAAGCTGTAGGCAGCCTGCCTCTTAGTGGCTCAAAAAACAGCAGCTGCTGAAACTAAATGAGTGTGCCAGTAGCCTCAAAAGCCATGATTTTGGATATATCTATGCAAGAATTCCCCTGCTTTTGAATTCTCCCAACAGAGGTTTTTTTCTGGACTCCTCAGGGAAGCTCTACTTGCAAAAAGCACTTGCTTGTTAGAGAAAAGAAGTACTTTGTAATTTTTTACCCTAGGCTAATCTTGAAGATGATTGTCTTAAGAGCTCTGGTTGATACAGTGATTATTCTGTCTGCTATAATAGCACAAACAAAGTGGTGCTGGTGATTGACAGTGAGCTAATAACCGGCTCTTGTCACTGTGGGAGAGGAAGAAGTCTGTGAATCCTTGCATGCTCTTTTATGCCATGTTTCCATGGAGCTAGGAAATAACTGGGATTGTGCAGTGGTAAAACCAGCACACTGCTGATGCCAGTTCTCCAAAAGACTAATCTGCAGGGCTTCCAGTCTGTGTTTTTATAACTGACTAAAATAAGTTGTTTCATGTAGGATGTAAGCAAAGCTTGATAAACACTTCAATCCACCAGGATGCTTTCCTGAGATCTAATTTTACAGAGCCAGGCTGCCAAATAGGTATACTAGCAAGTGAACGGGGAATGAAGATGGGGATCTGTTGCAAACAAATGAAAACCTGAAGCTAATAGAACTTACCAGATCTTTGATCCATGACTGAGCTGAGTCCGTCCATGGGACTCCACATATGCACTGCTCCCAAATATGTAATTAGCCTTTACTCTTTTGGGCTGGCTGCTATTGATCTGTTTACCAGTACATGAGGCTTGAAAGGAGAAGTGCAACTGTTTAACAAAAATCTGCCTCCCTGGAAAGGCTGTATGAGGTGTGAGCTATCTTTTTTTTCCACTTCCAGAGCTGTCCAGCTAGAGAATTTAAATGTGTGTTAGCATAGGTCTGTCTCTGTTCCTTCTGTTGGCTGTCAGCACTGGAACGATCTTTGTTTGAACAGCACTGTTGTTTTGGGATCAGGTCTTTTAGCAGTAACTGCAAAGCCAGCACTCTGCAGGTATATTGGATCTCAGAGGAGTTTGCATTAGGATGGAGTATCTCAGTTCATCATCTGTGATTATATAATATAAATCTCAAGCATACTAGTTTGTCCAAATGATTCCTTTCTGCAGTTCATCTCTCCTCTTCACTTGTTCAATCACTGCTAGCACATACCACATACATACTGTGGGTTGCAGTTCATGATGATTATACTGGATTAAAATCTCCCTTGCCTGGACTGTGGGCATGAAATGGGACTGAAATTCTCATGTGCCACAACACCTCAACTTTCTGTTTTCCCACACGGTGTAGGGGGTGCAGCTGCATGCAGCTGCATGCAACGGGCTTGTACCCAAAGCCTTGCTTTTTGAGCAGTGGTGTCTGCCAGGACGGTGTCTTTATGAGCACACAGATGAGTAAAGAGGAGAGCTGCATGCCACATAGGTCAGGTATGTATTTATTTCCCTGGTGTACTTGTAAGGCTTTGTCCAAAGCAGGTCTTTTCTAGTTAATGCTGTTAGTGTAGAAAATGTGCTGTTTCCACCTCTGGTTCATCTGAAAGTAAGTGGGATTTTTCAAACTCGGCTGCTGTAGAAATTGTCAAGTGAAAACAGGACTGTGCTCAAAAAATCAGGCAAAGTGTCAGTATTTCTCTGTGCTCCCCCTAATCAGAATTCAGGCCCGTCCTTCAAGAAACTCTTTTTCCCCATGGTAAGCAAATAGTGGAAGATAACTGCAGTATATATTTATAAGTAAATCAGTTCAGCAAGGCAGAGCTTATGTGCTGGGGTCAGACTCCAAAACTAAGGCTGAGTCTGTTCTATGAGGATGATGCTGACAGTATGGAGCTTTTTTTTGTGTGCCATGTCCTTGACTGACTTTTCTACTCTCTGTAGCTTTTAGCTCTTCAGTCTATGGATGGCTGCCTTACAGCAATTGTGTATATTGAATGTGTGAAGTGTTTCTGGGATCTTTGAGTAGAGTGCAAATTAAGTTCATTTTATCCAACCACAGGAGAAAACAAAGTGGTCATGGGGCAAAGTCTCTTTGTCCCTCAGACGGTTTTTTGCTCAGCTGGAGTGAATTGTGCACTAATGCTGGGAGAGGCTGACACTGGAAGGTCAGCCAGAACTCCCGCAGAATTTGTCTTAATTAAAAATAATGATGATTTAAAAAAAAAATCTAGCCCTTAAGGTTATGGAGAAAATCATTCATGTTTGTGGGGCAAGTAACTGTTTTGCTGAGTCTGCAGTCAGGTGGCTCCAGCTTTACAACCAGCAAAAGACAGCAAATAATGTCCTTCCTACCTCAACTGGAGAAGAGTTATACCCACTCCATGTAACTGCATCTTAGACTGAGCTGTGTGGCTCCAGGAACCTGGAGTTATTTATTGCTAAAGGAAAGAATTAATGCTGCTATACAGCTTTCAGGAGATCCAAAGTCTAGTTCCATTTCATCCATTCCTGCAGCTTGCCTGTATCTATTTTAGCAGCTAGAGAGCTGCTGAAATAGTCAAGAGAAAAGGTGGGGCTTACACACTGAGCTACTCCAGCAGCAACCCTCTCTTTTTTTCTTTTCCTGCCACTGTAAGCATGGGTGGCGCTTGGACTTCTGTTGTCAGTGTTGCACTGGGCTTGTTTGGGGAAAAACTTGTATTTTGTTAACTTCTGGAGAGTTAGCTCAGTACTTCTGCTGGTGTAGGGTGTTTTAATCCAACCAGTGTGTGTGTAAGATTGCATAGTGAAGCTCGAGGAGAGAACTTGTTCACAGTTTAGTGCCCAGGACAGTGTGCCTCATAAACGGAGAATGCTTCATGTTTAATCAGGCTTCAGCAATACTCTGCGTGTCACAAAACTGTTTAGTCTATATCTGCCTTTTTTTTTTCCAGGCAGCTGTAAAATACATTTATTTAATATTAAAAGGCCTGAGCTAATTTATTTTATTACCTTCATTACCAAACAATAAAGATGCACTGTCCAACCCAAACATAATTAAAGTTGGCAGGCGTTCAGTTTTGTTGCAGTAGCATTCTTGTTTGTGGGTTTACACGTCGCCTCCTTGATTGCTTTCTGCCAGAGTTTGTTTAACTCCATCGGCCTGGTTTTGATAAGCCTGTCTGACTGGTTGGACCTTGCGTGAGTGCGAAGAAGGGAAGTTCTCTTGGCATTTAAGCCCATTCCTGAGAGGGAGCAATTAGGACAAAGTGTAGCAGTGGCATGCTAAATACAAGTTCATCTCATGCCTCTGCTGCCTCCCAGTAACCCCCTTTGTGTTAACCCACTGGGCACTGAGTTGCATCTAGTTGATGGTAAATGTGAGTTTACTGAGGCTCGTGGTCTGGGGGAAGTGATTGAGGGAAAGGTGTAAATGACTACAGAGAAGAGGTTGGCAACACCCATACTAAATTGGGTAGATACAGAGTATAGATCAACTGTTTCACCCAAAAGTTGAGGAGCATGTGCAGAATTTAAGCAGGGATTTTGTGTTCCCGCAGTTCAGAAGGAGCAGAAGTACAGTTTGGGAGCCCCCTGTTTCAGGTTAGCAGAGGATGTGTCCTGTCAAGCTGTTTGAAGATATCCTGACCTCAGGTCACTCATTCCAAGTCCTCCCTCAAGCTTGAAAAACAAGACCTGATGAAGTAGCAAAAATATGAATGGGAAGGAGGCAGAGCTGAGCCTTGCGTGACTCTGGAGGCTAAGAGGGTGTGTGAACGCAGGGCAGGTGCGTGACTGCTGTGATGGGTTTAGGATTATTAGTGGCTTATGACTCCAAATGTTCCATGGCTGCTATCAGGAGTCTGAAATGACTTTGATAATGTGCATGCTTGCATGTGCTGCATGTAATGAAAGACTATTAGCAGAGGTAGCTTAATTAGCGGTTAGCATGCAAGCTCAAGTGTTTGAACACGTTTGGGCCTCTATCTGCAAAGCAGTAGTTGCTGAGTGTGGAAATGAAGGCCAGAAGGATTCAGCAGGATCTGCTCTGCAACATTTTACTGTTACCTTGCAGGAATACCTCCAATTTAACTCTGGAAACCTCAAGATGTACAAAACTTGCCATTTCCGCCATAGCTTGACTTAGTGGTTTGTGACTGGGGCGCCCTGGGGAAATACGGTGGCACAAATAATTCCTCAGAATTAAGATACATGCTGCTTTTCTCATTTGAATATGGCACTTGCTTGTTACAACTGGTTCTTGTTATGGTTTTTTTTGGTCTGCAGAAGAGCTGGAGCCCACAAGTAACTGTTAAGTTTCCTCTCTGAGCGGATGTGTACGCTGTGGCTGTTCCCCTTTGAGCCCATATCACTGCAGACCGTTTTCACTGGGCCGTGTCACGTTCCCATGACTTTCCCATTAGTGCAGGCGGTCTGGACCCCACTGTGCTGGTGCTGCTTGGCCCTGGGCTGTGATGAGCACCCGCCTGGCTGTCGTTGCCCCACATTCGGAGGCAGAGCAGCTGATGGGAGCACAGGGGTGCTGGCTGCTGGACGCTGCAGAAGCAGAGTGTGCTGATGGAAGGACCGAGTTCACACTTTGGCTTGACATTTGACATCGTGCCTGAGCTGTAGCAGGCATCAGTCTGAGTCCTGGACCTTTTTGACCCGCATGCCTGACTTCCATGCACCTCATCTGCCTGTCCCAGAGTAGGAACAAACAGTGAATTCACAGAGCTCTTGCTCTGCTGGGCTCTGCTGGGATTGCTTGTTTAGCTCGGAGCAGTGCTTATGAATGATGTGAATAGAAGGAGCTGAGAGCTTTTCTTGCTGGCAGCTGTGCTCCAGCTATGTGGCTGTCCCATATGGGGAGGGAATTAAGCTGGGAGACAGTTAAGGACATTGGGGCCTTGCAGGAGGATGTTTCAAGCGAAGAATAACGTGTGTTGCTGATTCTGCATAAGTGCAAATCCTCAAACAGAGCGAAGGGGTTTGGATATCAGAATTATTTTGGAGAAAAGTTAGAATAAAGAAGGAGCTGTCTGTGGCTGAAGGTATTCAGGGATATCTAGCTGGCTGTTGCAGCAGTTTCCTCACCTGTCACATTTTGCACTTCTCTCTCCATATACCATAAGTAATTATTTTCAGTTTCCTTGTACTCCACTATTCAACACACCACCGAAAAATTGCTGTGGCTCCCCTCAGAGCAGGCTGCCTTTTGGTGGCAAGGAATCCTCTATATTTAGTTCCAGGAGATTTTACAGATGTTACTGCAGGGTTTGTTTCTGTGAAGTCAGAGCCAGCTTGGCCTGCTTGCAGAAGGAGAGTATGAAGAATCAGCTAGAACAGTTATTCAGGTTTGTGTTTCTCTTACCTGCTGATTCCAGGAAGGCTTTTTGTAGAAGCAAGTGGGGATTGTATTGCTGCCTACTGCAGGCGCTGTTCTCAGCACTTAACAAAACCTCTCTTGTTTGTTTTTCCCTTGATCCACATGCTGGAGCATTTCCTGGCTTGCAGACCAGGCTGTCAAAAACATCTGAGAAGAATTTTTCTACAGGCTTTATTCTTTCAGCTGCCTCGTTCCCCTGCTGCTCCAGTGTGTCACGATTCAGCTTTTGTGTCTGAAGCTGGCCCTTCTGGCATGGCCCAGCTCAGGTGCTGAGGACACCTACCTAGTAAATATGGGATGTCTTGTTTTGCTGTGTTATGTGAATTAGGGGCTGGAAGTTTGGAGCTGGTCACTACTGATGTCAGGAGGCAGAATGCATCCAGGCTTTTTTGGTGGGAAGTCTGGTTCATAGCTTCTCTTCTGACATTGACCAGGATTGGCAACACTTGTTTGTGTTTGGGCATGAGTTAAAGTGCTGGTGGCCTGGAGACCATTAAGAAAGAACTTAATATTCAGTCTGAAAGTCAAAAAGGCCTTCTCGGTCCATGTGTTGCTAAAATTGCCAGCTGCCTGCTGAAATTTTGTGGAAAGCTATTATTTCAAGCCCAGCGGTTGTGTTTAGTTGTCTCTTCCTCACTCAGAGTAAGCTGACTGATGCACTAGTTCGAATTCATTTGCTGGTCTTGGAGGGAACCTGAATTACTGGCTTAAGCAGACCCTTGGTAACAGCTAATAAGCCTTTTCACTGTCATTATTTCTAAGTGCTGTTATATAAAACCTTGCCAGTCTGGAGCATTCTGGAAGAGTCTCTGATTATACCCATTTCTGATTTCCTCCCTCCCCTCTCTTTGAACCCTAGACTCTGGGCTGGTCGTTCCAAGCGTGTCTTATGAGCTTCACAAAAAGCTGCTCTCGGTTGCTGAGAAGCACGGGCTGACTCTGGAGCGAAGGCTGGAGATGACGGGAGTGTGTGCAAGTCAGATGGCCCTGAGCCTCCTGGGGGGACCCAACAGGTAAAGCTGCTCCCTTTCGTGCTGCTGTGGGTTTGCCCTCTCTAAGCAGAGCTCAGCTTGTCTTGTTCCACTAAGCGGGGTGAGGTAAAAAAGGCTGAGAGGTTGCCCTTGAGGTCAGTGTGATGTGGATGCCTGCTGCTGCTCATGCTAGTCCCTCAGTGGTCTGCAGCTGGAGGCAGCCATCATCTCTCTGTTTTCCTTGCCTCAGAAAGAAACAACTCATCCCACTGCCCTGCAGACCTGTGGTGTAGTTCATATATTGGCCTCTTCCTGCATAATAATGATGAGAACAAGTGTGAGGCTCAGGCTACTGAGGTAGGAGGAAGGTTTACAGTAGGATTCCATGTTCATGCTGCTTTTTCCCCATCTCTAGTCTCTGTGGGAAAGGGCTGGCTGAACATACCATTTCAGATGAATGACTTACTAAGGGTTTCTTTTTTTGCTCCTGTGTCCTAGAAGCAGAACTATTGAGTCAAAGGCAAACCCGAGCTTTTTCTCTCCACTTATTGGGAATTTTTTCAGGGAACGTGAGTTTTGCACAGGTGTAGCCCAAGGCAGATTAAACCATTGCAGAATATCTAGTGAGCCTGTCCTTTTTGCAAGTAAGTAAACCTTTCCCTTGTTTTTACATGTTACAATTTCACAATATCAGTAAAACCAAAAGTAATTTCATGAAAACAAAGTGATGCTTAGCTTTTTGCAGTGCTAAATTAGCTTTCAGGCATCTACAACCAAACTGAGAATATCCTGCTTTTTTGGAGGGCCCGATTTGCTAGCAGGTTTGGAGTGCACTTACTGCTCTTTGCATAAATATGTGATGACTCTTTTGAAGAGGTCTGCTGCTCTGTGCCTGCGCTTAGCATAGTTGTTGATGTGAGCAGACAATTCACAGAATCACAGAATTGTCTCAGTTGGAAAAGCCCTTGAAGCTCCTCCAGTCCAACCATGACCCTCCCCCTGACCGTTCCCAACTCCACCAGATCCCTCAGCACTGGCTCAGCCCGACTCTTCAACCCCTCCAGGGATGGGGACTCCCCCCCTGCCCTGGGCAGCCCATTCCAATGCCCAACAGCCCCTTCTGCAAAGAAATCCTTCCTCAGAGCCAGCCTGACCCTGCCTTGGCACAGCTTGAGGCCATTCCCTGTTGGCCTGGTGCTGGTTCCTTGGCTCCAGAGACTCATCCCCCCTCTCTGCACCCTCCTGTCAGGGAGTTGCAGAGGGCCAGGAGGTCTCCCCTCAGCCTCTTCTTCTCCAGACTAAACCCCCCCAGTTCCCTCAGCCACTCCCCATCAGACCTGTGCTCCAGACCCTGCACCAGCTCCGTTGCCCTTCTCTGGACATGCTCGCGTCATTCAATGGTCTTTTTTGGGGGGGGCCCAAACTGAACCCAGTAATTGAGGTGCAGCCTCACCAGTGCAGAGTACAGGGGTAAGATCCCTTCCCTGTCCCTGCTGGCCACGCTATTGCTGATAAAAAAAATACAAAATTGCGTGTGTATTTTCATGTTGTTGATAGCTGCTCCGAACTACTTGCTCTTGAAATGGAAGGTAAGCCTTGAGTCTCCATCTGTTTATTCTCTAGTACTTTGCCAGACCTGATCATTTGATTGAGAGCAGTAAGTGATGACATACCAGGCAGCACTGACCCTATCAGCTGAAAATCCTACTATAAGCCACCCTTGATGACTTGCAGGCCATTTAAAGAAATCAACTTTATTTTGCAGTTGATGAGGTTTAGGGAGTAGAAATGTCTTCTTTTTTTAACTATGGCTCTGCTGACAGGGTAACTCGCCCCATATTTTTAAGGTTGTTTTGTTACCTTTCTTCAAGAATCAGAGCGACAGAGAAAAAAAGCCTCCTAAAACTGAAATAGCATTGAGCTCAGGCTTACTACACGAGCAGTGAAAATGGCCTGTGCTTTAGAAGTACAAGTTGGCTTCATGATGAACCGCCATAGACTGGGACCTTGTCTCTGCTGCGGGTGCAAAAAAGTCTTGAAGGGAACCTGCAAGCAGAGCAGGGCTCTAGCGTCAGTGCTATGAAAGGATGTGGGTTCCTTCTTCTGAGGCAATGGAAGATTTGCAAAACACCTGTCAATTTGCATTTTACTATTTTTCTCTTGCAGGAAGAAGGTAAGAGATTCTTGGGTTTATTAACAGTCTTTTCTTGTCTGCGTTTAGGCTGAACCCGAAGAACGTGCACCAGCGGCCCACGGTAGCCCTGCTGTGCGGCCCCCATGTGAAGGGGGCCCAGGGGATCAGCTGCGGACGGCACCTCTCCAACCACGACGTCCACGTCATCCTTTTCTTACCCAACTTTGTCAAGATGCTCGAATCCATCACCAACGAGCTGAACCTTTTCAGCAAGACGCAAGGCCAGCAGGTGTCCAGCGTCAAAGGTGAGGGAGTGGGGAGCAGAGCCGTTCTCCCCGGTGCCTGCCCGGTCCGGTGGCACCATCTAGTGGCACTGTCACAGGCAGGCGGTGGCTGCCGGGAGGCTGGCGGGACAGCGGAGACTTGAGAGGTTCAACAGTGGAGCAGTTGTGCTGATACAGATGTTTCCTGTATGAGCAAATACGGAAGAGCTGCCGTATGGATCTGAGTCAGACCAGCCATTCTCTTAGGAAAAAGGCCTTCCTTGTTCAGCATATTGAAACTGCAAGTCAATGAGCAATCCAACTGCTGCTTCAATCCAAGCAGACAGCTTTGCTGAACTAGTCCTGGCAGCTGTTAAAATTCACATCTCTTAGTATGCCCTAGAATAAACTGCTGCTCTATCTTCTGTGTGAGAGCTGCCTTCTGTTTGTCTTTTCACCGGCGGTATTTTCAAACCTGGTTCATTTAAACTTCTTGGGAGAAACTAAACCTGGGAATTAGGGCACTGCACAATGTTTTGAGCTTTGGCAGAGTGGGGGTCTGTGCTGGCTGAGCTACTTGCCTGTTGCAAAAGATTACAGAAGATTTTGCACCAAGGACTTTGTGGGCTGTCAGGTAAGAGGAATGCAGCAAATGTGGTACAGAGCAGGTGAGTGCAGTGAGGCCAACGGAGCTCAGCGAGACAGGCAGCAGTGCAGCACACAAACTGCCTTTCCAGAGCAGCCTTAGTTGGTGTGTGCCAGAAAAACAGCCTTTTTCTTAGCTTGTGGAATATAAAATGGTCCTTTTATGATGGAGAGAGCACACCACTGCTTTTCTGGGTGGCCTGGACTGGTGGTCCAGCTCAGCAGTGGCATCTGGGGCTGCTCAAGTCCTGACCACTTCATGAGGTTTTGTACCTGAGTTTGTGAACATTCTCCAGAGGGCTGAAGAGCTTTTAAATATTGGTGTTGATGTCTTTTGCAGAAGGACAGTAGTAGCCACAGGTAAAGCCAGACCGTATGCAGTGAGACTATGGGTGCTGGAGGCAAGAATGAAAAAATCTGCTGGCAATGCAAGGAGGGAAGGCACTGAGCCTTATAGTTCATGGTTTGGGGTTGGTCCTCAGTGCTCAATGGTGTTTGTGTTTCTTTCAGATCTTCCAGATACCCCTGTTGACCTAGTGATCAACTGCCTAGATTGTCATGAAAATGCCTTTTTGAGAGATCAGCCTTGGTACAAAGCAGTTGTGGACTGGGCCAACCAGAACCGGGCACCCGTCCTCAGCATAGACCCTCCAATAAACGAGATGGAGCAGGGCATTGATGCCAAGTGGTCGCTGGCCTTGGGCCTGCCCCTGCCCCTGGGCGAGAGGGCAGGGCGCGTGTATCTCTGTGACATTGGCATTCCCCAGAAGGTCTTTCAAGAAGTGGGAATAAACTACCACTCACCCTTCGGCTGCAAATTTGTCATCCCCCTGCATTCCACTTAGAGCCCAGTCAGCCACACAGCTCTGAAGTGAGAGAAGAGGAGGAGGTGGTCTGTCAAATAAGCTGTCCAGTGGATCCTGACTAGTAAACTCGTGACGCCTTAAGGATGTGAAGTTCTGGAGAGTTTTCCTTCCAGAAGAGACATTGTGTATTTAAAAAAAGAAAAAGGAATAATCATAAAATGAAACAAAAAAAGAAGGAAGCGGATGTTCCTGCAAAGATGTTTTCATTCTCTTGTGCCATTGTATGAAGGAACACGCAGGAAGATGGTGTCTGTCCCCGGCGAAGGTGGCCGCTGCTGCCCAGGCCCAGCCGGGAGGCTGTTTAGTGAGGGGGTGTATGTGGAGGTGGTACAGATGACGGGTGGTGTGGAGATTTGAGATGTGTGTCTGTCCTGCTGGGCCAATGGACCAAGCAAGGGCATCCTGGTGGGAACAGCACCCCTTGATCGTGTAGAAATACCTTCTGTTGAAGTTGTATCGGGAGGGAGGATTTGGTTTCGTTCTTTTTGACTCCCCCTCCCCTCTTTTATGTTCCTGAAGGCAGGTGTAGCTCGCTCTCCCTCCTGGACCCTCCAGCCCCTCAAGGAGAGCATTCCCTCTTTGGAAAGCTTTTGTCAGGAGCCAGAAGCTCTCAGGTCACACATGCTCTGGGAACACTGATGTCCTCAGCTAGGCCTTACTTGCTTATATACTCTCTTGGCTTTTTGTTTGTTCACTTAGTGGGTGAAGCCCAGGTCTATGGGAGTGAGGTGTGTTTTGGAAAAAAACTTTTCCAGCATAGTTGTGCGTTTGTTTTTTTTTGTTTTGTTTTGGGGTTTTTGTTTTGGTTTTTTTTTTCCTGGCACAGTGAGTGGCTGAATCAGGGAAAGCATAGTGAAGCAGGGCAGTGTCACTCTGAGTTTGTTGCGTGCTGTGTGGTGCAGGTGATGTTTGGGTAAGTTCCCCCAGTGCTTCCAGTATCCTTCCTACACTCAGTGTGGTTTGGGAAGTAGGTCATGGATCCATTTGTTCCCTTTGGGCTCAGAGCCTGTGTGTAGGGTGGGCTCATGTGCGTGCACCCACGTGCTGGGAACCAGCTTAAGGAAGGACTTGGGTCCTCAGCTCCCATGGTCCCATTTACCTGCAGGAGATGGCGTGGTGAGAGCTGCTGCCCTCCTGGAGGGGTACGGCAGGATGTTCTCCCCTGTATTACCGTAGGGGATCTGTCCCGGGTTGCTCTGCTAACTGCTCCTGTGCCGCACACGCTCCCCATTTTCCTGCTTTCATTTTGTTGGCCCGATGGAGCCTTGGTGCAGTGCCTAGAGCAGGGGCAAGCTGAGAAGCTGTCCGTGCTGGCTCTGTGCATGCTTTCTGA
This sequence comes from Athene cunicularia, assembly GCF_003259725.1. Taxonomy (NCBI): domain Eukaryota; kingdom Metazoa; phylum Chordata; class Aves; order Strigiformes; family Strigidae; genus Athene; species Athene cunicularia. The sequence continues at coordinate 2,196,421 of NW_020799112.1, read as the reverse complement.
AAGCTCAGTGCCCTGTAGCTGAGCTGGGGAAGCGCTGAGCCTGGAGCAGTGCTGGAGGTGCTGTAGGGGCAGATGCAAGGCACGGGCCCTCTTCTTGCAGAGGGGCTCAGCTCCTTGCTTGCTCCCGATGCTGTGAGTGTGGGCAGTGCTTGAAGCTCTGCTGCTCTTCTGGTACCTTGCCTGTCCCCAGAACTCCTGCAGGTACCTACACCTTGCACAGACCCTGTTCTGGCATCTGGGAGAGCTTCAGACGGTGCCTTTTCTCCAGGGAAGCTGGATCCCTTCTGAGGCTGAAGCATAGGGACATGAGCACCTACTTTCGTAGCTGCTCTGTGGCTGGGCTCTGCTAAGCAGGTAGAGTCCTGCTTAGCAAACCTGTTGACCCACTTGTGCTCTGAGGGGTGAGGATTTACAGATCAGGCTCTCGTCCTTCTCTTTCATCTGTTTAGAACAAAGGCCAAGAACAAAGTTTGAGGGAAGAGACTGCCCTGGTTGAAAACCAGTTGAGTAATAAATATTGCCTGAAAGTGTGGAGTGATGGGGGAAGACCCAGCCTAGACCAGGAGGCTGGTGAGCTCTGGGCTTGCCCCTGCCCAAGGTCTCTTCCCCTGCCAGGCCGCCTGCCCCTTGCTGTATCTACCTCAGCAGGACGAAGGGCCCTGCCCCTCACGGTGTCCGGAACCCTGTTCCCCTGAGCTGCTTTCCCCGCTGAGGTTGGACCACTGAACTGCATCTGCTGGCTCATGATGAGCAGCTGGATGACTTGTCAGTGCTGTGATGGGGTGTAGCTCTGCCCTTGAGTGGTTCCTCTCCCGTGGAAAGGGCAGAGCTGAAGCACCTGTTCCTCAGGTGAGCTGTGTTTCAGCTAGAACTGTAGTGGTGTTTCACAAGCTGTGATTCTGACTTGGCTGCACTGGGAAGGGATGGCAGTGGTGCTAGTTATTTCAAATACAAATGTGAGGCTTCCCTTTGCCTTGTTTCTTCAGCTGTTTCAGCTTCATCTAATCTTGAGCCAGGCAGAGGAGCAGTGGCTGGCTTAAAGTGGATGGCTGTCCCTTGGTTGTTGCTGTACAGTGTTAGCTTTAGTCCCCTTATTTTCACTTTCTTTGCTCAAGACTCTTTAAGAGAACTTGCTGTATCAATCTCTGCTTTCCTTGAACCAGGCTGTAGGCTTTTCTTTCTGCCTCTTCTGGGTTTGGCTGTTAAACTGTAGATTGTATGCACTAAGCAGTAACAGTGTAGAAATACTCAAGGTTTCAGCACAGGGTCCTTTTCTGCCTCTACGCTGCTGTGCCAGTGGCTGGTTATTTGCCCAGAAGGGCACTGAACCCTGTAAAGACGTTTTGGCTGAGATCAGGTCTGTACTTGCTGCCCAGCCCCAAAACACTGAGGCCCCAGGCATTGCCACCTGTGCAGCACGGGGTTCCCCATATTTAAACAACTAAAAAAATGGAGCCATGTTGCCCAACAGGAGGGTACAAACCCTCACATAAAGAAAGGGATTTCCAGTCCCTGCCCGTGCAGAGCGTTTAGGGCACAGCAGGCAGCTTTGGGCTGTGTTTGACACAGTTAAACTTTATGGTGTGCTCTTTTTCTGGAGATGAGAGTAGATTTTTCGGCTGTGCTTTCCCTCAGATACAAAGGCTTTCTACTGGCCTCACCCACAAAATGCATCTTTTGTGCAGGTGTGAGCTCTTCTGGAGAACTCAGAGACCCAGAAAGGGTCTGGGTCACTTCTGCCCCTTCCCCCACATTGCCCAATTTAATTCAAAGAATGGAACACTTTTTTTTAGCTGTGTTTTGAGATTAGATAGTTTCTACCCACAACCTTAACCACCATCGTAGGAACTGCCCACGAGTGCTGCTCTGGTCACTAACATGTGAAGATCACTGCACTGTGTCACTGCTTGATATTCCATTTGTGACCTAATATTTGTAACAACTAATTCCTGCCGCTACTGGGGGATGCCCTGAAATAAAGTGCAACTATACATGTGTGCTGTTTGTGTGCAGCTATTTATTTGTCTGCTATCATTCTAGAGCCTGACACCACAGCTGGAACAAGCCTTCCTGCTGCTCTGTGCTGTTTGGAGGACCAAGGCCAGGGAGAGTTCAGTCCACTCACCCTCACTTTTTGTCCTCCAGTGAAGCAAAGGTTCCTGCTAATTTCTCAGTATCTCCATCTTACTTTGCAGACAAAGCAAACTGGGGAGCAAGAGAACCCTGAACCTGCCTACAAGGGAAGTATCAAACAATAAGAAACACTTTATTTTAACTTTACAACATATAAATAGACAAATCTGTGCTTTCCAATGTAGCTTTTCTTCCCCTCCCCTCCCCAGGGTCCTTGTCACAGTGCCCTAGCCCCTCTGAACTCGGAGAAGAGCATGAGCGGGGCCGGAGCACCAGTGGATGCAGAGAGCCGGCCGCGTCACCCCCTCCCCAGGCGTCATCTGCTCAGGTCCCGGCTGGTGCCTCGCCCGCACAGCAGCCGCTCCTCTGCGGAGAGCCCGGCAAAGAAGGGATGCAGGAGGGCTTCCGAGAACGTGATCCTCCGGGAAGGGTCGAATTCTAACATCCTCCTCATCAAGTCAAAGAGCTGTGCGTGCTCCAGTGAGTCGTGCAACATGTACGTCTGCAAGAGAAGGGCGGGGGGGACAGAGAGAGGGGTGTAGCGCTCTGCTGGGACAGGGACCCAGGCCCCAGTTTTGTGACACAGCGAGGCAACAGCCATCTCCCATCCTGAAGTAGTCTCCCTCCTCTTCCCTAGCACCTGTCCTGCTTCAGCCAGACCAATAAACTTCTGTTTCTGCAGATGAGATTTTGGGGCTCTCTAGAATCCAGTTGCCAAGGACAATTCCCACCCTTAAGCCCCCCACTGCTGATCCAGGGAAGGGAACAGCACAGCGGTTTGGCCTGGCCACACAGCCTGCCCTGCCCCAGCCGCAGTGCAGCACCTACCCGCAGTGGCTTGCAGTTCTCCTGGACATATCTCCCATCGGACGTGTTCTCATCCCAGACCAGGTTCCCATTGTGGAAATATTTCTGCTTCCTGCAAAGGAAAGGTGGTGTTGGGTAAGGCTGCTGGTGGGATGTACCTCGAGCATGTCTCCCCTCGTTCTATCTGTACAGTTGAGAGCCTGTATCCTGAGCAACCAGCCACAAACAGCGGGCTGGGCTGTCTTGAGTTTAAGAGGAGGTTCTTACCGAGTTTTCTGGATCATGTGAGATGGAATTGGCCCGAGGATTTTTTCCATCATGACAAGATGCTCACGATTCTCATGGGTCTGCACAGGAAAAGAGCAATGGTGCATTAATTCAGAACTTGGGAGCTCTGATGACAAAAGTTTGCTATACGAGTACAGGGGAAGAACAGACAAGCCTCCACCTGTCCACCTCTCCTTCCTCTCTTGATTTTTCTATTCTTCACAGGCACAGTGAGAAAACCAGAAGTGATCTGAACCTTACCCTTCCAGCAAGGCACAAGTCCTCAAACCGTGAGTTACCCCAGACTTGTTTTCAAAATCAGCTTCTGATTTTTAGTGCCTGATCTGTATTTCCCTTCTCACTTCACCTGTTTGAGCCCTTTTAGACATCACAGATTCTTAGGGTACAACACCTCTTGAAAGAATCATACCTGGAAGAGTGTGAAGCCACGGTAATACTCAAACAGAATGCAGCCGGTACTCCAGACATCACATGGCTGTGCCCAGCCCAGCTCTGCAAAGAGAATCAATTTAACTTTGTGCTCTCAACAAGTCCCACCAGATTTCTACTAGTTCCGTATTAAAACTGCAGGAATTACAAGAAGACAGACCTAGAAGTTATCTGTGCACTTTTCTGGTGCTGCACACTGGCAGGAGGACTGTTGGGTCTCCCCGAGTAAGCTGTTTCAGCTTACACTTACCTATACTCCCCTGGAGCCAGTTTGCTTCCCCAAGAGCTGGAACGCTCTCAAGCTGGTTTTCCTCTAGACAGCATCATCCTACAGCATCCCTGGTACAACTGTTCTCCTCCCCCCGTCCGAGAGTCCCGAAACCCCAGCAGTACTCACCCAGAATCACTTCTGGGGGACGGTAGTGCCGGGTAGCCACGATAGTGGTGTGATGCTCATGATCGAAGGTGGCGCTTCCAAAGTCTGCCACACGAATGCTCGTGTTCCGAATGGATTTCTCCTCACAGCTCTGCAAGCAAACAAGAAATCCTCAGTGCTTCTAATAACTGGTTTGGGATTAACCTAGGCTTTGAGAGGAGCCCTCTGACCCCAGAACTGCTGTGTCTGCACTACTGATCAGAAGGATTATAACTGGAGTTCTGAGCTCTTTACACCTCAGATCAGTGTTAAGGAAAGCCACTGAACACACTACTTCATGGACTGGAGCCCTTGAAGCAGTGTTAAGGCTTTTAGAAAACATGGGAGAAAGGAGAGGCCTAGCTTCTAGTTTGTTCCCACTAAACAGAGTTTACAGAACAGGGAAGATCTGATTTCTGCAGGGGGGGAAAGGCAGGCTATTCCTGATCTATTCACTCCTCTTTCACACATAACCCACCTTTTTCTCGTTGTACAGAGTGTCAAAGTCTGAGTTGACAAACAAGATGTTTTCTGGCTTGAGGTCAGTGTGAGTCAGCTGGTTGTCATGTAAAACTGCACAGGTGGTGGAGAAGAAAAAATATATATGTAAGAAGCACACACTGAAGCACCCACACAACTCTGCCTATCAGAGCACCAAGCCAGCTCCTCAGCTCCCTCTCAACCTGTTCTGGGAGCCATCATTGCCTAGCAAGGTGGGCCCCGGGTGACTTACATCGCAAGGCATGGCAGAGCTGGTAGGCCATGTGCCGGATCTGAGGGAGAGGGTATGGCTGAAAGTTATTCTCCTTCAGGAACTCAAAAGTGTTCTTGCCCAGAAGCTCAAAGGCAATGCACATGTGGCCGTGGAAGTTGAACCAGTCTGACATCAGGACACACAGGCTGCAGAGACAAAGACGTGAGGATTAACCATCATGTGGGCACTTGACAGAACAGTCATCCTCCCTGGTTTTGGCTACTTCAGAAGTGGCTGGTGAGCAAAAGCTCCAAGCCAGATGACTCAGAAGCACAGTAATCCCCCTGGATACACCAGACACCCTCTCCCCACTTTACTCAACCACCTTTAGACAGAGATCCCCAATTCACATGGGACAGAGCAGCAGGGGGTTGTTAGAAAAGTGTTGTTTAATTTTTTTCTCACTGTGACCTGGTGTGTCAGTTGTTAAAGTTTTAAATAAACAAGTGCTCAGCAGAACTAGAGATAGACTCTCCCAGAACACAGGAGAATGAGAAAGGTTTTCTTCCTGACACAGGAAGCAATAGCAGGTATTCCAGTCCTCAGCCCTGTGTTTCTTTGGCTACTGCCCAAGCACACTGTCTGTAAGGATGTGGTACTGACTACCCAGGAAGTCTTGTAGGAACTTACAATTTGTTCTCCTTGTCCTTCTCTTTGATTTTTTTCAGGACGTTAATTTCCAGCCTGGCAGCTTCTCGGTACTTTCCAACATTTTTTATGATTTTCAGTGCCACTTGAGATTTGCCTCTGTAAGGGAAGAGACAAAAGGATGGAGTCAGAAAAAGCCTACATACTCCTGTCCTCCATCCACAGCAAGAGGGCACACCCCAGTTACGCCAGTCATGTTTTCATCTGTCATTTCTGGGTCCCAACAAAGCTCTTGAGGTCTGCCCAAGATTTACACTGCTTGACTAGTAGTTAATTTGAAGCATAAGGCTACTGTGGGGTAACACTCCAGAGACAGCTGCAGCCAGCTCTGTGAGCATGGCCTTTCCTGACAGGCAGGCTGTAAGGTCACTGGGCCTCCAGCAGCCACCTACCCTCTTGTACCGTGCCAGAGAGATTTCTGAGGAGGCAGGACAGCCCAGCAGCTCCTATACAGTTCTAAGCCAGACAAAAGGTCAGGAGGAGACAGGGGCCAAGTGTAATCACAGGAGATGTTGAAAAAAAAAAAAAAAAGTACCCTGGCAGCTTAAGAGGTCACTTTTCCCGCAGCTGCTGGGCCCGTATCTCAGCTGGAGCTCACTGCAGTAGAACAGCCTGTGCCAAAGCCCTCAGACACTGAACACTCCCCTGCTTCCCTTAACATACTGGCCTGCAAGCTCAGGGGGCTGAGCTACAAATCCATCTCCTTTCCACTGGCTATTAGAAATAACTTCTACCATAATGACAAGTGGAAGGTGACAGAAGTTTGGTCCAGTGGAGTCCCAGGCCCGGGCAAAACTGGCAGCATTAATCCTGCCATGCTTGTGAGCACCTGGACTTCATGCTCAAGGGACAGGCGCGTTATCTGGAAGGGAAAGGTGCCCACCTGGCATGGTCCACACACTCCACCACTTTGCCAAAAGTGCCTTCGCCAAGGCTGCCGACAATTTCATCTAGGAGAGAAAACAGGAGTGGATGTGAACTTCAGAGCCTTGGTGTGAGCTGAGGTCCTGCAATTTCACAGCAATAAAATGACAAAGCAAAAAATGTCTCTCACTGCTACACTCTTTAAAACTCAAGTGTCTATTGTCTGCCTCAGGCAATTTACTGGTCAGTCCATTTATAAGCAATAAAACACTAGAGACCCCTCCAATACAATACGAGAGATCTCGTCTAACATGGGGATAGAAAGTAGAGAGGTAAAGTTTTACGAAAGGTGGCTGTACATCGCTCTTGAAGCCAATCGCCGATCCTGCACACCAGGTGGCCTTCCTTGTCATCTTCCACGCTCCTGCTGCGCTTACTGCTCTGTTGGCTTCTCTGTACACACCGCCCCCCGAAACGGCATACGACCCAGCGCGCACAGCGGGCAGTTCCGAGCGGCAGGATTGTGGTGTCATTCAAAGGTGGAGGTGATGGTGCGTCGGTGGTTGGATTTTCCAGATCCCAGCATTTCATAAGGCACACAGCATATATAACGATAGGGATATTGCAAGGGACACGTCAAGACACAAACTAACTTCAAAACAGAAAAGTAATCAACAGCTACAGGTATGTAAAGAAAACTCTCATTAGCTACGGCTTCTGGTGCCACCGCCTGTTAGGCAGGAAAATGCCCCCCTCTTCTCTGAAGGGAGGCAGCAGCTGGGAAGCTCCACTGTGAAGGTGGCTTGGCTTGGCACCACCATTCCCCACAGAGGAGCAGCTTCCTCTGCAGCGCCAGGGGACGCTGCCAGAGGCACAAGAAGAAGGAGGGCTTTGCCAGAAGAACGTCATTTTCTCCGCTGGCAAACGTGATGAAGGGTACACAAGCTGTCAGTTTGGACAAGCTGTCCAGTAGAAGCCAGAGTAGCAGTTCTCCCTCTGTGTGCTCTTTTGTACCTTGCTTAATAGAGCACCAGCTACCCAGAGCTGTGTCCTGCCCCGGCTACAGACCAGTCCTTCCCTTTGTGACCAAACCAACTACCACGCTGATCCTAAATCCATACGCCCAACTGGCTGCACACAGACCTGGTATTGCACATCGGCCTTAGGCTGCAATTTTAAGCCTGGGAGAACTTTAGGAACAGGACAGCGAGATTGATCCCCAGGGAGCATTTCACTCCCCTTCAGTCATCCACTAAAGGTAGGACGTCACCCCTGCTACTGCTAGCTTCTACTGGAAAACCAGCCGAACATTCCTGGAAGGACCCAGGGTCCACAAAGCAAGCTGCCCTAATTCCTGATCTTTTTCTATTCGGCCTTAAGTAGAGTTACAATCTCTACAGCCAGAGAAATTAATACAAAACCCTACATTTCCATGCCCGAGCTTCTGTCAGGCTTCTCTTCTGTGCCCCTTGCCCCCCAGCTAGTCCAAAATAATGAGCTACCATCAAACCCCAAAAGGTCAGATGAAACGGAGGAGAAGGTAGAGAGGACAGTTGAGAGAGCCGTGAGACTTCAAAGGATTTAGATCACACCGGCCCAAACCTGCACACCGTTATCATCACTCGCACGCACGCACACACGCAAACCGCACTGGGGCGTTTTCATCATAACCCTGGCTCTTTCTAAAACTAAAAAGTCAACTGGAAAAAAAGAAAAGAAGGAAAAGCAACAGACCCAGTCATGCAGACATCCACTGTAACTGCAGGGATCAGGACTCGGTCATTTAGTTGTAACAACATTTAAAAGCAACAAATGTGTGAAAGTTAGAAATGTTCCTTACAGAAGCAGTGAAGCAGAGACATCTGGTCTGATACCTCACAACACTTCCAGGGTGTTCCCTATCCTCCCCAACAAATATTCCCTGTTAATCCCCGAAAGGAGTACTACGTTTCAGGGTGGAAAACGGACAAGTCTTCAGTGAAGCTGAAGTCCAAGGCTACTTGGGTGGAAATAGGCAAAGAGGAGAGGTGCATATCCTCTGGAGGTGGAAGCCTTTCTCTAAGTACAGTGGGACAGGGGTTAATAACCACGGGGCTAACAACTCAGGAGAACCAGGCTGATGGATCCCAACTGGTCAGGGATCCTGGCACAAAGTCAAATCGAGGTGCCTTCACAGGAGCGCTCCGGACCACCGTGGCATGCCAGAGCCCCCTGGGGAAGCAGCAGTGTGCAGAACCGAAGCCCTGGCTGCATATAAACCTGAACAATGACCGAGCCCCAGCAGCCAGGCTGGCCTAAGGCCAAGGCTCGCCCTTGTTAGCCTATCACATGTGCGCCATTTGAAGCCTTCCCTGATCCCCTCCCCGCCTGTAAAGAATACAGCTTCGTTTCCTCACATATTAAGGCTACAGGGGCTGACTAGTAAAAACCAATAGCTACAAATGCTTCCTGCTTAACAAGACACAGGTTTTGGACTATACATTCCACGTAATGACAACAAACACAAAAAAATGGGATTAGAGGTACTCACCCAGAGTGTTCAGAGCTGAAAGAAGGTAAGAACAGTTAAAACCCTGAGCAATCCTGAACTTGTTCTGGATGCTACTCACCGAGGAAGCACTGCTACAAGACCTGGTCCTGCGTTTCCGGCAGTGATGCTGATGCTTCTTGGGACGGTGCTGCTCTCTGCCTCTGGATCGTCGCCAGTTTCGTGAGCGGGTCGAGTAATAGTCCTCTCCAAAAGACGGGCTTCGGTCTTCAAATCTGTAGGCGTCGCTGTCCCGCCTGTATCTCCTGTGATAAGGCATCCTGTCATGGCTGCAGCAAAACAAGAATGCATTTATAAAGCTGGAAAAAAGGCAGAGGCTGGCTGAAACAAAGTGCTCTTGCTCCCACTGCCTGGTGGCAGGTGAAACAACAGCAAGAGTCTTAGGCTTCAAACCAGCCCTCCACTGCAGCTCAGATGCTGACCGCTTCTCAGATAAAAAATGAGAACGTTTGCAATAGAAAATGGTGTGGCACTCCCACATTTCAAGGAGCTGGGGGGAAACCACCCACTTAGAGCTTCATCTGAGCTGCCTACCTCATTTGAGCCACCTCCACCACCATACGCAAGTGTTTTTCTAACATCATTTCTCCTCCCCCGGGAAGGTCTCTCATTACTTCTTAAACAAACGAGAATTGAAGCCAGCAGCAGTGTTATAGGCATCACCCCAGGGGGGACTGGAGTCCCCTAAACGCCAAACCTTCAGTGTGTACACACACACCGGCTCATCAGATCATTAGCGAGGAGCCAGAAGGAAAATCTGGTCACCTTTCTTAAACTGGACAGCAAACCGGTATGACTTAGCAGTGGTCTGCTTCTGCCCCAGAAGCACGACTTGTCTTCTCCATCCCAGCCACTGCAGCTGTTCTAACAAAACAGCTTCCACTAGAAGTCATGCTTCACATGTCATTGAGTGAAAAGCCACAGGTTTTTAGGTAGAAAATGTTGCAACTCAGAAATACAGTGTGTGGGCTTTCCAATGATAAACAGCAGTATTCTGGGCACACACCGGGCCAGGTCGATGCTGTCACCTAGCTGACAGCAAGAGCAACGGCTTCGCCAGCCGAGACCTCGCTACAGTGTCTCCTGTCCCTCCTGTCCAGGAACAGGAACTCTTGTTGTTCACACTTCTCTGCTTCGGCAAGAATTAGCTCTCTCGCTGACAGCTTAAAGGGACGCAGGTATGTCTGTGGGGGAGATGAACCCCCACACACATTCTTGGATCAAAATTTCAAACTGCCTGCCAAGACAGCAGCAGCTCTAGGTCACTGCTGAACTATCCAAAACACCAAAAAACCCCACAGCTCCATTACAACACTGATACTCCAGACACACCTTTGTGAAACTTCAGTGCGTACTTTTAAGATACAGAGGAATCAGAAATAACAACCTGAAGGACTCGCAGAGGAGAGCAGCAAACCTGTGAGAGGCTCAGAGTCTGAGACTAAAGAGGCAAGAAGATTTTCACCTAGCAGAAGCCTGTTTTCATCCAAATCTCTGCTACATAACCCATCAGATGAAAAAATGGAAAAGCCCACATCAGCTGTATTTCACAATCTGCTTCCTTCAAGTAAATAAAAGCCAGGCTTGGAAGAGAAATTAATCTCTAGAACATGTCAGGAAATTAAAGGTGAACTCAGATCCCTTCTGGCTGTACCTGCCCTGTTTGACTGCTGCCTGAGCCAGTGGAGCTGCCACAGCCCCGGTACCACCGGGGACTACCAGCCTATTTCGGTCGCACCCCCCAGCGTGTCAGCATGCAGCTCCCCATCAGCACTCCCGCCTCTATTCCAGAGCCCTCGCCACAGCTCCCATTATCAATCAGAGGCCTCATCCACCCCGCTTCCAGCACCTAATTGTCCCTGTGGAAACGCTGAACAAAGAGAGGATCAAAGGTAAAATCCAGAGCCAGAGCAGGAAAGATCAGTTTTAGCGATGCTCAGGTCCTTTATGACAGCGTAGGTGAGGGAAAAGTATTGTTACTTTAAATGTGATCTGTAATACTTTCAGAAGGAAATGGGTCGTCAGGAGTAAAAGACTTTAACGCCTCCACAGCTTTAGACCTGGGAAAGATGATTCCAGGGCAAGCTGTTCTCCCTTGTTAATATTAAAGATGTTACTTTGGGAAGAACTGTTGGCGAGATGCAGAGGCAGAATTGTGTAAGGGCAGGTGCACGCAGTTAAGCCCCTTAGTTCCATTGCGGGGATTTACAGGTTTAAAGCTGGTCAGCAGTCAGAAAATGAAAGCTGCCACCACTCAGCGCTCTGTCTGAAACACGATCAGAATCGAGGACGAGAGTTTATCCGATAACTGTGGCCGGCAGCACGGCTGCTGGCTGGCCTCCCTCTGCCCAAACCCCACCTTTACCTTCTCGATCGCGATCTGCGGGCCAGGTCCCTCCGGGGTGGGTATCGCAGCCTCCCCTCGTAGTCTCTGCTCCGAGACCTCTTCCTCTTCCACCTGTGGCCCAGGTAGCTCTCCTGCTCCGGGGAGCGGTACCTCTTGCAGTGATGCATCTGAGGAGACACCGGGGTTCCGACCCGTCAGCCCCTCGGCGGGTCACCCGCTCCACCGAGGAGGGAGGGTCCGTCCCACCCTCCGCGGGGGCCAGAGGCCGCCCCAAGGGGCGCAGGGAGGCGCAGCGTTACCGGTTATTTCAACAACCCGGGGACAAACCACTTCCCCCGGCTCCCGATAACCGTTTGGCCGCGGGGGGTGCCCGCGGGCCCGGAACCAGCGAGCGCAGGGCCGAGGCACCGCCGCCCGGAGCCTGCCCGCACCGGGACGCCGCTCCGCCGCCGTCC
>NW_020799112.1:2179517-2184683 GCF_003259725.1 Athene cunicularia | reverse complement strand
AACGGGCCTGCGCGGGGGGCGGGCAGCCGGGCTCGGCCTCCGCACCCCAGCACGGCTGCCCCACCCCAGTCTGCCTCACCACAGCCCTCCTCACCACGGTCTGCCTCACCACAGCCTTCCTCACCACGGTCTGCCTCACCACAGCCTTCCTCACCATGGTCTGCCTCACCACAGCCCTCCTCACCATGGTCTGCCTCGCCCCAGCCTTCCTCACCATGATCTGCCTCGCCCCAGCCTTCCTCACCACGGTCTGCCTCACCCCAGCCTTCCTCACCATGGTCTGCCTCACCCCAGCCTTCCTCACCATGGTCTGCCTCACCACAGCCTTCCTCACCACGGTCTGCCTCACCCCAGCCTTCCTCACCACAGCCTTCCTCACCATGGTCTTTCTCCCTGTGGCCATCCTTACCACAGACCTCCTCACCACAGCCCTCCTCACCATGGTCCTCCTCACCATGGCCACCCTTACCTCAGTCTTCCTCACCCTGGCTGTCCTCAGCCTCTCCATGGCCTTCCTCACCACTGGTCTTCCCTCACCACAGCTGTCCTCACCCTGGCCTTCCTCCACAACAACTGTCACCATGCAACCGCTGCCATGGCCTTCCTCACCACAACATTCCTCACCATGATGACCCTCGCTGCGCTCTGCACCGCTGTGCGCCATGCACCTCCTCTTCCCACGGGCCCTGCAGACGTTCTCCTCCCTCCAAACAGGGCTGAGAGCCACCGTTGTTCCCTTGGGGCTGGAGATGGGTCATGGCCAGAGGGGTGAGAAGCTGGTGGAAGAGGTTGTGTCCAGTTGATCTGCACGGAGAGAGGGCCTCACTCCTCTTTATTTACTAATTAGCACCACACAAGGGTGACACGAGTGTGGCTTTGCTCTCGCCTGCCCTACGAGTAGGTGACCGTCCCCTTCCCACACGGGCCACCACTCCGTAGGACAGTTCTTGCTCCTAAAGATGGATCATGGACGCTGCTGGCCCACGGCCCAGCCAAGTGAAGAGCACGGGGATAGGACAGAGCTTTGATTACTTCACGTGTGCAATCATGCTCAGCCCCTTTATTTATTTATTGACCACTCATTTGGGCCAGCAGCTCATTAAAAATGCTGATGAACACCTTTAGCACCGGTGCAGGGAGGGTTGGGGCAATATCAACAAGTCCTTGTGGTTCTTCTCGCTGAGGATCAGAGCAGGGTGTGCCCCAGCCTGTGGGGATGGGGATGATGACAGTCTTCACTGCTGTGGGACTGGGTGGAAGGGGTGGGCTGGTAATGGTGGGTTAGGAGGGGCCGTAGATACCACCACCATGGTGGCCACGGGGCCAGTCTCCCAGTTGGGTGATCTTCCCACCCATCTCCTCCCACAGCCAAGGTTTCAGGCCCTCAGGGCTCACTCCAGGTGCAGGCACCAAGCGGGCATCTGGTGGACATAGCAGAGAAAGGTTCCTCTTCTCTCCCTGAGGCTGAAGCCATCTCAGATGGGCTCGTTCCCCTCCAGAGCCATTCAGAAGGGGGTTGTGCTGACCACCACCAGTCTCTGATCATGGAGATGGAGCCCAGACTTCCCCCATGACACTATGCGGGCTGAGACTTCACCTCTCCCAGGCTTGGAAATCCCCCTTGGGGTCTGCGGGCAGGATCAGGGTCTGAGGGCATCGGACTGGAGCCGGTGCCACCACCCCGACTCCAGCTGTCCCCCTTTGCACATCTCCCTGCTGTGCAGCAGCCTGGCCCCAGGGGCGCGGGGACCCATCCTCACGCGGCCCAGCGGGGAGCTGTGGGGGTAGATGTCAGCCTGTGGTGGGAGAGGGGCAGAAGCAGTGTGGGACACGGTTGATGGCCTTCAAGCAGAGCTAGAAACACCCGTTGCCCTGAGGAGACGAGTCTCAGCCCAGCAACCTCCTGCAGGCAGCAGGAAATAGCTCCTTTGGGCTTGTCTGTAGCCCTCCCACAAGTGGGGGCTGAGAGTCCCCATTGCAGCAGAGGCTCCAGAGCGTTCAGGCCACCTTCTTGGCCACGGTCACTTCTGTCCTGCTCACCTGCATGATGGTGAACTCCAAGGAGAAGTCCTGCTGCTGGATGTCCCCAGCCGGGAGGTTGAAGAGGAATGACATGTTCCAGACGGGGTTGTAGCTGGTGGTGGAATTGGTCTCCTTGGTGCTGATGATACGGCCGTTGTGGTAAAGGTGGATGATGACGTATTGGCCTGGAGATGGAGACAGAGGCTTGGTGAGAGGGGCCTGCTCTGGACACACCAGGGAGCGAGGCTGGAGGTTCACAAGCCAGATTCCTGCATGGCATGGGCAGCCAAATCGGGGTGCTAGGGGGGCTACAAGACCTCTGTGGGGCTCTGTGGAGCTGTGGGGAGAGGACAGAGAGGCGATGTCCATCTTGGTTGTACCTACCCCTCCCTGGTCAGGAGCAAGGACCTCCAAAGCCCTTAGATCACACCCCTGCCCACATCCCAGGCTTGGGCTCGGGGAGCCAGATATCACAACAGCCAGCAAGACACAAAGCCGTATGCTTTTTTTTTTTTTTTTTAAACATAAACATTTTAAGCATTTTGGGGCTGTATCAGAGGTATCTAGGTCCTAGCTGTACTACCTGCACTCATTTTGCTTAGAAAAGAGAAGTTCAAGGGGAAAGAAGACCATCTGCTGAGCGAAAGGAGGGGAAGCCGTTTTCTGTGCCCACCTGAGCATCTCCTGGCCCCTGTCCATGACCAGTGTCCTACCTGGCGTGCCTGGCACACGTGAGAGCCAGCCCAGCTGCTCTGCCTTGCAGACCAGCACCTTGATGTGACTGAGCTTGGTACTGGGGGACAAGTAAGAGATGGCTGAGGGCTTTGGGTGGGGAGGAGAGGACACTGCGGGTTGTGTCATGGGCGCTGAGGCACTGCAGTGAGATGAGAGAGCAGGAGAGGCCCTGAAACCTTCTCCAACATCATCCAGCCCCTCCAACTCAGGGACACCTGTCTCCCACTTATGCTATGGGTGGGTCAAGAATGGGAAAAAATGAGTCCAGAAGGTGAATTTAATGCTTACCACCACTACAAGGGTGGTGCCAGCTCTGCATTTACCCCTTCCACGCTGGCACCCCCATCTTCAACGAAGCCCTGAAGCAGAGATGCTGCCAGTTGTTACAGTTGATGGAATTTAATTGTGGGCAGCTCACGAACCTGCACCACAACAGAGGACACCAGGGGGATGGGGGGCAGCTCCCTCTGTACCTTCTATCCCTTCCGCTGCCTCCCACTGGCTAGGAGGCTCTGGCTCTTGCTGTGGAGTTTTAGGGCTCTGAGACCAACCAGACCTCAGCCAAAACGTGAAGACAACCACCCCCCGTTGGAGACTGCTGCTGTCCTGACCTTCCTGAGCTGGGTTTTGGTGCTCAGCAGCTCCCAGCTGTAGCTGGAAGATGGCTGGGGATCCCAGATGGCCTGAGCGCAGCGGAAGAGGACCTCTCCCACGAAGGAGCCCTTGAGGCTGCGAAACCTGGCGTAGATGGCAAAACGCAGGGTGAAGCTCCTCAGCTCCTCCAGGCTGTACCGGCCAAGCCGGCATGGCTCCTGGCGGACAGGGTGGAGGCTGCTGCACTGCAACACCATCTGCCAGGACACCAGGAGCCGTGGCAGCAGGTACACCTTTACATAGGAGCCCCGGCTGCCCTGCAGCCCCTTGAGCAGGTGGGAGACGCCGAGGACCATCACGGTGAGCATGGCCTTGGCCGGCGAGTAGAACAAGTCACAGTGGAGCTGGGGACGCTGCGTAGTGCTGGTGCTGGAGGGCAGCAGGGCAGGGGGTCCCAGGATGGGGTGCCCCAGTGGGCTCTCCTCGTTGCAGAGGAGGTTGGCTCTGGAGTTGGTGCATTGGTGCTGCCGTTCTCCCTCCTCTCCAAGGAGGCTTTGCCATGGAGCAACCTCCCGTAGGATGCTGGTGATGCCAGGGGACCCTCCTGCCCCTGGGCATCCAGCACCTCTCCTGCCATCTCCTTGTAGGTCCCTTGGATGGGTACTGGCACCATCCTGGCAGGCACAGCACGTCCCAGCTCCACCGTTACCACGGGACCTGGATGCCACCGGTGCTGCCAGCACATGGCACAGCTCAGGAGGATGCTGAGGCAGAGCAGGGCCAGCCTCGCGCTGATGAAGACCTGCAAATGCACTGGAAAGAGATGGGCACTGTTACTGTGGTGGATCTCACCAGGGCTTCACCACCATGGCTTTCTGTGGGTAATGGAGCAACAGCAAAGAGCAAGACCTAGGTGTCTGCCTCCCCTGCCACACCTGTGACTCACCCCCCGTCTTTGCAAACTGGGATTGAACTGGAGCATCCCAGAGCCAGAAGGTGGGAGAGGAGCCGGCGGGGCAAGGGCTGTGCTCGGCATCTGTGGGCACGGGCAGCCTGACATCGGTCCAGTTCTGACGAGGCTAAAACAAACCCAGCCTCACCCCAGGGATGATAAGGGCTATGGAAGAAGTGGCTTTTATCAGCCTCGCTGCCAGGCTGACACAGGTTGGGCAGAGCTGATGATTAGCTGCTTGCTTGGTGGGGGCATGAAATGAGTGGGGAGGCACCAGTGCTGCTGGAGGGTGTCCAAGCTGGATTCAAAGTGGTGGCAGTCCCTAAGGTGTTATGTACCCAAGCCTGGCCCCAAAAGAGGGGGAACCTCCTCCCCGAGCTGTGCCCAGAGGACTGACATCCTTCAGACCTTGAGCTGGGATTTTTCCCTCCCAGCGAGGAGCCCCATGGGGTTTTGTGCTCCCTGGCAGCTGAGCAGGGTGGCAGCTCTGCACACTGGTCATTTAAGGACCAGGGAGCCAAACTCCTGGGCATCGGGGATGAAGTTTCTTGAGAAACTTGTGTTCCGGAGGTGGGAAACAAGCGCCGATGCAAATGTCGCTGTGCCAGTGCAAAGCCTCCCCATGCCTGGAGCTGGCTTTGCCTCCAGCCCTGCAGTGAGGGATTACGGAGAACAGGGTCTGAACAAAGCTCTGCCAGAGCCTGAGCCGTGTCCAATAAATGGACCTTAATGTTTGAAAGAGAAAAGCAAGCCGTGTCTCATGCCGTGGGGCTGGGCTTTCCTACCCAGATGCTTTAATCCACGCTGGGCGAGGTTGCAGTGAGGATGGGTGGAGAATGGTGGCATTTGGGGGGAGGGGCGGG
>NW_020799112.1:2141502-2179467 GCF_003259725.1 Athene cunicularia | reverse complement strand
TGGA
Source organism: Athene cunicularia (assembly GCF_003259725.1). Classification (NCBI taxonomy): domain Eukaryota; kingdom Metazoa; phylum Chordata; class Aves; order Strigiformes; family Strigidae; genus Athene; species Athene cunicularia. The sequence goes on along the minus strand of NW_020799112.1, from coordinate 2,179,463 downwards.
GGGGGTTGGGATGTGAATTTGCCTGGGGGATTATATTCCAGCCCAAACAACGGCTGCCAATGCCCGTGGCCGTGCAGCCCTGAGAAAGTGAGTTGGGCAGGCTGGAGTGTGGCCATCCTGGCTCTACCGAGCCCACACTGGTCTATGGGCGAGGTGGGGAAGGGGTATCGGATCCCTTGGGGTGCCAGCTTTGGGTACTGGGGCAACTGGGCTGGAGGATGCTGCCCCGGGACCTGCTGCATGAAGCAGGTAAGGGGGCTGCAGGGGTGTCCCCGGCCTCGGCGGTGAGGTTGGGGTGGCCACCACACCTCACCTGAGGCCAGGTCTCTGAGCACCCCTGGAGCTGGGGGCAGACCTCCCTTCAGCCTGGCACCAGGGCCAGCACCTTCCCACCTCCCATTTTAAGGCTGCCAGTGGATAAACCCCATGGCAGCACACACCAAGGGTTTGCTCCCCTCCCCATGTCAGAGCCCACCTACCTGCTCCAGGCATCAAGCTTTTAAGGTGAGCAAGGGCAGTCAAGTCCTTGAGCCGTCTCAGATGAGCTCATGTGGGGAAAAGCTGGAGCTGGGAAAAGCCGAACCTGGCCTGGCTCTTCTCCCACAGCAGGGGGCGACATCAGCAGACACCCACAGGCAGCTGAACTTTGCAAGCCTGGGTGCTGCATGAGCAGGCGGCTCTTCTGCACCCATCAGCTGGCATCATACTTGGTTTTGTTATTTAGCTCCAAATCATTAGAAGATCGCTGTTCATGCAAAGACTAGGTAAAGGTACTCTTTGATTACGATGACATACAAAGAGGACAGCATCTTCTTAATGAACAAAACCAACCCACTCCTGTTTATTAACAGTAACAGTGAAGAGACAAGAAATAGCAAATTAAGTAGCAGAATCAAAATGGTATGATTTTTATATGCGGAGAGGCAGTGGGGATGCTCAAAGCAGAGCCAGGGTGCTGGTTTCCAGCATCCCAGCACAGCAGGAAGCCCTCGGTGGATCCGAGCACAGGGAGGCCGTGCCTGTGTGTGCCACAGCCCCCGCTGTGGGATGGGCGTTCATGGGTCTCCCCAGCACCCAGCCACCACAGCAGTGGAACACTGGTACAAAAAGGGATGGAAAGCAGTTCCTCTTCTGCTGAACTGGTTCAATGACTGGAAAAACATCAGGTTCTGTGTCAATAGCCAAACCGTCTGGAAGCATTCAAAGTCCTTTTTGTGCAGAGAAGGTGGCGACACGGGAGGGATGTGGGAAAGCGGCTCCTGACCCAGCCTGTCCGTGGGGGAGCGAGGGCTGAGTGAGGGACAGAGCAGGTACAGCTGCAAGCCTTGGGCAGCACCCAGGAAAGGGGCTGCAGCCTAACTCACATCTTTAGTGGCTGTAGAGGTTTCCCAGCCTGATCCTTTCACCCCCCAGGTACCCAGCTTCATTCCAGCCACCACTCCAAAACTGCATCACACCAGACCAGGTTTACAGCCCATCTCTCTCCACAAAGGTTCAAATTGGGAGCAGAAAGACCTCATCTAGGCTGACCTGGCCTCTGGGAACACTTCTCCCAGGATAAAGAAGGGGCTGGGAAATCTGTAAGTCGCCCTTTAGCAAAACAACGCAGCCACAAATCAGGCTTGCAGGGTCACCATGTGAAGAGGTAGAAGTTTATTGGAATATAAACATTCAGATAATGTGTAAGATAGAAAAAACCCAACAACAACATATACAGACACTTGTTGGAAGGAGACGTTGAGGTATTTATCCACCGCCTAGGCTATCACATTTCTTTTTTTTTATTTATTTATTTTTTTTTTTTTTTTAAATAGGTAAGAAAACTAGTAGCAAGGCTGCTGCAGCTGTTTGGTGAAAACATCTTCTGATCTGAATCCATTTGGAGCACACACACACACACGCAGGCAGCGACCAAAAGGACTTGGTGTGACACATTCACATTCACTTTGGGAGCCGAGCAGGTGCGCAGCCTCCCCCTCACCTCTTCCCTCTTTTCCCAGCTCACAATCTTTGTGCCTTCCCAGCATAAACTGGGATCTGCTGGAAGAGGACAAGCAGGTTTGTTTTTTTTCTTTTTTTTCTTTTTTTTTTTTTCCCACCCCAGCTGGGCATCAAACCCAGCTGGCAAATTTCCCCCTGAAACAGGAGCATCAAGGCTGCACAGAAGCAAGCTGGGGGCTCTTTTTTTTCTTTTTTCTTTTTTTTTTTTGGCTGCTCACTGCAAAACCTTCGCTGGTCTGGAGTTGAAAGAATTAGCCACACTGCAAAGCGGAGCACTTCACGCAAGAAACAGTCCTACCCGCAGTATCAAAACCCCTGAGTACTATACAATCGAACACGGTCGAGTGAAATGAAGCGGAGCCGGGGAGAGGGGGGGGATCTGCCACCCTTGCCCTTGCTCAGCCTTCCCCGGCTCCCGGCTCCTCCGCCCCGTCTCTGCTGCTGGTTTCCATAACCCTGTCGCCAAAGCCTGGCAGCTCAGTAGGAGATCTGGAGTTCAGCGAAACACGCATTAAGCCAACTGCCAGTATCAAAGCCAGGCTTAGGGGAAGGGTTACTCTTCACAGTCTGAATGGCTGGTCCTTGCAATGTGTACTGAGCAAGGACCAGTTTATTGTTGCAGCTTATTTTTACTGAGGTATCTGTTACACATCCCAACTTGATTCTTTCCCTGAATTGGATACAAAACAATCTGTTAGTCCCTGTCTATTTCCAGTCTAGTTGTGTAAAGCTTATAAACATTAATACTCTAGTAGTGTCAAAGCTGTTTAGCAGTTCAGTGATTCGAGTGCCTTTCTGTGCAAGAAAACACAATGTTAGCATGTGATACATAAGCAAAACCACCCATTACTAACCTCTGCTCCCCAGGACCAGAGAAGAAAGCATAAGGAAAAGCAAAAAGTGCCCCAGTCCCACTTGTAGGAAACAGCCCCCAACCCCACCCCCAAATGGAAAAAAACCCCAAACAACCAAAAGAAAACAAAAAAGGGAAAAAAAAACCCAATCTGAACGAGCCCCAGAGTCTGGAAAATCCTCTTCAAGCCTGCGAGGATGAAATGCTGTGGAGGCCTGCGGGATCTGCCAAGCAAACGCCCTGCAGCCAAAGAGCAGCTCCGCTTCCCCGGCCCGGTGGGCGAGTGGTCACTGCTCCCGCTGGCAGCAGCTGGAGATGGGACCCCTGGGAGCAGCACCCGTCGTAAGACATGTGCATTCTCACCCACCTTCCTCCTCCTCTGCCCACCAAATCCTCACACTGCCGAGCAGCAGGATAACTCAAATCATCGTGCATAAACTAACCTATAGAGCATAGAGCCTCTTGCAACCAGGAGGTCCTGCCTGTGGCTTACATAAACCTCAGCTCCCAAGGACAGAGCAGTGGCCCAGCCAAGTAGTGCTGGGGGATTAAAAAAGGAGAACCTGACATTTGAGAGTTTAAAGGAAGGATTATTCATTTTGTTTTCTATGTATATTTTTAAGTCCAATCCTCCGGCTGCTGACAGGGCTTTTCCTGTAGTAGTATCTGGCCCGGTGACTTTTAAAGCCATGCTCTTTTCAGTAGTATAAAATAAGCAATTAACTATTCCAGCCATAACCAAGCCACTCTTCTAGGCTAAGCCTGGGCTCAGCAGTGCAGGCAGGCAGGCACAGCCTCTACCAAGCACAGCACCTCGAGCCTCCCATCCTGCAGAGAGCTAAACACTCCCACCAGCTCTGCTCACCTGGGGCAGCACACAAACGGTGACTCCTCTTACTGCCATGACACATGGCAACTCACCCAGCACACTCCAGGAAACAGATTTTTTGCAGGCCGAACCTCTGGAGTTACAACATGGTTTTCACTTAGATTGTAATATACCTACTAGCTCAGGTGGTTACTACACAGGCACCTACATACAGGTGAAAAACTAGAGCAGCTTCTTATTTTGGTGCCTCTCTCAAAGGCTGCTCAGCATGGCCTCATCTGATCACAGACACAATTAGCTGGGTCTGGGATAGCAAAGTCCCAGCACAGCTGAAGAGGGGGTTGGGTGCAGCACCATGAGACCAAGCTGTGCTTCCAGGGGCCAGAAACCACCTTCCTGCGAGAGGCTCGGCCAGTCAGTAGCATAAGCGGTGCCATCACTGCCCCGCTGCACTGAGCAGCCTGGCTAAAGTAAGAACAGATCCTGGAGCTCAGAAAAATAATAGGGACTTCAGAGACACCCTTGTGTCCAACACAAAGGACAGATCTTTTAAGTAAGCAGTCACTCTTGCTCTCTGTTCCTACCTCTACCTGTGTCATGCACATGTCCTGAGACAATGCTGTTCAGCTTGTCTTCTGCTGGCCTAAAGGATGGGGAAGCCACTGCTCCTTTGCTCAGCCTTTTTTTTTTCCTGTCTTTGGTGATACAATTAAAAATAAAAAACAAACAACACAATGTCAGCAAAACCACATATAAAAAAACAAGCAATAAGATATGCCAATACTTCCTGAAGAGGTTAAAAAAAACAACCCAAACAAACAAAAAACCCAACAACAAGTACATATCTGAGGTATTTCAACTGCTCAAAAAAACCTGACTTGGGCCTGGAGGATGGGAAGGACGTCACCAGGGCAGGATGGATGGTGCTTGGACCTGATCTCCAAGCTGGGGAAAGCATATGTGGGAAAGGCCAGAAGAGAGGGGACAGGATGAGGCCACCTGAGCAGGAGCTGAGTCCATGGGGTCACTAAGTCAGCTTGGCTGGCTCCAGACACAGGAGAGCCAGGGCCAGCCTTCACTTGCTTTCAGCTGGAGGCTTGAGGGGAAAGGGCAAGGAAAGGCTTGTTTTCCTTTTCTCTGCTTCCACGTAGAACAGAAGGTCTTACTCAACTGAGATCCACTTTCTTCTCACTCACGTACAATCTGAAGGGGACTGGGCTTCTGCAGGCTGGTTTCAGAGACCAGCGAAAAGACGCACGTGTAACATTAACCGCAATACCTGCACACCCCCATGGCCCCACTTAACGGAGTTAAGATTTCAAATCTCATCTTCTATTTTCTCAGCACACGGATGCGGAGAGCTTCCAGCAGCTACTGAATGACACCTTACGAGAAGGAAGTTGCTCCAGGAAGCTGAGCTCAACCTAAATGAGAGCCCTTTCGTGTCAAGGGGGCAGAGGAGCAAAGAAACACCAAGCCACAGTAAATTCAGGCTGCCAGGGTAAATGTCAGTGGGATGAGTTCCTCAAGGACAAGGTTGAGGGGATTTAAAACTTGGCTGAAAGCCTGAAGGCGGCAACAGTAGGGGAGAGGCCAGGACCAGCCAGGAGAACGAAGCAGCTGATTGAGAGGTTTTTAATGTGTCTATGGGTCAAACACAGCAGTGAGAAAGTCCTTCCCCCCGCTCACCAAGACCTCAGAAAGGGGAAAGGATGCTCACGAGCCAAGAGCATGTGTTCTAGGGGAGGACATACAAACACCGGACCACAACAGAGCCTGAAGGGAAGCGAGGAAGCTCGCCTGCTCTGCAGCCACATGGCCTTCTGCAGCACAAGCCACGGGAGGACAGGGGCAAGCCACCCCGCTGGCTCTTAGGATTGTCAATACACTGAGCTGTTTTGTGGGAAGAGTCCTTGTGGCTACTGGTTCGAGGAGAACCAAGTTTCCCTCCCCCGGCTCCAGCTCTTTCCACCTGCCTTGGTGACGTCTCAGCCATCTCTCCACCCGCAGCTCCTAGAGATGATCCCTGATTGAAAAACGCCAGGCATGCCCCCCACCTCCATATCCCACCCCCCAACAGGAACACAGCAAACCCTGGGAGGAGGAGGAAGAAAACAAAAAGCAAAAGGGAGGAAGAAAGGGGAGAACAAAGAAAAAGGCTGGACAAACAGACGACGAAGAAAAACTCGCTGGCATGGAAAGGTTTCAGCATCATCATCATCTTGCCGTTGGCCAACCACAAAAGCAGGTTCCTTGAGATGAGGTAATCTGTGCGACTCCTTCCTGGCTCGCTCCCTGCCAAGAGCAGAGAGGAAGAGCTGCCGGAGGCCAGTGTGAGAGACAGCAGGCTCGACCGACCATCAGAGAGACCAGCTGGTGGAGGGCTCTGCGCTGGGGGTTCCCCGGGATGAGGTAGGGCTGGGAGAGCAGTGGGAGCTGCTGCTGCTGCTGCAGGAACTCTGGGTGCTGGAGCCTGCAATGAGATGGACAACTGGCTTCTGGGCGAAGAGCACTCCTGCAAGGCAGAGAGAGGGAACGAAAAGGGTTACTGGGACCACAGGGTGGCAAGGCTGAGAAGGAGAGGGGTACAGAGCAAATGGCAGGCTGTCCAACCCTAGAGATGTCATCCTAACAGAAAGGGGCTCAGTGCAAGACTTGGAGGTAGATCAGAGGGTCAGTGGCGATGAGGGTGTAGGAAGGGATCCCTGGGACTTGTTCTGTCAGGGATGTTGTGCTTACAGAAGATAAAGACCCCAACCTTGGGAGGAGAGAAGTAACTGCCACCACACTGCAGTGCCAAGGCCAGGGCCTCCCACTTGGGCTCTGCCCAAGGGTTCATGTGTGTGTGACCTGCAGAAGTGAAATGGCTTGAGCAGAGTACAGGGGACAATTGGTGCTTCCCAGAGGATTGTGAGGAAAAGCCAAGTAAAGCCACTCCTCAGTAGGAGAAGAGGGATAACACTTCCTACTGACACTTCTATAGAAATCTCTTCCCTTAGATTTTAAAAATACAGCCACCACCACCAAAAGGAAAGGGCATTCATCTTGACTATCCAAAAAAAAAAAAAAAAAAGAACAGAAATCTAAGCCACAATTCTAAGCCTAAGCCAGACAGGTTGCACATGTTGTGCTTTGGCAAAGACTATCCCCCAGAAGCACACCACCCTCTTCACGTCCTGCTCTGCACCACCAGCCTGGCTCTGTACCCATCCCCAGGAGCAGTTCTTTCTCACCAGCGTAAATTGTGCCGTTAATCTCCACCGACATGTTAATACTCCCAATGCCGTTAGGTGACAAATTCAGTGCTGCTGCTGCCGCCGAGTCTGGTTTATCTTCTTTCAAGAAAGAAGAGATGCAGAGTTAGAGAGGAACTATCCTGTTCCTTGCACTATCCAGAGGTGATCAAAGGTGTACACAGCCTTCCTCCTGCCTCCTCTGGGGAGGAAATCCCCACAGTGTCCCCTTCCAGTCCTACTAAAAATCTACAAAGGTGTTCAAGTGCTTCAGTGTAAACTGAGGGTAGGCTGGGAACCCACCGGCATTTGCAAATCCCTCTGACACACACTGGAGGGCTAAATTAACATCCTCTCCGAAGAAAAGCTGCCAGCATGCGCGATAAGACCATATTTGAATGGGCTGGATTGTGGTTGTGCCTGCAGCAGCCTGGGAGCGCATGCACAGTCCCCTACCCCTTCGCTGAGGGTGGCAGGTTTTTGGGGAGCTGGTGTGACTCCCCGTGCAGAGGCCTGACTGCAGCAGCTCCAGTGGCCGCTGGAGGGAGGGGACTACCCACAGCACCAGGGACTCAAACACAGCAACACTATGCTCAGCGGCCCTACAGTGCCTGTGAAACCCATGGGGTTTTTCCCTGTGTCCTCAGCCTGGAGAGTCCTTTCTAAGTCGTAATGGGCAGCTCTGGAAGAATCAATGCAGAGCAGGGGTTCAATTTGCACCGATGTTTAAGGGGAGCTGAACATCAAACTGGGCACCACCCTAAGCACCCTGTAGGGGAGAACCTGGGCTGCAGGACCGCTGCTCCGCTTACGGTGTGCAGAGCCATATCGTGGCCACCAGCCCACCCCATGTTGGTTTTGGGGCACTGGGCTATTAAAACAGAGATCACGCAGCCAGTCTGCTCAGGCTCTGACATTGCATGCAAAATGTATCTTTGTAGCTCCGTTCAAGTCTGCTGGGACAGCAAGCCCGCTGTCCCTGCAAAGCACGCTAAGGACGTTGGGAACATTTTACCTAAACATTGCTATCAAGCTACCATAAGCTCATGCGGTGCTTTTCAAAAGCGCCTCTCAGAACACTTTACAAAGCACAATGTTACTCTTATTTTGCAATTGGGAAAATTAGGGCACAAAAGACAGAACTGACTGACCCACAATCAGCTCACAAAGCTGGAAACAGCATCATTGAATCCTTAGGGCTCAGTCCTCAGCCTGTTACTATTTGTAGAGACCAGAACTGTTCCTACCATTTTGATTTAGGAAGTTCAGGGCAAAGAGAAAAAAAAAAATAAAGTGAGATGAAAGGGAATGAACATTACTCGATAAAATTTGTATTCCCTTTTGCTCACTACTATTGTTTCTGTTTTGTTTTTATGTAAATGCGAACTTCAGGTGGACATATAGCTGTCAGGAACTGTGATGTTAAGTCCCAATCCCATTTAACTCTGCAGCAAGCTGATACTACTTCAAAGAGGAACCTGCTTTGACCCTTTGCCATATATATTTCTGGCAAAGCATCTCAATTAAGTGTTTACCAGCACAGCTAGTGAAGGCCTCAAGAACAGCTCTTCCCTTTCTTCTAAGCTGTGCCAGACTTGCCTGGCCTTGTGCCTACATCCAAATGTACAATTAATAGGGGGTCTGAGACCTTTAATTTTAATGGATCAAAAGGTTTGGAGGAAGCAGCTGTTGGGACTGAAATTTTCTGAGGCTTTGCTGTCCAGGGAAGTGCAGCCCCGGGACAGGTAAGGGAGCCACAGCACTTAATCAGCTTTTGAAGCCACTGTATAACAGTATTGATTCTGACAATGTGACCTTTACAGGGTGACTCCCCTTTTACAAAGCATTTCAGGAGTGCATTTCCCAGGCCATGAATGCTGCTTATACATGACCTTCTAACCCAGCCTTGCCAGGAGTTTTCTGCCTGCAGGCTGTCTGTAGAGCAGCAGCAGATGTTGGCAGAAATCACCTGACTCGATAAAAGCCCTGGGATGTGTCAGGCCCCCTGCAGATACACAGGTCTTTGTGGTCTCCTCATCACACCTGACAAAGGATTCCTAAAAGCTGGACATCTCTCTTCCTGCAGACTGCTACACATAGGGAAAAAAAGCTGGTACTTTCATAATCAATTAAAAGGGTTCCTGTCCAGGAAAGGACAGAAAAATCATTCCCTGCTGCACAGTGCTGGCATGAGGCTCCGATGAAAGCAGGGTGGGGGGGAAGCTGAGCATCTGGCACATGATGGCCTTCCCCTCCAGAAGTCATCCTACTGACTGCAGAATGGCAGAGCTGCCTCTGGCCAGGCTACACCACGCTCTTGGACCTGAAGTGTACACCAGGTATTAACCGTGAGGGGGTCAGATATGTGGCCCAAAGCAATTTCAGCCAACCCACATGCTTCCCATGAAGGAAGGGGCATACTTAGAGCATGCAACAGGGCACTGCTGCAAGGGCAACTGAGCTCCCATCAACCGAAACTGGCAATTCTCCACACTGCACATTCTGTAGAGACAAAACAGCTTGAGTCCTGAAGCAATCCCACTGTGATCAACATAGGTCATACACTCAGAGTAAGGGTCAAGTGGGTTTTATCAGTTTAGATGTGGAGCTTTCTGAACATAGCCAGCATGCTTCTGAACCCAGGCTGGATTCAGATGATGCTGGATTATGCATCAACAAGCATACCCTAGACTAGGAGCAGTGCCCTCCCTGCTACAGCCTGCAAAGACCTTTGGTGTACCTAGAGACTTACCCTTGCCATTGATTTTGATCTTCATGGGGATCTGCCGTGCCATGCTGAACAGGTTGCGCTGAAGAGCCTGCTGGACAAGCCGCTGCTCCTCCTCCGTCATCCGCGAGACCTTCTTCTCTGGAGGCTCTCCTGACTCCAGTCTCTCCCTCAGCTGCTCCAGGGTGGCTGTTCTTGCTGCCACAGTTGCCTGCTGGCTAGCCAAGGTCACTGGCACAGCAATACGATTTGGCATAGACACAGTCAAGGGCACACCATCACCTAGAAAAGGAAGGAGTCACTTAGTCCCTCCCACAGCCCTTCCAAATGCAAGCACACAAAGGTTTAGACCACAGGCAGAATATTCTGCAAACCCAAGTCCCACTGCTCTCAACTCCAAAGTAGCCTGGGTGGACAAAATAGAAAATATCTGTGTTTCAGTGCCTGCATCTCCTAAGCCCACCACCCTCTTTGCTGCAAGTAAAAGTAGCTGACCTTTTCTGACCGCAGCTGCTGGAGACACCCGAGGATTGCTGGTCCCACTGCCTGGCGCGACACCGATGATGGGGAAGCGAATCTTTGGGGGAGAAAGGAGGGAAGGAGGCCCTGTGGTGGTGGGCGAGTAGCTGAACAAAGAGGAGCTGTAGCTGGGCCGCCTGCCTTCCCGCCTGTTGCCATCGATTGCAGCCTGAAGCTCAGCAGGAGAACTGAGGGATTTCTTCTCACATTCATAGGCATATAGGTACTTCATGTACCTGGGAGAGAGGTGAGCACAGGGAAACTCAAGTAGGGTTCTCAGTAGAATATGCAATTATAGGCTACAGCAACAAGCATTGCATTCAGGAAGACTTTCTGAGTTCCTCTACAGATCTGGAGTCTCTCAGCATATTAGTTTGGTAACTACTGAGCAGTCTGGGTGTGAAGCACAGCTCTCAAAAACTCTGAATTTACTCGATGTTTACAGGGAAGCACATAGTTACATACTACTACACACACAAGGGCAGAAAAATATCATCCAGAATTCCTTCACAATGGAGGTAACATCTGAAATGGTAAGAATTAAGATCTTGGACTGTAACACTTAATGCAAGGAAGGAAGTTTGAGGAATTACCCATGTCCAAGTCATTTGTATTGGCCAGCACCAAGCCTTCATGTTTTTGCTGAATTCTGGCACATACGTTTGCAGGAGACAGCCTGTTTGTACCAAAAGCTGTAGAAATGGGAAGGAGCTTCCCTCCTTGGGATCTGGGGCTCTAACAGCTTCCAAGAAAACCGAGTCTGCATAAAAGAGCTGGGTGTGGATTCCCAGAGACCAGTCTTCCATGCTCAAGTCACTAAAGCACAGCCTTGCCCTGTTGCTCAAATTTTACAATAGGTTTTACTTTTGCCATTCTTTTTCCTCCGCTTATTCTGCTTTTTCTTCCTTTTTTTTTTTTGCTTGCCTAATCAATATGAGGTACTGTAGGTCAGGAAAGCAATCCTCACAGGAAGTAGGCACTGAATGCAAGTTTCCACAACGTAGCAGTGATAACATTAAATGATCAAGTTAATACTCAATGCCTACAAATCAGGAGGCCTCCCTCCCTCCTCGCTGTGTCAAGTGCTCTCCAGAGACAGAGCAAGTCCCTCCTTGCCCCGAGGTGTTTAAGCTCTGAAGAGGCAAGGAAGGCAGAGGATGGAGGGAGGTGCAGAGCACAGAGAACTTGGCAATGTGATATTGTGCTGGGATTGTAGAGATTCAAGGGGAACAAGTTCAGGAAGAAAAACAAGAGAAGGAATAGAAAGGAAAAACTGCAAGCCTTGGTTGAGAGGGATGAATAAAGGAATTTATCAGCTCCTCCCTGGCCACAGAGTAGAACTTAGTCTTTCCATTTTTCCATCCCAGTGGCACTCCCCAGTCCCCACTCTGCGTTCACATCCATGCTGTTAGACCTTCTGAAGGACTTACTGAGTTCGAAGGGTGAACGCAGCACTGGTGATGGAGGTGGGCAGATTAAGGCCTTTGGTGATCTCTCGCCAGATCTTCTTGTTGATGATTTCCACCAGCCCTCCTTTCTCCGTCACCAGCTTATAGAGCATGTAGAGATCCAGGATCTGCTTTGCCATGATGGGGATCCTATTGATCGGAGTTCCTGCAGGGAAACAGCAGGGAATGGAGTCAGAAAGAAAATGAGGCCAAGAAAACTGGCAGGTTGGGGCTATCGATCTTCTTTCTAATAAGAAATTCAGGCAACTCTATTTGTAGCCTGACTTGAGACCTCTCAATGGGTGAGTAAATAAGCCAGAGAAGTGTAGCTACATGGCACGTCCTTTTCATGAAAAATCCTTTCCTGTAGGCAAAAGCAATTATCAGACAAATAATAACCTGCAGCTAAGAGCAACTTCTAAAATAGAAAGAGGGGAAGTAGGGACTATTCAATCCTAGGGGTGAGAGAGCAGCACAGAGGAATCATTTTTTATGAGCTCCCAGGGCAATCTCAGATAAAAATCTGTATTGCTTGTGCTCAGGAAGGGGCTGAGCAGCCAGGCAACTTGAGCTATGTTGGGATTCAGCTCCCTCACTCCCCAGGATTTGCTACCCTGTATTGCCTGGGAACAGCAACAGAAAAGGGTACATGACACTTGAGAGCATCACCCTTCCCCTGTACATTTACCTCTGTCCTCCCTCTCAAGCATGTGTATAACGTTTTGCTACAGCTTCTGCTCTGGCAAATCATTTTCACCCTCCCACTCCTTCTCCCCAAACACGCTCCCAAATGACATGCTGATAAGGCCACACGTGTACCTTGGTAGCAACTGCAACCCAGCTGCTGGAGCAGTAATGCTGTGAGAAAGCTACAGAAATTGTGTTGATGGTGGAGGTGAACAAACAAGCGGCGTAACGGAGCACTGGCGTGCCTGATGGCTGACACCGCAAAGCCAGGCATCCTCGTGGCTGCTCTGAGCAGCACTAGGCATCCAAGCACTTGCTGGAGCCCAGAACAAGGTCCTGCTCTATCCTTGCAAGGATAGAGGGGGCAGACAGGGAAACAGCTCTATCCCTCCTGTTCAGTTTTGTCATCTGGTGGGTTAACAGAGGTAAGAAAATCTGACTTTTAACCTGATAGTGCCCTTTTAGCAGCACCTTAAAGTGATAAAGCGTGCAGGGTTTGAAAAGGTCAAACTAATGAGATTTAGGCAAGGAGAGGAAGAGGGTGAAAAAGTGCTGATGTAGCAAACCTTTTATTTTGCGTAGGAAATACTGTCCTGGATCAAAGAGCCGTCCATCTGAGGTCAGTATCCTGCCTACCACAATGGTCAGCACCAGCCTTTACAGGAAAGCCTGCGAAGCGCTCTAATGGACAATTATGGAATACCCAACCCACAGGGGAGACTTCTGCCACTGCTCATCAGCTAGCGATTCGGTTAATGCCCCGAAGCAGAGCAGTTTATGGCCCTTATAAATGGAGTTTATTCTGTTTAGTGAAAAGGACCTCAGCTCTGCAGATGTCCTCATTATACATGTAAGTGTAATTTTTTCCCCCCTCTTTTCTTTTTGAAGTCTGTTATGCATTAGCTCATGGTTCCAATTCACACAGGTTAATGAGATGTTGGCTAGAAAAAGTAAACTTTTTAAAAGGGCTGCCTTCAATTTCACCAAGTTACTAACTCTTAAACAGTACGAAAACATAAAGAGCAACCTGATCAGGCTCAGTTTGTATGCTCTGTCATTTTATATCTATCATATCCTCTTTTCCTAGCCTTGTCTAAACAACCCCTTCCCTGTTCACAACAGAAAAGTCCACAAAGCAGTAATTTCACAAACTGCATCAGATCCTCTTCCTGCATTTCAGAGACAACAGTTCCCTCAGGGAGCAGAGATAGAGACATTTCCAAACTGTTTAAATGCCCTGTGGCTCCATCCATCCCAGCCGGTCCCCCCGAAGCCAGGAGCTGGTCCCTCCCAAAAGGTCAGCCTGTGTAAATGCAATCCTCAGTTTGCTTTGGGTTTTCCTCAGCCACCATTTTGTCTCGGTGTGTTATTGCAAAGATTAAGAGCACACTAACAGCGTCATTTCAGACACACAGAGGGCTGGGAGTGATCATGTTACCAGCCTTAAGTTATCATTCATCAGCTGAGCCACGGTAACCAGAGTCACACCCAGCCCACTCCAAGTGAAAAGCAGGGAAATACTTATCTCAGAGGTTTCTAGGAAGAGCCAGGGGTGGTTTTTTCCCACACCAAAATGCCCCTTCATTAAGAGTTTAGCAGTTCTGCCCCAGCAGCAAGGAAAGCTGGGGTTGTCCTAAGTGGCACTGCATTGCCAGCAAAGCCTTTGCTCCACTGGGGCAGGATCGAGACCCTCTCCCTCCACTCCTGCAGTGATGCTGCATTGCTCAAAGCCACCCACTTTTCCCCAATCCAATTTAGGGAATAGCATTAACTTGTCCAGAAGAGACTTTCATCCAGCTCTCTTTGGACAGTGACCAGATGGAGAGCGAAAGGAAACAATCATGAATAAGGCTCCTCAGGCAAACAAGCTGCTAATACAGAAGTATAAGGAAATATCTACTTTTATATTATACTTGTGTATATACACACTTATTCTGCATTTATCCTAAGCAGTTTTACTCTTCTGATTCTCCTATCTCAGCATTTGAAAAGTTCCAAGTGTATTTATCCAAATGCTCCTATGAAAGGGACAAACATTATCTACATCAGTGGGAAATAAAGGCTTAAATGTATTTCCAGAGAGCCTGCTCATAGCTGGAGTCAAAAGAGCAATCAGATCTGACCTCCCTGCCTCATGTTACTACCCCCTTTGACACCTTCCCTTCCTGAAGTTTGCTTTTAAACAAGACCCACAGACCAAAGTGCCCTGAAATTTAATTTGTAGCTTTATAAACTAAGCTAAAAATCTATAGCTTCCCTCTCCCCCCCCAAGATTTCTTTATGCAGGCTGATAAACTTTACAGCAGGCACAAAACTACTTCCCTTCCTCCTACCATTTGACCATGGAGATGCAATTTTCCTCCCATGCTTTCTCATAGTACCAAAGTAATATTCCCCCAGAGTTAGTGAAGAATGATTTGGGGTTTGGACCTGGTAAATTAACTGTACTTTTCAGAGCAAGCCAGGGCTCTGCATGTTTCATAGGATCTGACTGCAAAGGAGCCAAGAAGCTGCTCTCATTGCCCTCTCCTCCCCCAGCCCCAATCTGAGGAAAGGCAAGGCAATAAAGTCTTTATTGGAAACCCCCAGCGCTCAAACAGGAAAGGCTGAAAAACGAGTATCATGGGACGATTGGACGCTGAAGCCGAGCGGATCCTTTCACAGGCGGCTGCAAGGCTTGTCAGGGGCCATGATGGATTACTGTCATCTGGCAGCATCAGGATTAATGATCCAGAGGTCAGAGGGGAGAATTCCAGAGGGAAAGGTCAGCAGCCGGGGGCACAGCATAAGACTTGTTGCCTTTTGATGGCAAACTCATTTTACTGTACTTTCAAGCCTCTCTATTCTGCCGGCTCTGAGAAATGCTGTACAAACTGTGCTCGCAAAGAGCCGGAAGCCTTGCCCAACTTCAGAAGAGGGCAAGGAAGATGACTGGTTCCTCACCTCACTTTCTTGGTAAACGACTTTTCTTCCTTATACTATAACTCCAGCTATGTAAATATGGGCCATTCCTGCAAGGAATCAGCCAAAGGGTGGGATGCAAGGAGTCTGTTTCCACTGGAAAAGGGATGATACACAGTTGATGAGCAAGGGAGACCCCAGGAAGACAAACTCTAGGGCAGGCAAACTCTGGAAGGAGAAAGAGGAATCATCCCATAGCCCATGGGCTCCCAGCTTTCTGAAGGGAAAGACAGCTGTAACTACAATTCAAATTTCTGGAATAAAGAGTTTCCCTGGAGGAAACCTGACTGTAGCTATAAACATCTCTGTCCTTCAAGGGAAATAAGCAGCCCCCTCTGCCAAGCTGTTTCACCCTGTTCAAAAGCCTCTTCTGTTTCAGGCAGACATAACAGAAGCCTAAAGGGGTTATATGGATAGGCTTGAATGTCCCCTATGTCCCCTGCGCTGGAGAGGCAGAAGGAGCAACTGTTTGATTTTTGTTCTTTAAGAGCTATTTAAGAAGGGACTGAGGAAGCTGTAAACCCTAGATAATCTCTGAATGACTGTTTTTACATCTCTTGGCAATGAACCAGTATCTGGGGAAGGGACATGGGCTGAGCCAGCAGCACACACAGGCTCCACTCCCCTGCAGCAACAGCCACTCACTCAGTGCTGGGGCTCAGCCTTCCCATTTCCTGAAGGGGAACTGAGCTTTGGACCAACACCTCCCTCACCTATCCAAGTATGCTGCCCAAGGTGGGTTTTTTTTCCTGTTCTTTATCCCTAGCCAGATTTCAGAGTTAGATCTAAATCTGAAGATGCAGGCTGATGTTAAACTAGAACTGTCCCTGAGACTGTTCTTAACCAAATTATAGAAAAGAAGTCCCCTGTCGTTTTGCAGGGGTTTGCTCAGTTTTGTGAGTCCTCCATGATGGAGATCCCCTGCCAAGGGCCACTCTCCTCTCCCTGTGCTGAGCCATGCCTACTGCAGGGAGTTCCCCACCAGCAAGCAGCCTAAGCCACAACTTGTCCTGCATGCAAGAGACAAAGAGCAGTTAATTATACCCAGCCTGGAGCACTACTTTTTCAATCACCTCCCATTTTTTCCTATCCAATTTACTTTCAGAAGTGTCCATTTTTTAGTAAGGAACAAAGAAGGTGAGAATCCCAAATATTTATTTGGCAGAACAACATTCCAACTACAATAAAGCACACTCTGGAGTGAAAAACAGGCATAAGGGGGGGCATTTTTAAGCCATGACCTGTACAGGTAAGGAAAGAGCTGCTCCTTCCACTTTTCACTGTATGTTCAGAAGAGAAATAATATCAGACAGCCAAAACAACAGGTTTTCCTCAGAAGACTGGGGAAGTCCTCAGTGATCTAAAAAAATTTTGAACCAAATCTTGAAGAGATCTTCAGGTTTCTTTGAAGGGAGACAGAGTAATTACTTGGTATGAATGATCTCCCCATCTCCCAGGCTAAACAGGGGTAAAATTCAGTTAAACAGCAAATCAGCAGTGTAGCATACAAGCAAAACAACTTGAACCCTGCACTGCCTCAGTTCCTGGTTTGCTTGAATTCCTCTCCAAGGACAAACCCTGGCTGGCTTCATGCAAAGCTGCCTGTTCAGCCACCCCAGCCCCTTTGTATAGGTTTTATTTGTTGATTTGGTTTGAGCTTGTCCTGAGCACTCCACGTTAGAATAAAAAGCAAAGGTATGCTGAAGGGAAACCACCTCTCCCTTCTTCCTCCCTGCCCGTGCCACCAGTGATCTAATCTCTCCCTAGGCATGGCACTTCCACAGCAGGCATTCTCACCTCCCAACAGGAATGTCACCACCTGATCCGAAAGCCTGCAGACCATTAGACACTCCTATCAAAGCAGGAGCCAGGATAGAGGGTAATTAATCATGCTCTATTTGACAGGAGGCCCACTTCTTATCTGCACCCCTTGAAACGCCATCAAGTTTCTGCTTCCCTCCTCAATAAGTGAGGCTGACAGCAGCCCCTTATCAGATTTCGGCTGCTGAACCAGAGGCAGCCTAACTGGCATCCAGTGCCCTGCTTGTATTAGCCCAGGCTCCAACCACATTAACCTTCCCACACAGGGTGTTCCTCCATCCCCAAAACAAGAGATCCCACCAAGATTTGCGCTTTTATACCCAGCTCAACTCCAGCACAACTGTCTGGCTGCTACTGACACAGCTGGGGCCAATATATTTGCTATTTCTTCACCAGATGTTGAACCGTCATGCAACTGGTGGTGGGTTTCCATACATATGGCCTCTGAACCAAGTGGACAACCTCCTCTTCTCTAGGCAAATACAGGTACAAATACAGAAGGCAATGTGGAGAAACGAGCGCAGCTGGGCAAAACAAAGGTAGGTCAGGCAGGCTGCACAAAGTCAAAAAATCAGAGCATCTTCATGCCAAACAGTTCTACCTTCTTTCATCCACCTGCATATCTACAGAGTCATGTCTTCAGTGTGAAGCCACCTCCACAGCTTGAACACAGCACTTAACTATCTGAAAGACATGCTATTAAAATTTAGGGGGGGCAGGGGGGAAGGGAAGGTCAAGAACACCCATAGCAAAGAGGAAGCATCAATACTAGAAAGAACTCAAGACCACCAGGGTTTGAGACACAAGCATCTAGTCTTTGAGATGCTGGAGAAACATGACAATTTAACAGTTCAGTCTTAAGGTGAAGTGATGAAAAAAAACCCCTTTGACTCCAATCACTCAATTCTATATATCCAGGAAGAAGCACCTGGGATTCGGAGATCCTTAGCTGACAATCACTAGAGCAAACTGGTATCAGATGAATAAGCTACAGAAAGGTTCATGCAAAACAACAACAGCCAATCATTTCAAATTAATTTCTTCTATACCCTTGTCCAGTGCCAACTCACTTCATATCAAAACATTTAAGCTGCTCAAACATTCTTCATGCTGACTATATTTAAAACAAATTTCCTGTAAGCCAGAACCAAATAAAGTCCTAATACTATTTTCCCATTAATTATAACTACAGCTTCCAATGATTTCTCTTTGGAGCTAAAGCAATATTCACTCTAAACCACCATTTTTCAGCTGCCTAAAACCAAGGGATATTAATTATTTGTACTGTATGGGGTATTTTCTCAGAAAAGATTTATTTAGATCTTTCCAAAGGGAAACTTAGAGACTTTTTTTCAAATTAGAAAAAATTTCTCATGTCTGTCTGCAATGAATGTTTTGATGTATGAAAAACAGAAGGGGAGAAAGTTTGTTTTTTATGGGAAGGGCCTGTTGATAACTACTTCTAAGTTACTGTGATATGCAAAATTTGCAAATCTGCCTGAGTAAACTCCCCCAAAATATCTATTTATGTATCTGGTGGAGACTTTTAGTCACCTGGCACCTAAGGTTGATGGACAAAACGATCCCTGTGAGAGTGTTCTGGATGCTACAGAGAACCCTACCTCAGGTACAGGCAGGACTTTGCATCCCCAGAGGAGCTGGATTCAAGTTTTTCAAAAGATCCCAAGCACTTGGCTTTGCACCTGTTTTTATCCTAGCATCACTTCAAAGTACATGCAGTAGTACCTTCTCTGTTCCCTGTTCTGAAAGGTTCAAACTACTTAAAGAATACAGAGGAATGTAAACCAGAATGCCAGTTCTCACTACAACTTAGGAAGTCATTCTTTTCACTCTTTCTAACAATGTAATAGTAAAAACCTAAAATGTTTCACTGATCCCCACTGCTTACCATTTGCACAAGAAACCAGTCACCATTTTTCCTGAGTCTAAGTTGGGACAGTTGCCCAAAGAAGAGGTTCTTCAAAGGAGGTACAGGAGGCAGAGATGTAGCTGCGCACAAATCCAAGGGTCTAACGGAGCAGACGCCTTGCCTGATTAATTTGGACCATCCAGAAGAGACCTCTGCAGTGCTTCAGGTGAGAATTTTCCACTGCATAACATCATCTGCTATTTAGGGAAGCATTTGCTGTGGCTCAGCATTAACCAGGTAGCATGAGCAAAGGATGCTGAGAATTTATGTCTATTGATGTGTCATTTAGAGAACTACATTGCTTAATTCAGATTCAAAAATATCTCCAGAGGACCAAAAGAAACCTGCAAAATTGAATCAGTAGAGGAATAAAGTGTATTCCCTGAACAAACATTTCATAAACACCACTTGGCCTACAGATAAAAGAATCCATCAGTAAATGCTTTTGTCAATACCCTGGATTTGTTGTATTTCCACATCTAAAATGTGCAGACAGCATACAACAGCAGGAAAACATTAAAACCACACGGTCAGACTTACAAAGCCCCTTCTATGTATATACACATAAAAAACCAGAATGGTCAAGCCATCTGGGAAAACCAAGGTCACACAGAAACCTTGAACAAAATTAGTAGAGCTGTACAATTGAAGGCATTTTATGAGGTCTTCACAAAGGCAGTACTTAAAATGAACAAAACAGCTTCCCTTGAAAGGGAGCCTTTCCTAATACACCATAGCATGCAGTTAGATCTCTTCCCCATCAAACCTTTTCAAGAGGAATGTCTTGCACGAGCACTGCTGATTCTTCCAGAGGATCAAACAGTCCCACTACTCCAACTCTCTCCTCATCAGCACCAGTGGAATAGTCACCTCAATTACTGGTGGCTGCCTGAGTGGCTTGAAGAATCACACCACTAACACTGCTTCACTACCTGGGGACAAAAAGCAGTCTAGCTATGCTACCTAGTACATGCTACAATACACCTATGTTTTTCTACTACTCATCATACCTATAGCTTTTATCACGCACACACAAAAAATGGAGGCAAAATTCAGCTTCAGGGTATGCTCACAGGGCGAGAAAGACCTGAAAAGAAGAGAAGATGTCATCATCTCTAAGACTGAGTCTGATCTGAGCAAATGAACTTGTCCATCTGGCTACATGCATTTCTATAATAAAATTGGTTTTGGTGATACCAAAGATGGGGGAACACAACATTACCTTGCGTTACTGTAGCGGACACAGCTCTAGCCTGGACACTTAGAAAACTGCTCCTGCCTGCAGTGTCCTCAGTGGCAGGCAGAACAATTCTCACCTCTGTGCCTGCAATGCAACCCACTCCACAGTGCACTAGCAGAGAAGCCTCAGCCCGTGCCTGTAAAAATGCCCTGAACTACAAACGTGCCCATAAGGTGGCTCCTCATGCAGCAGGAGGTTAAAAATACAGTTTCTGAGAAACCAGATCTTAAGACATCAAGGCTGAACTTGTCACAAGACACCAGATCAACAATGGAGATGGAGGGAAGCCACTGGTGAAGCTGCTTATCCCTGTTCAGTCTGAGGAAAGACAACCTTTGGTTCTAGACTGCAGAAGAGCTGAGAAAAGAGAAGGTGGAAGTGGTAACACAGCAAACTAGCATCGTCCCTGCTGAGCTGCGCCAGGTCACTCCTGTTGTAGGCCTGGTTCGAAGCTAGTCCTGCACACTAATTGCTCTCATCGGCTGGTCTCCCCTCCTCTCCCCATCTGCCCCTTCAATCACAGCCATGGTGGGACCCATTCAACTAAACACATACAAGGAATAAAACATCCAACAAAGGAAGAGTTACAGCTTTCCTCTCATCTCCCTCTTCCATCATTATTGCCACTGAAGGGCCATTTTATCACTTGCAGCTGTGGTCATTCAGCGACAACCTGCTGTGCTCAGAGGCAGATGAGACCTGCACATTTGATCTGCATTAAGCCTGTTTCATGGCTTCACATTTCTAGGTACATTCCTAACAGCAGCACCAACAAGCAAATCTTTTCATCCCTCCAACTACTCAGTAGCTCCTGTGAAATCTGTCGTTTATCTTTCACATCAGGCTTTTTTTGCTTCAGCATCAGCTAGCAATCTGTGCCCCAAATCCATCAGCCCTAAACAAGGGCCAGCACTTCTCCAGCTCCTTCTGGACAACAGCAAAATCCCCCATCTTTACACCAGCAATGTTTACTAGCAGAGCTGCTTTCCATTCCCTTCAGACACGAGGTGCAAATTAACCAGCTCTTCACACATACTAGCTAAGAAACACAGCACTTTGCTCTCAGGTGCAATGAGGCCTCGGCTGCATCCATCTTTGGGGGACCCTTTCAGAACAAGGCAGCTGTTCAGCCTTGTTTGGTTTCGGATGCTTGTTTGGCACATAAAGAAAGGGGAGGAGAAATGAAAGCCTGAATGGTATCCTATGATAACTTTGCTGTAGAAGCTCACAGATTTTTGAAGATCCCACATTAGGACAGAGTGAGCAAGTTGATCTGTCCACTAGAAAACCAAAGCCCTGCTGTAGATAATGCTGGGGAGAGCAAGCATGGGAAAAGTGGACAATACAGCTTCCGAAAAACTATGCTAAATCAAAAGATTTCCTTTACAGTAAGACACAGCAGGTCAGATTAATGACAGAAGAGAAGCTGCCTCCTATAGCTCAACATATGCTGTTCAGTTCTCCTCTCAACCTAAAGCAGCTTAGCTCCCCAGAGTCCTTCTGCCCATTTCTTTTGGGGGTGCCAAAATATAAAGCAAGCCTCATAGCACTGCCTCACACCCTGCCATCTAGCCAGCTCTCCAGAGCAGGGCCAAACACTTCAGCCTCTCTGACAGAGCGCTGTCAGTTCATGGCATCTCCCCCCATGGGTGCCGGGCTCTTATATTTCATTTTCAGCCTTCTAGCAACCAAGAAAACAAGGGAGTCTCCAGAAACAAATACACTTGGAAATGCCCAGATGATTAAAAGCTAAACTCCTACAGCAACCAGCTGGTGACCAGCTCAGCCCCTGCGCCGGGAACATGTCAATTATAAATAATTAAAAGGTAATAGGAAGGAGACATTGAAGTATTAAGCAGATTTCTCTCTAGGTATCTGGAGGTTTCTATTGCTGCCAATCACACACTTCAGATTATTGTCTTCTCTGTCAGTCATCCCAGCCCTTACATTAACATGCAAGCTCAGGTTAACATTTGCAAGTAAACTAATTAAGCTTGGTTATGCCTCTGCATACAAAAGCCAAAAATATCAGCAAAACCTGGGTCTAATTTTTAATTGACTTGGAAGCATAACCTCAAAACTGCTGGAGAGTGAAAATTCACACAGGTCAGCTGTCAGCTCTAGCCATGCCAGGAAAAACGGACACGGATATGGAAAGCAACTGCAATATAGCTGCAGTTTGGATAACCTTTCCTCTGCTTGTGATCTAGCCATCTGCAGAGGGGGATGCATCTGAAGATGCAGGGTTCAAAAGACAACTGGAAATAAGACTCCAGCTCCAACCCAACAAATGGGTCATTTTCAAACAGATGAGACTGAGATGTTGCATCTTTATGCTTTTTTAGACTCTGAGGGCACAATATTGCTTGTGACACTAAGGCAGCCCCTTATAAATAAGCAAGCCTGACTTGTTTGGTCCAGCAGGCTCAGAGGCCATTATGCCATGAGGGAGCAAAGGGTCCCTTTTATGTCTGCTCTTCACACCTACCTTCAGCAGACTTTTTGGAAACAATGAAAAGGTCTATAGAGCAATTTAACACTTTTTGTCAGAAGCACCTTTGCTGGAAGAGTCTGCCTGGCCTGGCATGCTTGGAGGGGTAAAGGAAGAGAGCACGACAAAGGATTTACCACAAATGTTCAGTTATGTTTTATACAATATCACATCTACATATATTTTTATTATGAATAGTTTGCAATGAGGGAACAGAACTTTGATAACTAGGGGACAGAAAGAGACTTTTATGACATCCCAGCTGAGCTACTTCACACATGCATCACGGCTCCTATAGCAAGGAAAGATGCAAGTTGCTGACACCACAGGGAGGAATGTGAGAAACTGTGTGCTTTACACAAAATTACTAAACGGAAAGCTGACACATTGTGAATCTACAGGAAAATGTGGCTTGGTGTCTATTTTCCCAGTCCCCAGATTGTATGCCACTACTCTGTGCAGACTGTGAAGGCATTCACACTCAGTTTCCACATGCCATTGAAATCAAACATGACAAGATGTGTGATCGTGCCACCTGAAGGGGAGAGCAGAAAATACTCAGTGGTACTCAGCCTTGTTTCAGAAATCCTTTGGGAATCAGGCTTCTTGGGCTCTTCAGCGCAAGGGCAACATCAGTATTAAGTAGGAAGGTAAAGAAATAGTGTCTGTGAAAATAAGCCACAGGGTAGTGGGCTCATCTAGTGCGCTCATCTCCCGAAGCAAATATCCAAGTCTTACCACTGCTCTTCCACCTGATCTGCAAGTTTAAGGGCTGGATTTGATCTTTCAAACTCAGGAGGGAAGAACAAAAACAGCAGCAGCACCCCTCTGCCCCATTTTATCCTATCGATATTCAAACAAATGCTCGCTCACCTCTCTTCTGCATAAAGATGAAGAGGTCATCCAGGAACTCTTTCCGTTCAGGGTCACTATCCAGTTCATAGAGCTGGGGGAAAAATAAAAATGAAGGCACAATTCACAGTAAGACAAAAAATAAAGTAATAATACTTCTTGCAGCGAATGACCTGGTGTTTATACTGGAGGGGTGAAAGGAGCCACAGGTAAAGAGGCAGAACAAGGAAGGATTCCTGAGCAATTCGGTGGCCAAGGCTGCAGTGATAGTTTGAGGCCCCTCATTACAGCTTGCCTTGCTCAGCCCCCCAGTAACTCATCCAGGCACAGCAGAGACTGGCACCTGGAAGGGAGCAGGATTCAACTCAGTTAACAGCACTGCTACAGAGCAGGGGTTGAAACTACCTGAGAGCAAAGGGAAGAGAAACTATTAAGACCAGCTGGAAAGAAAGATGAGACAACCAAATGAAAGGTGACAGTGGGTCAGGGCAGATTAGTGGTCCACACCTTTGAGGCACCAGGGAAGTAAACTTCTCTGCAGCTTCTCCTAGCCGCATGATTCCCTCCTTCAAGGATTGTCAAGTAAGTGACAAACTCCAAGTCCCTTGAAGGAGAAGATGAAAGGATAAAGCTTTCCTCTAACTACTAATGCCTGGCAGGAAAGGCTCCTCTAAAATAAGCCAAAAAAGCCTTCAAAAATATCAGAAACCAGCCTGGAACCAATTTGCTGCAGAAATCATTTTACAAAAGGCTTAAAAACCCAAGCATTTAAATGAAAGTTCCATTGGCAGCTTATTCCAAAGGGGAGGCACTGTATGCTAACATTATCCCCTGATTTTCAGAAGGGTCAGGCATGAGTGTCATCTTACAACTAACTCAAACAGAAGAATCTAATTTTCACCTATCAAGAATCCTGTGAGGCCACAAAGTGACAGGCTGAAAGGGCTGAAGTCAGTCTCTCACTGAGATGGAAGAGGATATAAAATAAGACAGAAGACAACGCTGTACATGAAGAATTTGATTCCTCCACTTGCTTACACTGAGGGAGAATCCTGCATCACTCCAGGGAATTTTTCGCCTGTTGTAGCTATGCTTGTGAAGCAGCAAAACAGAAAAGCAAAGATTCATCGGGAAATACGTATTTTGGCCTCTCCATAGGTGCTGCTAGCTGCTTGGTATTCACCTAGTCAAGCAGAAGGACTTTCTAGGCTCGTTTCCTGTGAACCTCTGTGCTTTCTCACACATTGAGCTCTGGGAAGAAAATGTACCAGTATTTGCAGAGCAATTAGCTGCACCCTTTCAGAAAGAGCCAGCTTAGTCTAAAATGAATTCCTCTGGCTGATGTGACACACAGCTGCCACATTCAAATCCATGATCACAAGGCTAATCAGGTTCAAGAAACAAAATACTCTTCTCCCAGCTGGAGAAAGTACTGACTAAGAATTTAAATGTCAAAAGTGTGGTTATTAAGTCTTAGTTCAATCTATATTCCAGTGACCAAAGGCAACAAAATCGCAGGTTGTGGGCAGAAGCCTGCAGGACAAAGCAGTTTTCTTACAAATTCAATATAGAGGGATAGTGAGGACTTTGTAGTCCCCCTCTGTGACAGATCAGGGGAAGGATTTCCCAAAGTTACCCCTTCCCAAAGATCCTCATGATCAGACTGACCTTGGCAAAGTCTCTTGAAATTTCTCTTCCTCTGCATCCATCACCTTCATCACTCCAGGTCACGTTGCCATTCTAGGGAGAGAAACACGAAAGGGTGAAAGGACTGCCAGGGAAAGGCTTTATGGACAGTTCCAGAAAGCTTGATAATGTGTATTTTTGGGCACAAACATGTGCAAAAGCAGCTGCTGGCTTAGACCAAGATTATTAGGAAGATGGGGGACATTTGTGCATTTGTCACAGAACACTTTCCTGGAATCTCTGACACTCAGCCCAAAATGGGAAGTGCCATTTCACCTTCCAGGCAACTACTGAAGGTAGGGGAAGTTTTTCAGCTCTAAGATTTTTTTTCCCCCACAGAAACTCATCTCAAAAAAGTTGTCTTGATACCAAGGAAAACCATTCTAAAGTCCTCAACACCAACAGCCCCCGTCTTCATCTGCCCCCCCAGAGCAGGTGATTTGCTGTAAAATAAGGTCCAACACCTAAACAGAGAGGTGCTGCTTTTGCTCTCCATGTCCATCATTTTACCAATGCACATCCTAGAGCCCCTAGTGAAAGGTGTAGGTGTTACCCGGGCATCCTGCCTTCCTGCTCACCAGGTGACACCAAACACACTTGGAAATGCCCTTCTGTCCTACTCCCACTCACCTACAAAACCAAAACCAGAGTATGCTGAAGAAAGAGGGAAATAAACCCACCAGAAAGCTTCTCGCCAACCCAGGACCCTTAATTCTGGAAGCTCCTGGATCTGGATTTTCCCCACAGAAATGGAAAGCTCAGCTTTGCCGGATTAAGGTTCATTCTTCTTTGGCATTAAAAGGATTACTCTAGTTAGGCCTATTCTACTTGGTAAGTCATCATCCTTGAAATGATCACCAGGGCTGGAAACCAGCAGGGGCAGACTCTGGCTGTACAGCAGGACCAACACCAGAAGAATGATTCTGAAAAACCATTCAAGCATCTTTAAACCATAAATTTCATAAATGTCTAGTATAGCAGGTGCTCCAGAGCCCCTCCAGGAAAGAGAACAGCCAAATCCACCCAAGCAAGGTAGTTTGGACTACCCTTGTTCTGATAATCACAGAGCATCCTAATGCAGATAGAAAAGCACTGAAGATATCAAAAGGTTTCAACGCAAAAAAAAGCATGCGAATTAGAGAGGTGGTCCAATATCTGAAATCTTGGAGTCATCTGGTCGTGACACATACATTGAATTAGAAAGATGAATAGCTCTTGTCAAGGCCAGGCAAAGCTACATTTCCCCCTTTAAAAAACACTGCACTGAGCTGCCCTAATGCCTGCTGATTTAGTTTGAGCCAGTAATTCCTGCTGGAAAGTCAATTATCCACTGAGTCCCATCAACTGAAAGATATTTAATGGGGGATTATTGCCACTTCTGTTATGTCAGCTGTTTATTACAGCAGATCAATTCCCAGTCCTCTCTAGGAAGAGATCTGACAACCGGTTTTGTTCACAGGAGGATTCATCTGGGTGTCCTTTGCTAGCAGAGATTAAAAACACAGTTTTTTGGCTAATTATGGTAACATCCAGCTGCTCCTAAAACCCCACTGATTGTGAACTCAGATCAACAAACCTATGTAAACAGTCAGAGTAAGAGACAGTCTTGTCAGAAGCTATTTCCCACCCTCAACTTTACACACTCTAAGGCATAGTGATTTGGTGGAGGGCTGAGCTGCTTTCTTCCCAAGTTTGTATTTGCTTATAAATCCAGAGGGCAAAACTGCTCGTGGTGTTAAACTGGGTGCTCCAAGAAGCAAAACACTCGCTATCATAGGGAATTTTGGTCATGCTGAGAGCTTATTCTGCTACATTTGAAGACAGGGACAGGAAATAGAAGAAGGCTTAAAGGAGATAATTCTCTACTGCCAGTGAGTTTGAACTTGGTAAAATTTCCAGGAACAAAACTTTCCATGGGATTAAAGACCCTTTAGATGTTATTTTACTTGTTCTATTTGAAGAAAAAGGGTAATTAGAAAAAAAATCATAAGATTAAGGTTTAATATAAAGATTAAGCAGAATAGATGCACCCTATTTCCCATACCTACATCCTGAGATGCTCAAGAGCACAGAAGTAATGCTCCCCCACACCTTGCTACTGAAAAGGAGCTTAAAGCTAGCTGAAGCCATCAGTGTTTTGCCATATGTCCAGAAAATTGGCAGAGATGGACATCACCTGGCATGACACGGAGCAATCCGAGGTGAGACAGTGGACAGCATTAGCATTTCCCCCTGCAATAGCTGGGAAGGTTTAAAGCCAGTTACCACTCCCCATGTCAAGCTATCAGAAAAGATAGAGTGCTTCTCATCCACCTTGGTGCAAGCTGCCGCGGTGTAAATCAGCAAGGGTGCACTGAAACAACACATGGGCTGTGGAGACATGAGGACATAGCACAGGTTTGTTTTGGGTGGCAGAGTTAGCAAAGTCTCAGGCTAGCATGAAATGTCAGCTCAGCAGCCGGGGAATAAAGCCTTATTTATTCAGAGAACAGAGTACAAGCACCGACAGGCACTTTCCCAGGCCTCAGCTTTGATCTTGAGAGACTATTCTGCTCACCAAAACCTTTGGGTCCGTGCCAAGGCTACAACCAAAGATACCAAATATTGGCAGCAGTCAGAACACCAAATGGAGCACGACTGGAACAGGTAAATCAGTAAAGAGCCCCAGGAAGCTACAGAAGTAAGAGGTGCTCCATACGCAGAATAAACTACACTTTGCACAGCAAGAGAACTCAGCAGGAGCTTTGGTATCAAGCTTCCTTTCCATTCCTCCTAGGAAAACAAAGTTACCCTATGCTGAGAAGCCCTCCTCCGTATGAACAGCAGGAACCTGAGAAATCAATATATCCTCACAAGTCATTAAAAGACCTTTGTGTAAGTCAGGCAATAGTTGCAGGAAGGAAAAAACACTGTTCAGAGAGGCAGGTCATTCTCTGGGGAGAGTCCTGCCTCTCCCTCCACCCCTCTGTATCAAGGGAATTTGCTGATGTTTGACAAACAGCTCTTGCGTTACCACAGGCAAGAATTTATCTGGTTTCTTGCAGAAAAGCAGCACTGGCTGTGCTTTAGCCCCCGATGCCGAGCAGGAGGGGGAAGGCAGAGGTGTTGTGAAGGGCTGGGCACCTTCACGGGCTGTGGGCAGAGCCAGGGAGCCTTCCCCACGCTGCAGACACACCTCAGAGGCCATCAGAGCCCCCCAGACTGCCCCCTCCCCGAGAGGCTGCAGGCCTGGCTTCAGAAGCAATTATATCTGGAGCTATTTTAGGATTACTCCCTAACCACCTGGAATATCTTATTAGAGGGAAGCTCAGATGTCCAGAGCAATTTTGGTTTCCAATCCCACATTCAAAAGCCAGAGTTAACCCTGAGTTGCCAAGCAGACAGAAAAGGAGATGACAAATGCTTTCTGCTTCATCCAGACCATTCTTTTAAGGACAAAAACCTTAGAAACAAGCAGCCTAAACCCCTCTCTGCAGGACACCTACCTGTCAAGTATGACCACCTCACACATCTGTCCCTCAGAGACTAAAGAATCAAAACTGTGTTCAATGAAGTGAAGCACTAAAGCAAACAGAACAGCAGCTCATCATCTCCTTCTCCAGTTGTGCCTGCACAACTGCAGTCAGTGTGCAAACAGGGACACTGATGAGGGTTTCAAAATGATCCTGTGCCAGATCATTCCCTTCTCTCTCACCTGTTTCATACAGGTGTTTGAGAGGGGCTCAGCTAAAGCCCTGGATACAAAGTTGTATTCAAATGGCAAATTCTGAACTGGAGAGAACCCACTAAAGCTTTAACATGTACAAGAAAAGTGGAAAAAAACCTTCTGGCATGAAACTCTCTACTGCATCATCCCCCACCTCCCTACTGCAGACCTCCAGTTTTGAGAGGTTTTAGGGCAGAAATCTGCTGAAATACCCACTTAGGGACTAGGCTAAATGCTGCAGTGAAAAAGAGAGCCCCTCCCCTACCCCATGGGTTAACTGAAAGCACTGAGTCAATGAAAAGGTACAGGGGCAGCAATTTCAGGATTATCAGAGAATCCACAGAAATTCCTTTTGTGGGTAGAGTTAAGCCTTAGGAAGTGAAACAGATGCTATTATAAAGAAAACTGTTGTACTACAAAACACTGATAAGATCAGGACTACTGCCTTGAGCTGCAAGTTCTCAAGCATGGAGAACCAAGTTGTAATTATGTGTGCACAAGCTGCCTGGTAAAGCTCTGCTGAAATTGGAATAAACCCTTCCCAGCCTTACTAATAACAGAGCTCAATTCAATAACTATAAGCTTCAAAGACAGGTTTTGAAAACATTTTAGTGATTTCAGGAATGGCAGGGAGGATGGGGAAGGAAACAAAAAGAACAGACTGAAGTTAACAGATTAATTACTTTTTTTATTACGCTTCTTTATATGCTCTCATGACCTAGTGACTGCAGCATCAACACAATTCTTTGCAAAATAGGAATTTGCTTCCTTATCCTTAAGGAAAAGTTTGACTCTCTGTGAATGACTCCTATTCACAAATACTCAGAGGAATTAGCTAAAATGTGACAAGATTTGTTCAGTGCTGTATGGCTGTGGGAAGAGAAATTCTCACTGCCACATGAGTCTCAGATTTACTCTGAAGTGAGAAAAACAGAAGTGCAAGAATACAACACATTCGAGCTCTTTCCACCTACCATTCTCCAGTGTTCGCTAGAATTTCTATAAATTGGCACCGAAGGAGACAAGTTGCAACTATTCCTAAAGATAAATTTAGCACTCAAACCAATGCTAAAATGGGCCGTATCTTCCCCAGGATATAAATGAGTTCCTCGCTCTGTTCCAGATATAGCACAGTTGCTGCAATATAACATAGCCTTGATGAAGCCTCTGGAACTGCCTCCTGAGATGAAGATTGGGGGGAATTCTCTGATGTCTAACACAAGTTGTTTGCAGGCTGCTGCCTACAGACATTATCACAGGCAGTTACTTGGTTCTCCTCTCATACATTATTCGGTGTACTAAACAAAAATCAGTTGCTGCAACCACTGATGCTGCAATTTAAGTTACATATGAGTATGAATACCAAGTTAAGTGCCATGGCAGAAGCAGGGATGAAGATTTCATCAAAACAAACCTAAACCATGAATCTCAAGAGAAGCAGCAACTGGCAATTTAAGAATTAGAATCTGTTCTTACAGAAAACAGCTTCCAGTAAAAGAAAAAACAAATATCTAACACAGCTATTAATGAAGCATTCTCCTTCCACTACATCATAAAAAGAAAGATACCCAATGATCCATATAAGGAATTAAAACTCCAACCCTTGAATTGGGCCCTAGATATCTGAAATAACTAGGAGGCAAAAAAATGCACCGTGTGAAATGCAACTTTTTTTATTCCTGGGACCTTCACCCCCTCTGGATTAATGAGTATCTCCTGAGCAATACCTCAATACACACACCACTTGAGGCACATACTTAAGGTTATGGAATCTCAGCCACTCATTCCTAGACCCTAGAGCAAAACCAAAGTAATTATTTTAAGCTGACTTATCTTAATAAACACCATGACCTTTGTAAAAGTTTAGGTCAGGATTTTCAGGAGTGACTGGTGATTTCTGAGAATCTAACATGAGACATCCCCAAAAACCAGACCACAAGCCACTCTCTAAAAGTCAGACAGCTGCTTTATAGAGACTTACCTTGCTGTATTTAAGAAGGCATTAAATATCAGCTGATGCCTGAAAACCTTGGCCTTATTTTTACATTCCACGAAGGAATGCACGTACTAATGTGTGCGCTGTGGTAAGAGCCTGACAAAACTGCTCATACTAGGGCTGCACACCAGCCTCGGGTGGAAGAGGAGCAAACAGCACCAGCATGACAGCGGCTGTGGTCCTGCCGTTCCTGCACGGCTCTCCCAGGTAACCAGAGACATCGCCGAGCAATGTGAGAACCCACGGGACGAGGACCCACACCCAACCATCTGCTAAAAGCAACATTTTCACCCGCAGAATTAAAAACTCATTTTTCTTCAAAGACAGGCAGCCCACAACGCCCTTTTTGAGGACGGCTGCTGGAGCCTTTGGCTGTCGGAGCAGTGATGGATTTGCAAGGGATTTGAGCAAGTCCGAGGAGCGAACAAGCTGAGCACAACCCCCCCGGCTCTTCTTTCGGGACTGCAACTCCCCGACAAGCAACTCCACTCCCTTGTTGTTTTGTGCTGACAGGATTCCCACCGCCCCTGTGTCATAAGCTGAGCCAGCTCTTTTGTCTGCCGGCTTGTTCTACAATTATTTACTTGGCTGTCCGGGACTGAACAGAATGGGGCTTGATCTTGCTGGTAGTTTCTATCTTTCTGCCATCTTCATACCACAAATCTTCCAGGCAATCCTAGCCTTACACTTTCAACATACATTTTTGTCCAAAGGCATCACTTTCAGAGGAACAATCCACACTTGAAAAGAAATAGAAGTGACTTTCTCCCTCTTTCACAAGCAACAGTCAATGCATACCACAAATACTCGCAGAGCAGAGCTAGCTGGAAGCAGTGTACACTGACTGGTTATTAGCCACCATCTCAACAGAAGCTAAAAACCAGACAAGTTCAGGAATCATTTTGAAAACAACCTGGAGAATACAGGCACTTTTGCATTTGATTCTGTTTTTGCTGCCTAACGCAGCCACTTTAGACAAAGAAAAAGCCCGGTATCTTTAAAGTAAGCCTTGAAATGAAAAATTTCAAACAAGGTCTGCACTGGGGCAGCATGCTGCCATTTAGCATACAGAGTTACATGGACACCCACCACTGCACACACATTTCTCCCCCTTTGCTGCTACCCCAGCTAGCAGTTCCTGTCTGGCTCCCTGGTTTATTCCTACCTCCACGCAGTTCCCAGCTCACCAGCTCTGAACTGGTATACCGCAGTTAAATTTTTACTGCCTGGTATGCAGACTCCACTGGTGAATGCAAACAAGTTGATCTGCAATATTTACCCTACTCAAGGTGAATATACTGCACCAGCATCACTAATATTGGGCACTTCACTATGGGCTGTTGAGCACACCATAGCACCTTCGTAACAGCGATCACCAGCACGACTCTGGATGTAAGCCAGGCCTCGCCGGGCCAGCACACCATCTAGCCCAGTACTCCACCTTCAATGACACTACCAGGAAACAGTATTTCGGGACAACTTTCTGCCGTACCTTCCCACCACCCACAACAGTTGTAGCACAGCACGTACCTGACAGTCCTTTATAGTTTATTCCCTAACTTGATGTCCATGGAAGTCGCTAACTCCTTTCTTTACCACTGTACTTTGTGCCTTCCCAGCAGTGAAACACACTTTAACACAGCAGCAACATGTTTTTCTTTTTTTAAGTTTTGCTTCCTGGTGAAGTTTTGTGCACTGGCTTCCAGAGTAAGTGGGTCTAAACTCAGACTAAGCTGCAATCTACTACCAATATACCTGATTACTGCTGAAACAGCCCAGCATAACTGGATTGGTATTAGTGCACAGTATGCCAGCTGTAAAGAAGTAGTTTTGGGGTTTTTTTTGCTATTCCACATCAACTAAGACCAGATCTGGCATGCTTATAGCCATTTGTCTTCCCAGAACTGGGCAAATGACCTAGGAATCAAGCCTATTAGTTCAGTAAGATTCACAGGACTCTCAAGATAACCAAGTATTGGAAAGAAGCACAATGACATACTTGTTAGCTCCGGCCTAGCCGGAAATAAAGACTAATGCTAAGTTTATTGGTTTTTCGGTGTATAGGTTGTTTTTTTTTTTTTTAAGAGAAAGTGATCCTTCTAACACCAGAGTCCCACCTACTATTCTCCACCCAGACACCTGAAAGAGGAAGTTTTTGCCAGTCACTCCAATCCAGTAAATTCTGAAGCAATTTCTCTAGCAACCATCCCGTCTGACATACCCACCTCATTTCCCTACAACTTGAGTAACTCTCTTTTTCAACCCAACCCCTCTTGAGTAGCAAGCACAGAGAAAAGACAACAGCAATGGGTTGCCTGCTGCATCCCATGCACCAAGGCTGCTTTGCCAGCATGCTTTATAGCACCAGTAGCACAAATGCCATTCACGCAGCAACTTAGAGGAATTCCTGCCACAGGTCTTGGTGTAGAAACACCAAACTGGTACAGTTTTGCAGGAACAGCTAGGCAGGGGCCTACAGGCCACACTAAATGGAAGGGGAGAAGAAATAAAGCTTGCTGGGCTTTGGCAGTTCCTCCTCAAACTACTCCATGTGACAGCATAAAACAAATCATCTTGTGCACACAACCAGCAGCTAAGGGGAGAGCCTGCTCTGAGCATTCACAGCAAACTTTCCAACACCTACGGTTCACCAGCCACAAGGCATCTCCAGCTTTTTTCCTTCATAGAGTTTGCAGGAGGGAAAGAAAACAGTGCTGTGTTTGTCAATACAAGGTTTCTTAGCTCCAAGAATTACCTAAAGCAAAATCTAACCCTGTTCACACTCATGCTAACATCTGCAGAAAATGACAAATCCAACTTATTTTTCCTTCTTTATTTACACTGTGCAGTCCTTTGGCTCAATTTCAATACACATAAATGCTGTAAAAGTCTTTGAATCTGTACTCAAGTTAGCTGTGTAACAAAACAGCACACAAGTACTACATTAACTGAAATACCCATTTGCAACAAAGAAAAGAATTCTTGTTCCTCTGGCGTTTATCTACAAGGAGTACTAATTCTTCATTCAAACACAGAATTAACCTCCTACCAAATCCAAGCAGTAGCAAGTGAGCTCCTTCCTTCCCACACATGAAATATGAAGTGGCTCTGCTTACTCACAGGATCAGTGGTAGGACACACACTGTTCCCTGCCTGCCCACACCACCAACCAAAAATCCAAAGTCGTTGCATCCTGAGGGTCTTACAAAGGGGTTATAGATGTCGTATGTGAAATAACTTGAAGGAGACATTAGCAGGCAAGTGTCTGCACCAAAAATAAATATAACACTAGCCTGTTCCATTCTGAATGGCACAGCAGCAGTGAGGTAGAAAATAAACATGTCAAAGATCAAGCCTTCACCTCCCTACAAAGGCTCTGACAGATTGGGGTTTCTATATCATTAGCTGGAAACCTGAATCTGTAAAGCAAATCAAGTTCCTGCAAAATCTCTTTCTAAAATAATAAACCTGCAAGCGTACACCAGAGGAGCATCGCTCTGCACGTGCCTGCTTCTTGAACTCTCTCTAACACCCTTGCTAACAGCCAGTGCTTGTAACAGGACACTGGGCTAAAGAAATCCTCAGTCTGACTGACCATGGTCATTCTTATTCAGAAGGAAGTAACGTTAACACTGACCTGTTTGAGCTGCTCGTCCAACCGCCAGTTCTGGCGTCCAGACGGGGAACCGCAATACGGTTGCTTAGTAGTGTCTTTACCCTGTTCTTCTTTGCCCTGCTGTCCCCGCTGGTGCCCTGAAGCTGGAAGAGGATTAGAGGTAGAGGCCACTCTTTGGTTGTGATGGGCAACTTTGGGAGCATGAAAATATTTCAGAGCAGAGCAGCTTTGTTTTCCAGTCACATCAGCACCATCCTCAAGATCGACACCTTCCAAAGCCCCTTCTTCCTCCTCCTCCTCCTCCTCCTCTTCATCCTCCTCTTCATCCTCCTCCTCCTCTTCTGGCTCCGAATTCATGCTGCTTTGATCAAAAGCCCGTGTAGCTCCCGCTGCAGACGGGCCTCTGGCCAAGGGACCAACAGCAGAGCCGCCCGAAGCCCTGCCAGATGTGGCTGCTAGGACAGCCTGCTGCACAGCCAGCTGCTGGGTGTAGAGCAGCTGGGCTTCTCTCATCTGCCTCTGCTGTCTCTCCCTGGAATCCATCTGCAGAGGTGTTTGCTGCTTCTGCTGCTGCTTCTGCAGCTGCTCGACCACAGCTTCCAGCTTCATCCCGCAGTTTGCATGGCTGGGAAAAGAGGGGGGCGTTTTTGACTTTATCTGGCAGGGTTCAAGCCCCGACCTTGGGAGATTGGCAGAATCTGAAAGATAGACAAATATTTGTCTGTATGAATATAAAATGCTTTCATCTTTTCCCCAGGAAGAGGATAAATAGAGTGCAAAGCCAATACTCTTTCCTGTGCAGGAGACCGTGAAACAATCAGCTTCATGTTTAACAGCCTCAGGCTCAAACTTGCATTCAATTTTCAGACTGTTTAATTGTATTTTCAAGCTGAACACATTCGCTATAACCTCAGTTTCATATATCCCAAAGACAGCATCTGAAATGCCTTTGTCCACGGTCCCAGCAGTTCAGTTTTGTGTCATGCTTCCTAAATAATTACTTTTGAAATGTTAGGTTTAACATCTAGGGTTTGTGCTTCTGAAAATACTACCTTAAAAGGAGATAGCTGGGATGATAAGTTTGACCATATTCCCATTAAAAAATGGGCAGGAATTTATTGCACACCAGTTATCTCTAATTTTTTTTATGCTTTCATTACGTTACTAAATTCTTTACATTTTATATGTTTGTCTTAAAACCCTATATTTGGCCAATTATTTTTCCCCATTAGGGCGAGACAAGAGTAAAGCGAAGATCACTGTAGCCTGGAGCAGACTGCTGAGTACCAAGCAACTCCTGCTTCTGGTTCCCAGAGTTGCCAGTGTATCTCAAGCCCCAGGCACGGCCTCCCTTCGATTTTCCCAGCCAAAGGACCTGAGAGCTTTCCTAGCTCTCCATTTTGACCTGCAGCAAGCCCATGCTGAGCCAGCACTAGCCTCCTCTTGAGCAAAGGCCAACAGAACAGACCACAGTCAGAAACACAGCTCTGATCTACAGTAAATCCTAGAAAGACAACTACACCTTTAATCCCCAACTATTAAAATCAGCATATGTATTTTGGACTTTGTGTCACAAACTGGAACTGCTGACAAAGATGGTCCTTCTCAGCTTTTTTTTTTTAATGTAAAAAGATGTTTAAACATCTCACTTGATGCCCTTCAAGGTTCATTGATATCAAAATACAGTCAGCCTAGAGAAACAAAGGAAAGGCCAACTACAGACAAGCTAGTCTCCTGGCCACCTCCCACCACCCTGTTTACAACCAGCACTGTCCTATTCAAGCCACAGACTTAAAAAAGACTGTTTTGCTAACACATTTTCAAAACAGACATATTTCTGTTCTAAAACAACAAATAACCTACCAGATACCAGTTTTAAAAGTGAAAGACAACTTCCAGCATCCCTAGCACAACTCCAGGTCTTCCTTTAAGGTGGTCAGACCATGTCTCTTGTACAAAGTGCCTGCAAGCTTCGATGCCCTACTCATTTTTCCTCTGCAAACTCTTTCCCGTGCTAAATAACAGCCCATCACCAAAATGAAAAGCCTGGCTGGTGCATTTGCATTTTTATCTAGCAGGCAGCGGCATAGCTTTAGCTTGCAAATGAAACAATATAAAGTGGATTAGTGGTTTGAATGTCAGGAGCAATAATGCATTACCTGGCAGCTGAAAAGAGTCTTAGACTCGTTCAGAAGGCACAATACACCATCTGGCCTAGCTCCACACACACACTCCTTCAGTAAAGCAACAATGAACTGGTGCGGGTGTCGCAACAGCAACAATAAACCAGGCTAGAGCACCTACAGCCCACACCTTGCTGTATATTGTTGCACCTGAGGCCGGTGAGGTGTCACCTCTCCTGCCTGGGGGATATTCAGCAGGGCATGCAGTTAATACACACCTCGGGTACGTTAACGATAATAAATGACCTGATACTCGGCTAACGTGTCGAGCAAACACACCTCAGGTGCAGCAACACCCTGGTATGCGGCGCCCGCGTATTTCCTGGAGTTCAGGTACAATAGCGTGTGACAGGTTAGTGCAGGATTT
Organism: Athene cunicularia; assembly: GCF_003259725.1. Lineage (NCBI taxonomy): Eukaryota > Metazoa > Chordata > Aves > Strigiformes > Strigidae > Athene > Athene cunicularia. The sequence continues at coordinate 2,142,316 of NW_020799112.1, read as the reverse complement.
ATGCGCGGCTGCCGAGGGTTTTCATCAGCACAAACCTCGACAGCCTCTAAAAAGATGGAATTTGGATATGGCAAACCTGCCCTCAGTGAGTATCGATGTTAATGTGGAGAAGCAGCCAACGTTACAGTGAGTTTTAAGTCAACAAGGAGATGCACTGCTCATAGCAAATAATTAAGTCACAATATCAGGACAGAGTTTTAAGATAACCACAGCTAGACTAATAATATTAAACCATTCCAGGTTTTAACATCAATTTTACCCCTCAGCTTACTTCTGGTGCCTCTCCCACCCAAGGCAGTGAAAGGATTCAGTTTAACCTTCAAGTCCTCACGCACCAGCCTTTGTGCGGTTTTTAATCCCTGGGAGAGCACTTTAATTAAAAAGACCCTTGATTTGAATTTTTAACTAGCTCAATTTCCAGCGTAATTGGGAAAACGCCTGCCTCCGTGCCAGCAACGCTGGGAAAGAGGTTTTCCAAGTGGAAACCACCTGAAAGAGTTAAAGCGTGAGATAAGCAGCCGAGGCCAGCCTGCGTCCCAGCCCCGAGGAGGGAAGAGGTCTCCCGGGGTAGTAAACAACTCCGCCAACGCCTTCACCCCGCCGCCGCCCGGTTTTACCGGAGACCCCTGCCCCGTAACCACCACGAAACCACTAAACACCCCACACATACGCCCAAGGGGACGTACCCGGTGAAGGGTGGCTGTGCCCGGCGACCAGCCCCGCTCCCCCGGCCCCACCCGTCTAAGCAGCCGGTGAGCTCCAGCCCACCCCCCTCCCGCTTCGGTACCAGCCCCCGGTGCAGGCCTGGCCCCAG
>NW_020799112.1:2083866-2141452 GCF_003259725.1 Athene cunicularia | reverse complement strand
TTTTTTTTATGCTTTCATTACGTTACTAAATTCTTTACATTTTATATGTTTGTCTTAAAACCCTATATTTGGCCAATTATTTTTCCCCATTAGGGCGAGACAAGAGTAAAGCGAAGATCACTGTAGCCTGGAGCAGACTGCTGAGTACCAAGCAACTCCTGCTTCTGGTTCCCAGAGTTGCCAGTGTATCTCAAGCCCCAGGCACGGCCTCCCTTCGATTTTCCCAGCCAAAGGACCTGAGAGCTTTCCTAGCTCTCCATTTTGACCTGCAGCAAGCCCATGCTGAGCCAGCACTAGCCTCCTCTTGAGCAAAGGCCAACAGAACAGACCACAGTCAGAAACACAGCTCTGATCTACAGTAAATCCTAGAAAGACAACTACACCTTTAATCCCCAACTATTAAAATCAGCATATGTATTTTGGACTTTGTGTCACAAACTGGAACTGCTGACAAAGATGGTCCTTCTCAGCTTTTTTTTTTTAATGTAAAAAGATGTTTAAACATCTCACTTGATGCCCTTCAAGGTTCATTGATATCAAAATACAGTCAGCCTAGAGAAACAAAGGAAAGGCCAACTACAGACAAGCTAGTCTCCTGGCCACCTCCCACCACCCTGTTTACAACCAGCACTGTCCTATTCAAGCCACAGACTTAAAAAAGACTGTTTTGCTAACACATTTTCAAAACAGACATATTTCTGTTCTAAAACAACAAATAACCTACCAGATACCAGTTTTAAAAGTGAAAGACAACTTCCAGCATCCCTAGCACAACTCCAGGTCTTCCTTTAAGGTGGTCAGACCATGTCTCTTGTACAAAGTGCCTGCAAGCTTCGATGCCCTACTCATTTTTCCTCTGCAAACTCTTTCCCGTGCTAAATAACAGCCCATCACCAAAATGAAAAGCCTGGCTGGTGCATTTGCATTTTTATCTAGCAGGCAGCGGCATAGCTTTAGCTTGCAAATGAAACAATATAAAGTGGATTAGTGCCCTCCCCATCGGAGCGAACGGGGCCGTTACCTCCCGCGGGCCCCGGGAGCGGGTCGCTGCCGGCCCGTGCGCGGCCGCCTCGGCTCCGCCCGCAACACAACCTCTTTCCTTCCCCCCCCACACCCGCGCCACCCCTCCTCAGCCCAGCCGGAAGCGGGGCGGCGGAGGCAGTGCCCATCAACGGAAGCGCCCGCCCCACTTCCGGGTACGGCCTCAGCAACGGAAGAACGAGGGCAACCGCCCCGCACCCGGAAGCGGGAAAGGGGCGGGGCTACGCCTCATCGGCAACCAATTAAATAGCGAGGCAAGGGGCGGCTTCCGGTTCCGGGAGGATAAAAGGTCGCGCGCGGGGCTGGGCCTTGCAGTCGGTGAGGCGGCGGCAAGGGGGCAGAGTGACTGCGCGCAGGTGAGGGTTGGGGCGGCAGCTTTATTCCCTCTCCAGCCCCTCGTGTCTTCAGGGTGGGGCTAGTGGTCTCTGCTGTCCGCTCAGGCTGGGGAGGGATTTGTATTGGGGCTGCTCTTTGTTTCCTCGGGTCTGTAGTAATGGTGTATGTGGAGGTTTGTGTTGGGGTGTCCCTACTAGTCTGCTTAGGCCCCGAGGAAGGGAGTGAGTGGAAAGAGTCTGTGTTCTTATGGGCTGCATGTGTATATATATGTATGCTTTGGGAAAATAAGTAGGTATTGTGTTTTCTTGGGGCTTCTGTGAAGCAAACACCTAAGATTCCTCAATGTCTTCTCTGAGCTTAGATCCCTCAGTGCTGCTGTTGGGGCTCCCTAGTGTATTAAATCCTTTCAGGCTTATAGCACAGGGGGTAAATGTTAGGGCTCCCTGATGTTCCTGTTCTGTTCCCTCTGAGGAGGGACTCTGACACCTCCATGTCTCTACTCATCTCAGGCTTGGTCAGCATGGCGGATGAGGAGATTGCTGCGCTTGTGGTGGACAATGGCTCTGGCATGTGCAAGGCAGGCTTTGCAGGTGATGATGCCCCCCGTGCTGTGTTTCCCTCCATTGTGGGCCGTCCACGGCATCAGGGTGTCATGGTGGGCATGGGGCAGAAGGACAGTTATGTGGGGGATGAAGCCCAGAGCAAGAGGGGCATCCTCACCCTGAAGTACCCCATTGAGCATGGCATTGTCACCAACTGGGATGACATGGAAAAGATCTGGCACCACACCTTCTACAATGAGCTGCGTGTTGCCCCAGAGGAGCACCCTGTCCTGCTCACTGAGGCCCCCCTGAACCCCAAGGCCAATCGGGAGAAGATGACCCAGATCATGTTTGAGACCTTCAACACCCCAGCTATGTATGTAGCCATCCAGGCTGTGCTGTCCCTCTATGCCTCTGGCCGTACCACCGGCATTGTCATGGACTCAGGGGATGGCGTTACCCACACGGTGCCCATCTATGAAGGCTATGCGCTGCCCCACGCCATCCTGCGTCTAGATTTGGCTGGCCGTGACCTAACCGACTACCTCATGAAGATCCTCACGGAGCGGGGCTACAGCTTCACCACCACGGCTGAGAGAGAGATTGTGCGGGACATCAAGGAGAAGCTCTGCTATGTTGCTCTGGACTTTGAGCAGGAGATGGCCACAGCTGCGTCATCCTCCTCCCTGGAGAAGAGCTATGAGCTGCCTGATGGGCAGGTGATCACCATAGGGAATGAGCGTTTCCGATGCCCTGAGGCCATATTCCAGCCCTCCTTCCTGGGCATGGAGTCCTGTGGTATCCACGAGACCACCTTCAACTCCATTATGAAGTGTGATGTGGACATCCGGAAGGACTTGTATGCTAACACTGTGCTGTCTGGGGGTACCACCATGTACCCTGGCATCGCTGACAGGATGCAGAAGGAGATCACAGCCTTGGCACCCAGCACCATGAAGATCAAGATTATTGCCCCGCCGGAGCGTAAATACTCCGTCTGGATCGGTGGCTCCATCCTGGCGTCTCTCTCCACCTTCCAGCAGATGTGGATCAGCAAGCAGGAGTATGATGAGTCCGGCCCCTCCATCGTCCATCGCAAGTGCTTCTAGAGGGACTGCTGGCAGTCACCTGAGGGCCATCCTTGCCGGGATATGTGCTGGGGCAACCTCCTCCCCTGCTGGACCAGAATTGTTCGACTGTTACTTATTTTAACTAATTTGTTGAGGTACCAAGTAGTGACATGTACAGTTTAATGGCCTGTTAGGCTGTAGTTTTCCTGTGGCTGGCTAGCTGCTCCTCCTCCTCCTTGTGGCTCTTGGGCCTGGGAGTAGCTGGAGGGTTGTTCACTTTTCCTATGTAACACTGATAGGATGACACTAAAGTTAGATTTGTCACATTTAGGTTTGTCACAACTGACTCCTTTGTAGGAAAATAAATAAACTTCATCTTAAAAACTGTAAGATGTTAAATTGCTTTCTTTCATGGTGGGCTGTCCATCTCCTTGCTGCAAAGTATTATTGTGCAATACATGATTTTGGTCTCAAACTAGGTCTGTAGCTGCCTGCTTAAAACTTAAAAATCTGTGTAAATGCTCTACAGATCATGTAATGGCACCTTGTAAATCTGCCTTGTGCTGTTCAGACCATTTTAAGAACTGTTAGGGAGGAAAGCTTGATTGGTATGTGGCTCTTGCAGCCCTTCTGGACTTTCATGGTAACTTGGCTTTTTTTAGAACCCAAGCAGTGCTTCCTGTCAGAAAAACTTGGCGCCTTGGCGCAGGTTTTGGTGGTGGGAGGGGTGGTGGCTTCTCCTTTTCTGGGCGAGGGTGACAAGATGAAGTGGTGGATGGGACTCGACTTGGGAAAGCTGCTCCCTCCTGCCCTGGGGGGTTGTTTCCAAGACCCCCCCTTCCATGGAGAAGGCTGGCAGCCGCCTAATTACGTGTCACTAATTGCAAGGCAGCTCACGGGCACAGACCCGCCGGTGCCGGCCTGCGCCGCGCCCCGGTCCCCTGGGCCGCCCCTGCCTTTAAACCCTCAACCGGCTGCCTATTGGGTCGTTCCGCCTCGTCACGGTAGCACCAGCCAATCAGCAGCTTCCCCACCCCGGAGCTGCCCAGCGTTGCACACCGCCCCCTCCGGCGGACTCAGTCTCCCAGCGTGCACCGCGCATCACTTCCGCCTCTGCCATTCCTGGGATCCCTCGCTGAGCGGCCGTGGGCGCCTTGCTCCGCTGTCTCTGTGCCGGGAAACGTGGCTGTTGGGGGCTGGAGAATGGCCTGGGGGTGGGGGGCCTGCCGGGAGAACCGGGCCGGGCCTTGCTCTTGGATTCCCTTCTTCCTCGGTTGAGTGTTGAGGCTAGCGGGGGTGTTTCTGCCTTCCCTGTAGCTTCAGAAATGCCTTAAGACTGAGGTAGGAACCTAAAAAGCATAACTGTGCGCTGGTCAGGCCTCGTCTTAGTTTCCTCTGTGCTTCCCAGCAAGGGTGAGGCCTGTGAATTTATAAGGTGTTTGTCTGGTTAGCGGAGAGTCTCACTTTGGTTTGTTTTCCTCCCTTTCCAGAGCTTTGTGGCTTTTAGCTCGGCTTGGCTCTGTTCAGGGAGAAGGCTGGAATGTCCCTGCCGGAGTGGCACATCGCGGTGAAGCTGGCGGATCAGCCTCTGGCTCCCAAATCCATCTTACATCTGCCGGAGACGGAGCTGGGAGAATGCCCTCTCGGTGGGTGCAGCATCTCGTACCTCAAGCAGCTCATCACCGGCAAACTGCAGGAGTCCGTCCCAGACCCTGAGCTCATCGGTAGGTGCCTGCGTGGGTCGTGTCAAAGTCCTACCACTTGGGGACACCCTCTTCCTCTGCTCGCCGCGGCTGGGACACAAACATACTTCTGTTAGTGGTGTTGGGTTGGTGGGAAGCCTTGGCACAACCAGACAGCGTGGTGTAGGGGCTCGAAGCATGCTCCAGAGACTCTGCTATGCCGCAGTGGACTTGCTACCTTGTCATTTGAATAGCCTGTGCCGTGTTTGCTTGGGATCACAGTACTCCTGCAGTGGCAGCACCCATAGTAGGAAATCTTATAACTTGCTAACACCATTGTGGCCTTGTGAGATCGTAGAATCACAGGATGGTTTGGGTTTGGGAAGGGACCTTGAAGATCACCTAGTTCCACCCTCCCACCATGGGCAGGGACACCTTCCACTAGCCCAGGTTGCTCAAAGCCCAGTCCAACCTGGCCTTGAACACTGCCAGGGAGGGGGCAGCTACAGCTCCTCTGGGCAGCCAGTGCCAGTGCCTCATCACCCTCACAGGGAAGAATTCCTTTCTTACATCTAGTCTAAATCTCCCCTCTTTCAGTTTAAAACCTTTACCCCTCATACTATCCCTACCCCCCTGATCAGGAGTCTCTCCCCAGCTTTCTTGTACTGGAAGGCCACTAGAAGTTCTCCGTGGAGCCTTCTCTTCTCCAGCTGAACACCCCCAACTCTCTCAGCCTGTCCCCATAAGGGAGGTGCTCCAGACCCTTGATCACTTTCATGGCCTCCTCTGGACCCACTCAATCAGGTCCGTGTTCTTCTGATGTTGGTGCCTGCAGAACTGCAGGAGGGTCTCACGAGAGCAGAGTAGAGGAGGAGAATCCCCTCCCTGTACCTGCTGCCCACACTGCTCTGGGTGCAGCCCAGGGTACTGTTGGCTTTCTGGGCTGTGAGCGCACGTTGCTGGCTCACAGTCAGTTTTCCATCCATTAATCCCCCAAATACTTCTCCTTGGGGCTGCTCTCAATCCACTCATGGCCCAGCCTGGATTGTGTTTGGGATTGCCCCGATCCATGGGCAGGACCTTGCCCTTAGCCTTGCTGAACTCCATGAGGTTTGCACGTCCCACCTCTCCAGCCTGTCCAGGTCCCTCTGGATGGATCCCTTCCCTCCAGCTTGTCACCCCACCACACAGCTTGGTGTGATCGTTGAACTTGCTGAGGTTGCACTCTACCTCACTGTCCATGTCACCAGAAAGATGTTAAACAGCGCCAGTCCCAACCCTGACCCCTGAGGATGCCACTTGTCACTGCTCTCCACTTGGACATCGAGCCACTGACCACAACTCTTTGAGTGTGACCATCCAGCCAGTTCCTTACCCACTAAGTGGTCCATCCATCAAATCCATGTCTCTCCAATTTAGAGACAAGGGTGTCATGTGGGACAGTGTCAAAGACTTTGCACAAGTCCAGGTAGATGATGTCCTTGTCCACCAACACTGTAACCCCATTGTAGAAGGCCACCAAACTTGTCAGACAGGATTTGCTCTTGGTGAAGCCATGTTAGCTGTCACCAGTCACCTCCTTATTTTCCATGTGCCCCAACATATTTTCCAGGAGGATCCATGCCATGATCTTGCTGGGTACAGAGGTGACACTGACTGTAGTTCCCTGGTTGTCTTTTTTTCCCTTTTTAAAAATAGGGGTTATGTTTCCCCTTTTCCAATCAGGAGGACCTTCACTGTACTGCCATGACTTCTCCAATATGATGGTAAGTGGCTGAGCCACTTCATCTACCAGTTCCCTCAGGACCCATAGATGCATCTCATCGGGTCCCATGGACTTTGCACACCTTCAGGTTCCTTGGATGGTTTTGAATCCACTCTTCTTCTACAGTGGATGGTTCTTCATTCTCCCAGTCCCTGCCTTTGCCTTCTGCAACCGGGGTGGTGTTGCTGGAGCCCTCGCTGGTGATGACTGAGGCAACAAAGTCATTGAGGACCTCAGCCTTTTCCATATCCCAGGTCACTCAAGTCTCCCTTTTCCTTCCAGAGAGGGCCCACATTTTCCCTAGTCTTCCATTTATCACCGACATACCTGTAAAAGCTTTTTTTTGTTACCCTTGATGTCTCTGGCCAGATTTAATTCTGTCAGTGCTCTGGCCCTCCTAACCTGATCCCTGGCTACCCAGATTGTTTCTCTGTATTCCTCTGTGTTCTTGCTTCCACCCTCTATAGGATCTCTTATGAGAACTGTGAGAGAGGTTGGCTTTTCTAAAGGAGGTGGCAATGTTGCAGCTTACAATATCATGTTCTGTGAATCTCAGTTCCATGATTTCCTCCCTGAATCTCCATAACTTCCCTGCATTATGAAGTCCCTGTGCTGCTAACCAGCTGAAGCAGCTACACATGTGGACAAATAACCCCCAGACAGTCCTGCCTTACAGACCCTGGGCCCTTTCTGAGCATGCCATAGATGTTTATATTTAGGTGTTTCTCTCTCCTAGATCTGATCTACTGTGGCCGTAAGCTGAGGGATGACCAGACACTTGATTTTTATGGCATCCAGTCTGGCTCCACTGTTCATGTCCTGCGCAAATCCTGGCCTGAACCTGATCAGAAGCCAGGTGAGGAGGAGACAGCGTGAGTTACTGCTTAGATCTCCTCGGGATGTGCTTGGTGTGGGTCCCTTGTGACTGAGGAGCGGCTGCTCTTGTGATTTGTTTCTGGGAGGCTGATGTGAGGTTTGCAGGAGGAATTGATCGATATGTTTGTGTGAGAACTCTCCACCCCTAACAGCAGCAAATGGGTGTTAGGTTTTCTTGCTGATGGGAGAGTTAAGGAATGAGCTATGTAATGTGGAGGGTGAATATTCCTTAAATGACTGTAATCAATTATAGGGTGTTGCCAGAGAATCAGGAACAAAGCGACTGGTTACTCAACTCGAGGGATGAGCAGGCTTGTGTGTGTTCCTAGTCTGCCTGACTGTAGAATAAGATGGGTTAGTTTAGAGTTGTTACTTTAATACAGCTCCTTTTGTACGTGTAGGAGAATATCTGTATATTTTTATATGTCTGGAAGGTGTGAGTGCAGTTACTTGTTACACTGTGGTAACTGTACCGAGATTCACAGTCATTAGTCTGTGCCCTTCCTCTCTGGTTTAGCTGAATCCAGGGACATTAAAGAATCACCACTGCTTTTGCAGCATGGAAGTCCCAGTGGCATATAAAATGGCTAGTAACACTGTCAGGGGAGAAATGTGTTTTGTTCTGTTGTTTTTCCTCCCTACAGAGCCTGTGGATAAAGTGGCAGCAGTACGGGAGTTCCGGGTCCTTCACACTGCCCTGCACAGCAGTCCTGCCTACAGAGATGCAGTGAGTGGGGCTTCATTGTGTGCTGTCTGGATGTCTTTTTGTCTGTCCCCACTTTGTGAAGAGAGTCTCATGGTGGAGCCTCATTGTGCAACACCACTGATCAGCTCTGATTTCTCTGGCAGGTCTTCAAAATGCTGGGGAACAAGGAGTCACTGGATCAGATCATTGTAGCTACTCCCGGCCTCAGCAGCGATCCTGTTGCTTTGGGTGAGTCCAGATGTGACCCAGAGGCTCTGAGGAAAGCCAGATAAAGATAGTCTGTGTTTTAATACCTGGCATGGGGAAGGGAGATTTTGCCTTCTCAAAGTGCCTTTCAGTTCCTTTGTGGAGCATAAGAGTAAGTGTCTGCTCAGGTCTCAGAGCTGTGCTCCCTTGGTGATGTTGGGGACCGATGCTGGCTTCAAAAGGATTAGGGCACATGGAACCCAAAGAAGAGCAGTGGGGATGGCTGCTTTCTCCCTGCTGCAAAGTGTTAATTCAATCTAGTTTGCTTGTTCTGGCCTGGGGTGTGACTACCATTTTTGGCACATTGCTGTGAGGCAGGTGGAATATGGGATGCAGTCACAACCGGGCTGGAGTGACCTGTGTGCCAGATTTGATCCTGCCCTTAAGGTGAAGCTGTCTGTGCTACAGCGCAGCCCCTGGGATCTGCTGGGAAAGCCTCATCCCTTGGGTGTGTGGCTATGATTGAGAGTCTCTCCAGGAAGATGCAAGAGGTTTCAGGGAGAACAATAATAGGGTATTTATGGTGTCTGCTAGTGACTCAGTTCCTGAAAAACAATTATTTTGGTTTTTCCCATGGCTTTTGTTTGATTGACTACTGTTTCTTGTATCCTGTCTCCTACTCATTATGTTTCCTGGTCCCTCCCAGGAGTCCTACAGGACAAGGATCTCTTTTCAGTATTTGCAGACCCCAGCATGCTAGACACGTAAGTTTACGTAAGCTGGTGCAGTGACTAAGCAATGCCTTTGTTGCTCTGTTGTATAGACTGGTGCTTGACGACTTCTCTGGGTGGGAGAGTTTTGCTCCTGCCTGCCAGTACAGATACACCAGGCCAGAGATTCAGGGTAGGACACTTCTTCAGCAGCTGGAAGGAGGGAGCTGATACTTCAATACACATCCTCCTCCACGGTTGGATTAAACCAAAGGATATTTAGTGGGAGACAGGGCCATCATCCCCTCCAGATTATGGGTTCAAATCTGGATGGTTGCTCACAGCAGAGAGTTGCTCCCACGAGAGCACACGGGAGGGTCAGCGTGGGGTTGAGAAGGAGCCCCAGCTCCTTCAGCTGTGTGAAACAATGTGGGGAGGTGTTTGTTGCTGGACAGCCAAAAGCAGTGGTGGTGGTGCAGCCACTGGGAATGGCTATGCCTTAAGATCTTTGCCATTACCAAGCTGCTGATTTCTTAATTTCTCTGAGTACTCAATTCATTCTTTCACTCTTTCTCTCTAGGCTGATCCCAGCTCACCCTGCACTTGTGAATGCCATTGTCCTTGTCCTGCATTCAGTGGCTGGCAGCACCCCACTCCCAGCCCCAGAGACATCCTCCCGAGGCATGTCCTCTGGCTCCTACCGGGACATGCCAGGTACGATCAGCCACGTGGGTGACTGGGGAACCTGCAGAAATGCCACGCTGCAGGGTTTGCAGACAAATTTGTGCTCTACTGACACAGTCATCCCCAGGCTGTAAGGAAGAGAAGTTTGGGTTCCTGAACTAGAAACACGCTGTGGTTTATAGATTTTGCACTTTGTGAGATTCATGTGGGACACTTTGGCCTCAGAGCCTCTCCCAACCAAGTGTGTATAATAACTGTTGGTAGCAGAGTGCTGTGGCCTCTGTTCTGTGCAAATGTTAGGCCTGACCTGCCTTCCACTGACCTGCTGCACATGAACTTGTCAGTGCCAAGGTCTCTGTCCTAACCAGTGCGTTAGCTGGGGCTGAGCCTGGCTGCATGGCCAAGGACTCCACAAGATTCTCATCTGGTGCCTAATTCCTGCCAGTGCCCAGTTTTCTGCATCTGTCAATTCTCGTTTCTGTTGCAGGTGGCTTTCTGTTTGAAGGTCTCTCTGATGATGAAGATGACTTCCACCAGGTAAGCGGCCAGATTGAGTGGAACGTCTCTTTTGGGATTGCAATATGGCTTTAACTTGTAGCCCTTAAAGTCTTGAAAGGTTGTCTCTCTGTCTCATGAATGGCACGAGCTGCTCTGGCTCCTAGGGGTATTGTGGAAACAAACATATTGATTGAGCCATGCTTGGTTGCTGTTCATGGTAGGATTTCCTTCAGTGCTGAGCTAGGGTCACGACAGAAGACTGCAGAAGCACAACTTGGAACAGCATTTGTCCTCAGAGTAAACACCTTCATAGCCAGATTCACAGATCATCTAGCCCAACCATTAACCTCACACTGACTGTTCTCAGAGATAGCTGTGCACAGATGAGCGTGGCTGAGAAACATGGGAGTGTTAGTCCCTGCCCTTCTTCTGCAATGTAGGGAGGTTCTCCTCTCCAAAGGACAAAGTTTTTTATAAGAGAAATTGCATATTTAGGCTGAAAAAGTGCTGGTCAACAGTCAATTGTTTTATTACAGGCTACTAACACTTTGTTTGCAAGCTGATGGATGATATATTAAAAGGTTTACTGCCAGTTTCTGTATCTTTGTAATAGCTGAGTTTGTGGAAAAAGCCCATCCTGTTCTGTCATGTTTATTTTTTAAAAGTTTCACACTTCTGAGTTTCAAGTACTGTAGGGAAGGGATCCCTGGAATGACCACATGACCCAGATTTTACTGGGATGTGGACACCAACATCAGAGGTGTGGTTTTTTGTTTTGTTTTTTTTTCCTCCATGCAGAGCACAAGATCTACACCATCCAGCAGCACTTCTGGTTCCCGCCCAGCTTCCCTTGGCTACGCCGGGGCTGCTGGACCCCGGCCGATCACCCAGAGCGAGCTGGCGACTGCACTGGCACTGGCAAGCACCCCAGAGAGCAGCTCCCACACACCCACCCCTGGCACCCAGGTACAATAGCAGCACAGCAGGTAGGGAGATCCTCCTGGGCCATAAAACCAGCACTTGACCGAGCACGAGCCCTGGTCAGGTCTGGGAGCTCTTGCTGCTTTATTTTTTTATGGCTGAGTTCTCTTCTACAGGGGCTCGAGGAGGCCTGATGGTGGGGTGCAGCTCTGGTTCCTGTGACAAGTATTCTCCTGATCCATGTGCAACTTATTTCCTCCTAGGGTCACTCCTCTGGGACCTCCCCAATGTCATCCAGTGTCCAGTCAGGAACACCCATCACCAACGACCTCTTCAGCCAGGCCTTGCAGCATGCCCTGCAGGCCTCAGGGCAGCCCAGCCTGCAGGTCAGTGCCACAGCCTCTGCCTTCGGGAGCCTGTGAAAGCCCCCTATCACATCCAGTGTTGCAGGGTGGAGACGGTTTTTCCACCTGCCTCATGTAGCAGAACATTTAAGCTGAAAGGGGCATCACTGAAGAAGTGCTTCTTGCAGGAGATGTGATAGACTGATGCAAAAGTATTGGGTGGAAGTGGGATGGTGGATTTGGGGAGTTTGCAGCAAGACTTTGAGCTTTCAAGATCTGTTTGCACACTTAGCGTTGCACTTGCGAGCTAGAGAGAGGTGGGAGAATGCAGCATGGAAGAGCGGGCTGTGGAGAAGGCTGTTTTGTTTCCGCTTGGACTCTTGCACCTACCCTTAGCTTCTTTTTATTTTTCCCTGTCTGTAGAGCCAGTGGCAACCACAGCTTCAGCAGCTGCGAGACATGGGCATACATGATGATGAGTTAAGTCTCCGAGCCCTGCAGGCCACTGGAGGGGACATTCAGGCTGCCCTGGAGCTCATCTTTGCTGGTGGGGCTCCCTAGCTTTTGGGGCAGAAGAGGCTGGACTGGTGAGTTGCATTGAGGCAGCTGTGACGTTCCTTGGTCTGGGACTTGGCACTGAAACTTCTCTGCGCTGGGGTTCCTCTCTCCAGCATGAAGTAGTTGGGGTGGCTGCTCCTTTCCTTGCAGGTGGGCACTGTGCTCCTGTTTGAGAGCACTGGCTGTGCTGAGGGCAGCTCCTCCAGCTCCAGAGACCTCTCTCCACCTCCTTCTTCTGGCCACCAGAGATGAGACCTCAGAACTTTGTCCAGCACTGAGAAAGAGGTGGCTCTGTGTGTTGGAGAGATGAGGCACCTCCAGTTCCTCAGTCTTAGATCTGTTTACACGTTCTCCTGCCCATTGTTTCATTCCTGCCCTCCTGACATGCCTCAGTCTATTTTGTTTTGCTGTTGTGGCCCCTCTGTGTTTAACTGTATTAAATGGACTGTATTCACTTGCCTGTTGTTTGGGTTGTGGTCTGTCCGGGGTTGAGTTCCAGATCTGCGAGGCGATGTGCTCATTGTGGGAAGGAAACTGGCGAAGATGCTTTGCCTGTTGTAGGACTGTTGTTCCTCGGCAGAGGGCACTCCTCTTACTGAGCAAAGCTGCGTCTGGTAAGGGAGCAGTGTTTGTGGTGTAGCTGACCTGCACAGCCATCCTGCCATGAGTTAGGCCAATACAAAAGAGCTATTTGTGTTACAAGTACTCTCCAAGAAGGTGCTGCAGAGAAGCAGCATGTCTCCTTTTTAGCTGAAACCTGCTTGTTCTCAGTTGTGTGGGGTGAAGCTGGTAGAATCCTGCAAGCTGACAAGAACAAGGGCACAGGTGCAGGAGTTCATGGCCATCACAAGGTGACAGTAAAAAAAAAAAAAGAAGGGTTGATGCAGTTGCCAGAGAGTGTGAGATGCTGCCAAATGTCTTGGAAGAAATGCCTTGTCTCTGACACAGGTTAGTCTGGCTGCAGCCTGTGTTTTCCAAAGTGTCTTCTCATCCTGGGGGCCACATTGGAGGTGCCTGGGACCTGAGCTGCAAAGACAATCAAAGTCATTTGCCTGTAATTACAGTCAGTGGGAACTGAGTGGAGCCAGAATCAGAGCTGGACCTGGCTTCACTCTGATTGTTCCATTGAGATTAACAAGGCGTGAAAATGAGAACTGGTTTGCCTGAAATGCCACCATGCATTACTAGGGAAGCTAAAAGTAGAAAATGCTTTCCTGCCTTCAGGCTGCCTGTGCTCCCCTCTTAATTCCTCTCCAAGCTCTACAATCCCTTGCTGATACGATCTCCACTATCACCCAGCAAATACTGGATTGTTCTCTGCAGGGTAGCCCATTGACTGATAGCCTTTAATCCTTTCTGGAGGATTAAGTCTCTCAGGAGGGAGGGACTGTTTTTATTTTTCAGTATGTTGGAGATAAGATGTGATAGACATAACCAGCTTTCCTGACTTGATACACCCTTCCGGGTTACTGCCCTCATTATACAGTTTGGAAACCCACTCCAGATGATGGCTATGATTTTACATGTATGAAAACTGATTAATTTCTTCCCATCCCCGGCACCTTCACCTATTGCTTTGCTGGGGGAGTGGACAGCATATGCACAGCATCCTCCCTCCCTTCCCCTGCTGTCAACCCGCAATCCTCCCAGGCTGGCTAAGGATTAGCTGTATCGCAGATGCTGCTGCCCAAAGCTGGAAAGCATTTGCAGGCTCTCCCAGACCTGCTCAGGGCTAGCAGGACTTGCTCTGTGACAAGGGTGACTAGTTTGCATTGCTGTACCATGTCAATTCTTAGTTTAGGCCAGCTTGGGGTTATTGGTGTCCCAAATGGTATTTCTTTCCTGTCCTGATTTAAAGGGTCACTTTATTGACCCACGTTTTGTATTAAGTAGCTTCTTCTGTCATAATGGCTATTTCTGCTTCTCCCTGTATGCCCAGGTAATTGAGAATTGGTTGGATGTTTTGTATGGAAAGAACTTTTTTCCAAGTTTTCTCATAAATTGTGTTACTTGGCTTGGAGTACCACATCAGACACATTCTCTGTCTGAACTGGCTATAGCAGAGAAGAACTTGGCACCGATGTTGTTCACGATGCGACTGATGCGTGCGCTTCGCTTCCCTCATCTCGCCCGCCTTTGGCTGCCTAGAATAGACGTGCTCAGCAACCAGGCAAATTTAGAGATGCAGGGATGGGAAGAGAGTCTCTGCCTGGCACCTGCAGGGTTAGTAATGGAAGAGGAGGAGGAAGGGAAACTTTGATGCAGGAGCTCCTGTAGGAGAGTGGAAGCTCAGAAATCCTCAGAACTGTCTCTGCAGCAGCCAGGTGAGCGCTGCCCTCCCCCCTGCTCTAACGGCCGCGTGCCTTCTGCCTCCCAACTTTGAGATGAAAGTGATGCTGGCAACTACCTCCACACACAGAGAGAGCTCAGCCAGCACAGCCTCTGCCAAGGGGGAGAAACCAGCCGGGGGGAGGCTGCAGGAGGCACCCGCTCGTTTGGAGAGGCCCTGTGCCTGGGGTTAGCAGCCTAAATGTGGCTTATGGGCATGGAGCATGACATCTCTTGTCCGAGCCACTTGTCCCGACTTCTGCAGTCATTGGAGGAGCCTGTATCCCAAGAGAGGTATTGAACAAAGCTGGAACGACTCTGGGAGATGCTGGTATCCGTTGTTTGCTGAGAAAGCAGCTAAGTCTAGACGCTAATTTGTCAGTGGCTGAACAGAACAGATTCTGCTCTTTATGAGCAAATTGCAGTGCACTATCTCCCGCCTGCCTGTTCCTTGTGGTCCCTCTCTGGTGCCACTGCCCTGACACCTTCCCCTCCTCATGCACCAGCTTTGGTTGCCCCTTCCATGTTTGGGTTCGAGGTGCGTCCGTTCTTGCTGGGACTGGGCTTGTCAGTATCCTGCCTGTGTACCCAACCTCCACCACGCTCTGTTCGCCAGCCAAGCATCTGTGGCCTGACCGCCTCACCGGCACTGCGGCAGGAGCAGGCTGGGAGGGGCTTGGCTGACCCTTTGGAAGCGGTGGAGGTCAGACCACGGTTCCCCAACGTAAGCGCTTTCAGTAGGGACTTTCTGGTTCTGACATCAAAGATAAATTTTTGGTTCACTTACTTCCTTTGCCTGTAGTGAAGCTGACAAGGGAAGCAGTAACAGCGGGTGTTTTCAGTAGTAATGCTAGCAGCTGTTCGTACTGTGTTTTCAGTAATCTTGTTATTTGTTCTGGAGCTTGACTGTCAATGCTGGTGCATTGTGGACACCTGCAGAGGTTGGCGGTTTGGCTGCCATCTAAGCCCTTCACTGTATGTCCTCTGCTTTTCTACTTTGGCCACCTTGGTGGTTTTTTCACCATTTCCGCCTTGTCTCTTTCTGCCTAAGACAGTTCTGAGCTGACTGTTTCCACAAGAAGCAAAGTGGCGTTTGTGTGGGGGTGATTTTCCAGCAAAAGGGTGACATGAAGATGGAGCAGAATCTCCCAGGCTTCACGTCCCTGATGGCTTTTGCAGTATCTCAGCCTGTGTGACTGCCCACCTCCATCCTCCTCTGCTTTCACAACAATGCTGGAGCCTTCCTATGTGAAGTGAACACAACCAGCAAGATCTATCCCAGGAGCAGACGTTGAGGTATTAATTGTTTATGTGCAGACACAGTCTCTCTGGTGTGGGCATGCTTGGGTGGTTTGTTGGATCAGATCCTAAACTGTCAAAGTTTCAAGCTCTTCAGCCTTGATTTCTGACTTCAAATGACTAGTGTTGGAGAGATTTCCCCTCATCCTCCCACATGCCTCCAGTGTTTCAGGATAAATGTTTCTTTCTTGCTCCCTTAGTCAAACAGAGGCTCTGAGTGTCCCCTGCTTGCAGGACCCTGGAACAGGAAGCAGTTCCCTGTCTGGGCAAGGCAGCAGAGCAGCTTAAACCAGGGTTGTTGTTTTGCCCAAATCCATCCACAAACAACTGTTCAGGGGCCAGAGGACTGACCATCACAGTGCTCCCGGTCATCACAGACGTCTGTACATTGTTCTCTCCAGCACAGTGCGGGGCTACACACCTGGGCACCCCAGCTCCTCTCTGGCACATTAATTCAGAAGATCGATGAAGGTGACTTTCTCCAGTGCTCCAGCATGCAGCATCTCAGCGTCTCGCTCAGGGTTTGCTAGGCCAGGAGTAACGTTGGGCAGCCCGGCAGGATACATCCATGTGAACAGCAGCAGGGAACTTGTCTGGCAGAGCCCTTGCCCATCAGCTTGCTTTCTCTGCAAAGGGCTCTGTGGTTTCCTGGCTGCTTTCAGCTTTGTCCTTGTGGAGAATGCCAAAGTGCCAGGAAACACATAATTTTTTTTTTTTCTTCTTAAGAGTTAGCTTTGTGCTGGTTGAGTGAGCTGAACACTTTGGCCGAGGGGGACAAGCTAGTGCCAGGGCAAAAGGAAGAGGGGGCAGTGGGACCTGGTGGGGTTTCCTTGGCAATAACAAAATCTTGGTCTTGCTCTTTCTCAGGCAAACTTTCAAGGAAGGAGGAAAGAATTTTCCTGATGCTGGGACAACTGATCAGGATTAAGGTGAGAGTCTGCAGATCAGGGCAGGTGTTACAGTGCAGCTTTCTGTGGGACTCAGTCCCTTTCCTGGCATGAATTGACATTTTTCTTTGACGAAAGGGGAGCTCTGTGACTTTAGTTATCAAAGCATCCTTTTAACAGAACTGTGTTTTGCACAACTAAGAGTCATGGATACTAACTGAAGAACAGCACAATAAATCAGTGTGGTTTTAAGACAACTGGCTCTATTTTAACTTGGTGAAAGCAGAAATGTACTGAAAATGTCACACCATGAAAATACTTCTATTTCCTGTAGTTTCTTTTATATTTATAGTATTCTAATATTTATAAATGACAGTGTTTATAAATAATCCTTTGATTTATAGTGGTACATGTAGTTCTAGTTTTGTCTTACAAGGATGCTTGAGCTTAAGAATATGGTAAGCAAAAGGGAGGTTAATGGGGAAGAAAATAAAGATCCCCTGATATATCCTTTGAAGTCAAGACAATGGCTGAGCCACTGACTTCAAACATGAAGCTTCCTGACTTCCCTTCCTCTTGAGCTGAGCCTGGAAACTTAAAACAAAAAAACCCTCAAAGCTCTTAAGGTGAGGCTGGGGATTTCATGAGCATTTCTGACCACACAGTCTCTCTAGCTGACTTCTGGGTGTTCCAGGCTTCCAGATCTCAGAATGGTTGTCCCCAAATCACTTTTTTCTCTTCCCTCCTACTACTACTCAACTAAATATCTTGCTGATTTAAGAGCATGGTCCACTTGTTTAGCGGGGTGCATTAGTTTAGGTGTTGAGTTTGAGAGAGAAGATGGAGAGCTATGGAGTTCAGGGGTGATAAAAACATCACATCAGTTATGCAGGGTCAGAGCCAGCATCCCTTGTCTTCCTGCAATGGCCAATAACAGATGTTGCAGAAAAACTTTAGAACAGGGTGAGCAGAGAAAGATCCATCTCTAATAGATTTTTTTCCAGCATCCAATCACCTGGGGTTTAGGGACTTTTAGAGCTGGATATGGAGTGCTAATAGTTAACAGACCCCACACAACTTTTTTCTTTAAACACAGATAAACTTGTAGCTTCCATGCCAGCCCACAGGAAGGAGTTCTGTGGTTTAGTCACAGGTTCACAGCCCGTGATGCACAAGAGTGTTCAGCAGCTGGAAGGAAGAGATGACGTGCAGCTGTGAGACTGTGGCACAGGTAACTTCTGGGATGTCACACTCTAAAGGGGTGGCAGTGGTCCCAGTAAAGCTCTGGAGTTTAATGTTTGGGTGCCTGCGACTGCTGTGGCCACTGAAGCAGCAAGAAGTGACAAAGATAGCTAGGGCAGTTGGGCAGTCAGGAGTAAAATTGTCACTTAATCTTGCTACCGCAGAAAGGGTTGTTAATGACAGCAGAGCTCTGTAATCCCCCAGCAATGCTCAGCGTGCTGCCCTGGTATCCTGCAGAGCAGACTCCAAACTGTTTACCTTTGTGTTAATTGGTTTGTTTGCATAAGGCCCTGTTCAGGGAAGGGAGAGAGTGCTGACCATCCTGTCTCAGGAGTCATTTCTGAGCCGTCGCTCCCTGGCATTAAATGCTTTTATCCCAAAGAATCCTCAGTTACGCATAATTTAATCATCCCATGGATCCTGCCAGCTGGTGTCTGGTCATGCAAGTTCATGTCCATTTATTTTTCCTTTGCCTCATTTTTTTTATTCTTCTTTTCCTCCCCTCCCAAAGAGTCTGTGACCTGGTTGCTGATGGTTTCCTGCAGTTGCTTTCCTGAATGAGCTGTGTGGATATGTAATAACCAGGAAGCAGGTGAGAGGCATGAAGCCCTGCACAAGGAAGGGTGGATAGGAGGCAGGAAGAAAGATTTGCTCTTCCCTGCCCAGGGCAGTGTCCCTTTCAAGAATTTGAGAGGTCACAGGGAAAAATAAGTCAAACAGGTCTAGCACACAGTGAGATCCTGAGCCGATTCCATGCTCCTGCTGGAAGACATGGAGGGCTTCCTGTGTCTGATGGAAGGAGAAAACAGTGCATCTGGGGTGCTGAGCCTTTGTGTAACCAGGCAGGCTCCCAGTTTAGAGCCAAGGACAGTGCGGAACTGCAGACACTTATCTTCTGCGTCATTTGGCCCAGGGTTGGCTAGCAGAGGCCAAAATAGGAGGGAGGAGAAGGAGATAGACCACTTCTTAGATGTCTCTCCCTTCCTGGCGAGACAGATATCGCTGCTGGAAGTACTTGAACACTACAAGGTCAACTTAATACCTTTAAAATAGTTTACTTTTCTGAGCAGCCTCCACTTAATCTTATGTGCCTGGCCAGGTTGTAAGAGGTTCTGTTGGCATTTTTCCCAGCAGCAACTTGAAATGGCTTCTTGGGAACCAGGTGACTTGCTTTGATTCCTCAGAGAACAGTGTGGACTTAAATTCCTACCCATATTATGGCAGGGGATGGGAGAGCAGGTTGCAGAGAGTGAACTTTAACTTGTGTGTTACCAGGAGGAATTTGTGGATTTAATGGAGCTGGTCAAGGGGGCTTATAAGCTTGTTTATGGAGTGGTGGGTGCTGCGCCCTTAGGGCCATTCAGAGCAGCTGGCAGATCTAGGAATCATTATTGCTGAAGAGGCTGCTTTGCCCACTGCTGAAGCGTAGCCATTCCTGCAGGAGAGCGTGGTAGCAGCTCTGCACCACATGATGATGCTGCCCTGAAATCCAGGCCCTGCCAGGAAGCAGAGGAGCACAGCAGTCAAGAAAAGAAATACCAAGAGTTTCAGGTAAGCAAAACGCAGTCTGGCCTGCTGGGCCCTTGTAGGGCAACAGAGCTGACATGCTGTGCAGCATTAACGTATCAATATGCAGCTCTTGTGGTGGGAGTGCAGTAGATCAATCTCAACAAAGCAACTTATTTCTGTTCTTTTTTTGTTTTAACTTTCTCTTAATTGGGTAGGACTCCACGCTGGATTTTATTTACTCTCCCTAAAGCTTTTGGCACCCCTGTCTGAGTCTGTGTCATTGACGTGCATCTGTTTTACCTCCTTTCCTGCTCGTGAGTTCTCGCTGAATTACTGTTGACAGTGCTGCTTGTTAATGTGACAAGCATCTAGGTGAAATGTGTTTGCCAACCAAATGGCTGTTTGTGACGGAAAGGCTGAGGTGTGGTTTGGAGTCATCTAGATGATGCAAGTTTGTGGCTAGTCCTCAGGCAGGACCTCTGCGAGCTGCTGTGACCAGTGAATAGCGTGGTGAAGCTCTGGTCTGGGAGGTCCTGCCTGGGGTGAGCCCCAGGGGTTTCCTCAGCTGCAGAGGGGAAAGCACTGAAGAAGGGGAGTCCCAGATAGGGGTTTTGTGCTGCTCTTTGGGGAGTTGAGTGTGAGGTTGCTCTGCCACAGGTTTCCTTTGGCAAGTCAGTGGGGTTGATCTACTGGAAAAAAGATGTGCTGGGGCACCTGGTTCCTTTACCCCTTCTCTGATTCTCACTTTTAAAGCCCTGTGGGTGGCATTTAGCACATTAAGTGACACTTCTTGGGGCAATAGATTTACTGTGCTGTCCTTCAGTATCGTGGCAGCACTGAGAGGACAAGGTGTACCAACTGATGAGCTTCCCCAGACTCATTCTGACAGCCACAGCTGATGGAGATGAACTTGTGTGAAAACAGCATGCCGGGAGAGGCTGAAGGGTTAACGGCCATTGCTGGGCTGGGGTTTTGGGAGGGGATGGTTGAGATTGTGGTAGCTGTCTGCAAGGAATGTGAGTTGGGGGACAGGATTTGTGTGTTGACAGCAGAATGCATCAGCTTGCTGATAAATGTTCCACTTTGCTTCCTTCCCACCTCACTTTGTCATCTGAGGACTGACAGACCTGTTGGTCAGTGCCAAAAGAAACAGTGAGTGGAATTTCACTTTTTTCGTCTCAAAGTTCATGTTTATAAGTCTTCTTGTTCCCAAAGGCAAAATGCAAGGGGTAAGAAATAGAAGCTCTGATTTTCCATCCTACAGTCCATCCTACATCAGGGTCCCCGCACAGGCAGGGTTTGACAGAGGATTTCCCATACTCTGTGTCAAAACATGCAGCCTGCCCGTCTCGTCTAGGGAGGGACTTCGGAAACACCTGCACACACGTGGCATGACGGACCTGGTGAACATCCTGAGCCCTTTGTGCCATGTTCAGAAAGGTCCCTCTGTGTTGAAAAAGGTTGCTTTTTGTACTGTTCTGAAACTGCCATGGCTGATAATAGCCAGAGACTGAGATGTGCCTCTCAGGTTTCTGCAAGAGATGTCACAACAGAGACAAGAACTTGCCTGGCTTTCACAGGGATAAGAATGTTTGTGGTGTTGACATTTTTTTTTCCATGGAAGACTTGTCTGTGTTCAAACTCATTACGCCTATTGGCTGTTTCTCAGGGTCACATTCCTGACCTTAGCAGAAGGTAATTGATGTGTTTGTGTGAATGATGTTCTAACATACCTGCTCTTCTCTTGCGAAAAGATGACAACTAAAATGGGAGATTTCATAATAGACTGCCTGGGCCACAAACATTCAAGCAGTCTGTCTCCTCTGCAGTGATGATAAAACTGTTCCTCTTAAGGAAAATCTGTGCTTTATGATTTTTACAAGATCCTTGGAGGAAGCTGCCTCCTGATCTGTGTTGGAACGGAGTAGCACGACCTGGAAAAAACTGCACATAATCTGCACTGTGGAATTTTTGATACTTGAGTGAAGCAGACGGAAACCTCTTCAGGAGGGGGCCGAGCGGGGAGTTCGTGCCTGGAATGTGATCACTTGTGTACGCATTCCTTGTCGGGTAGTGGGGGACATGGCATGTGGCTGAGCAGGTCCTGAGCAGACTCTCCGAAGTGTTTGCCTGCTCTGGGACGGGTGTGTGTGTACTTAATGCACAGCGGGTTTCTGGCTGTCTTCAGGGCACCGTTCTGTCTTCAGCACCTCCTGCAAACTGGTACAGGGTTGGAGCAACCTTGAAATCAGCTCTACCCTTCTCCCAAGCGTTCAAGCTGTGCTGCTTCCTGATCAAATGTGTGCAGCATTGCACTGTGCTGCTTTGTATGTCTGTGGAACAGCCCTGCCCATGGGGGAGCTTGGGATGGGGTTATTTTCCTAATCCGTTACACAGTGTGTGTCCCGTCGTTCCCTTGACCCTCTAGATGTTGTCTGCTTGTTGAAGTTATTTTCCCAATATTGTCCTATGCAATGATCCAGTGTTTCTGCGTTTGTGGGTGTCAGGCTCACCCCAGATGATCAGTCACTTTGCTGCCCTGAAGGAGCTTGTGAGAGAAAAGGATGCTAAGGGGAGCTGTAGCTTCTGGAGGTAGCAAAGGCGTTTGGGTGAAAGCTCAGTTTTTATGAAGACCATTCATTTGAAGAGCTGTAACCAGCATTGTGGGTGTGATGCTCCTGTATACTTGCGTGTTCCAACACTGTCGCTTTTTTTTCTCCCCTGCAGCGGGCTCCTTTGCTGGTGAGCTGCATGCAGAGATCTCACACAGCTTTGTATTTATTTGATACAAACCAAGCTGTCTGAGTCTCTTGCTTAGCAAAAACAAGAGGTGCTACAGCATCATTCTGATTCCAGGACTACAATACACTCATGTTCATGGGATATCCTGGCTTCTGGTCTAGGAGATGGAGTGGTATCACGTGTTGAAATAGAAAGAGCCCAGAGCTGAGCACTTCCAAAGTTTTGGGGGAGTTTGAAGCTGAATTTTATACACAGGAGCTGTATTTAGCTGTAGGTGGAAAAAAAAACCCAAAAAGCTAACCATGCAGGGACCCCAGCTGTGTGTGTTAGGGGCAAGGAAAGGGAAAAGCAAAGGATTTACTGTTCTAATAAGACAGAAACCCTTCTCTGATCAGAACCCTTCTGTGTTTCCAGTTGGCAACTTTGTCAAGAGTGGGAGTTGAAAGCCAGTTACCCAGCCCACCAGCTGCATCGCATCATAAAAGGCAAAGCAGATAATAACGCGCTTAAGTCTCATAGTGTAGCCCAAATTTGGGGTGCACAACGCAAAGTCCCCGTATTTATTAAGGAACCAGTATGATTTGTGTAGCTTAGGCTGTTGATTTACAAATGACGTTTCTTTTTCACTCTTGACTGTGTGAAAGAGTCTTAGTGAATTAAATGTTTTTCAGGAAGCCTGTTGTGCAAGAAAACAAATGATAACAGGGTTTAGCACCTCTGGGAGCAACGGGGCAGGTAGGGAAATACAGGCACCTCTGGGGGAAAATGGGCAGTTGTTTCGAGGTGAGCAGGAATGCAAAATGGTTCAAGGCTGGGAATCATCATGTTCAGAAGTGAAAAACCAGAATGATCTCTATGTTATCACACTGTAATTACCCAAGCAGATATTTGGTTAAAGAGAAAGATGAAACCTCATATACTTAGAGTTGGTGGGAAATTCCTGTGGGTCCTTAAAATTCACTATTAGCCAGCTCATTAATTTTTTGCTTCCTCCAAAATGCCCCCCTTGCCTTACCACTTCATCTCCTTCAGGAGCAGAGCAGTCCTGGGTCTAGCTTCAATACCAACTTTAAAGAGCACAGCTGTGTCTCTCATCCTTGTGAGTTCCCCGTGGGGCTCTCCTATTCTGGTCACGTTCCACCTCTCTTTCCTTGCACGTAATGCCCTGCTCTTCTCATTAACAAACCTCACAGCGCTTTACAAAGACCATCAGCCCTTCCTGGCCTCCCGGTGGGGAATCAGGAGGATGGGGAGGTTTGGCAAAGCAAAGTGACTTTCCGAAGGTTGTGCCGCAGCCCTGTGGCTGGTCAGCCCTGTGAGCGTGGTGTGCTCATCCCGTCTTTTGGGAGAACATTAGCATCATAAAAATAAGGGCAGGATCTTAGGGAAGGAAGTATTTCTTCACCCCAGCTCCAAGTGGATTTCCCACATGGTTTCTGGGATGTCATTCGCTCCCACACTTGCACCAACTTGCTCATAAGCACAGTGATGCGAGTTCGACTGGTCTGGTGAAGGGATGTGTAACACAAGGGACATAGCTGGGTTGTCATCATGTCTCTGGTATTTGGCTTGGAGTCTTTTCCTGACTTGTGGTGACGAATTAATTTTTTGGGCAGTATTTTGTTTCACTAGGAGGTTGTTGTAGTGCTAGTGGAACGAAGGCTGGCACATGAGATGTGCTGCAGCCTTGCTGCATCCTCCTGATGGTAGAGCAGGGTCTTCTGTTAGCAAGCTGTTCCTGCTGCCTTGATATCCAAGCACGGCTCTCTGGCCTCGACATATCCTTCTGTTTAAGCAACTGAGAGCAGCAGTCCTTTGTTATCAGTCTCGGTGCCCTTGGTCTGCTGTTGCTTCTTGTGCATTCTTAAACACATGTATTTTCATTTTTATTTCATTTGTATCAACCTTAATATTATTCTTTCAAGTCTCTGTAATAAGTTGATTGCAAGCCTTGGGCCATTTCCAGCTTTTTCTGAAGAGCAAAGCCATCAGATTCCCACCTTCCCTTTACAGAAGGAGGGAGAAAAAGAAAGAACAACCAAAAACCCCAGCAAAGCCTGCAGGTACGAACTGCTGAAGATCAGGTGCTAAATGCAGAGAGGCACTCTGGGGTTTTTTGTAAGAGGTTTGCTTCCTAGGAAGTTAAATTTAGTCCCACCCTCTCTCAGTCATTGGCTGTCCTGATACTGCCCACTCTTTTGTATAAGACAAGCAATGCAGCTGTCAGCCTCACAAGCTCATGATCTCTGCCTGCTGAATAAGTAGAAATGGACAGGAGGTCACCCATTGCCCTCTTCATGGCCCTGTGCGCCAGCCAGCTGGGCGTGTTGGCAGCGGGGCACTCCAAGGTGAACCCCAGGATCATCACAGCTCCACAAGGTAAGTGTCCCGGGCTGCGGTCGGCTGCAACCTTGAGATGAAGCAGCAGCAGTGTCTGCAGGTGACACCTATTCCCTGTGCCATGTATTTTCTACTTACATTTTGTCTTTTGAGAAGAGTTGGTCTTTTTTTCTTTCTTTTTTCTCTTTGGGGAGACTTTTGGTTCTAATTCAAATGAGCTAAAATTCCTGTGATCTCAGGAGGGGGCTTCTGGTTTCCTTGATTGCTTTTGGTTGCATTTTTAGATCCCTGTTCTTGCCAAATCCTT
The DNA here is from genome assembly GCF_003259725.1 of Athene cunicularia. Taxonomy (NCBI): domain Eukaryota; kingdom Metazoa; phylum Chordata; class Aves; order Strigiformes; family Strigidae; genus Athene; species Athene cunicularia. The sequence goes on along the minus strand of NW_020799112.1, from coordinate 2,116,879 downwards.
TCCTTTTCATATTCTAAAAGCATTTTCCTACAGGCTGGGTGTATGAAAGGCTGTCAAAAAGCCCTGAAACACAGTAACCATTTCCCCTAACTTGCAGGGAGAAATGGAGAAGTATGTTTGCATAATACAGTTAATTTTCTTATTTATCTGATGTACTTACCCTGTTAGCTGCAAATGAGTTCTGTGAGTAAATATTTGTAGAAGATCTCCATTCTCTGAGAAAATATATCTGTCTGAAATGGCACGCAAGGACTTATAATCAGATCTGATCTTAGCAGAAACTGAACAAAGAAATGTTTTCAAGGAGCAAGCTTAGAGTACAGCACAAGCTTCATGTGTTGAAAAGAGCAGACTAACGTTTACTGGTTTTATCATGTGTCTTCCAAGCTTTTTGATTAATACCCTCCAGGGAGGCTTTAACAAAAGACCCCGTCTTGTCCCTGGCGGTTCTGGTGTTTGGCTAAGCCAGCGGGTTCAGCTGAGCTGCAGATCTCATGCTGCTCTGCAGTACAACAGCTCCTCTGTGTTTCTTATTCGCCGACAACTTCAGAGGACATGAATTTCCCGTGGTTTATTCTGCGCCATCTGTTATTCTTCTGCCGTTATTTATAAAGCCCTTCTTCTTCAGGCCCGTCGCTGCCTGCAGAGGAAGGGCCAGGAGCAGAGAGAAGGGTGGTGGGTGCGTGGCTCGGAGGTGGCCTCTGCCTGCCACGTCCGTCGCACAAAGGGGAGAGACACTGGCAGGGAGGGCAGTGAAAGGTTGCTCCTAGTATTGCATCATTTGTTTTATCTGCTGGTAGATGAAGTGGCTCAGAAAAGGGGATGCAAGCAGGAGAGAAGGCACAGAGCCTGACACTGAACGGAGGATGGGGGTCGCGCGTTTCTCCATAGATGCTTCCCCTGCCCTGCTTAGGGGAATGGGGGGTGGGAGGGAAAAGTTAAATTGCTGGGGTCTGGTGTGGTTGGAAATGCCTGTCCTAGAGTAAAACTGTGCTGAGAGGGAAGAGAGAGCTCTCGCAGTTGATTTTCACCTGTCTCCGTGGGCCGTGCTTGGCATGCACATGCAGTACGGTCATTTGGCCCTTCTCTGCCTCTGTGTCAGAGGGTGGCTTTCCCGGCATCGAACACGGTGACGATCTGTCACTGAGAAACGCTGAAGCCTATTAGTGTTAGGACACTTCCCTGCAAGGGGATCCGTGTGTGCTGATCTCTGTTTCTCTCTCTTCTTTTTTTTTTTTTTTTCAGAGCTTAGTTGGGACATAGGCCAGGAGGGATTTCAGTTAGGGAGGTGTAAGAGGTAGCTGTGTGGCACACTCATTAAGAGTCAATCCTGTGTCCTATTTAACAGATTGCAATTTGCTTAGCGTAACCTCTACCCTTTACAAAGTAGGTCTGTGGGTGAGGAGGAGGATGGAGAGGAGGCTCTGGGGAAGGGTGAAGAAATGGGACAGGGGCAAAGGGGATATGGTAGGTGACAAGGAGCCCTCTTTCACTTCCCCAGTTCTGCAGACACAGTGAAAGGCAAGCTCAGCATCTGTAGTAAAACCTGCAGGTCAGCACACTGCTGCTGTTTGCATCCATGTATAGAGGCTTATCCCTTGTCACGGGGGTGGTGGTATTGCAGGGCTCGGTTTGCAGCTCGAGCCCTGGCCCTGGAGGTTGGGAGCTGGATGGAGAAGGGCAGAAGTCCAGGATGTTTGCCGGGACTGGGCCTGGCATGCTGCATTTGCAGTGGTGCAACGCTGGCCTCAGCCCTGGGCTCTGCGGGAGCTGGCAGCTCTTCACATAATTAAATTTTTTACATGCCACAGCCCATCACTAGCACCAGGTATGGCAGCCTCAGCAAAGACACCTTGAGACGTTACAGCCCTGAGGATGAAGGGAGAGATTCCTGGTGCTGGCCAGAGCCCAGCTCACTCCAGAAGGAAAGAGTACGTGTGTGGGATCCATTCCTGGGCTGCGGCACTGGGGAAGAGGAGGAAATTGGTGCTGGGCAAAGCTACAGCTACCCTTCTATCTCTCAGCCTTGCTCCCTTTGCCAGCACCCCACCAGACCCAGGGAGAGAGCCCTGGCCTCACTGCAGGCGGCCTGAACCACTCTGCTGTTTTGCCTCACGGTCCCTTGTTGTTCGGTTTTGTAGCAAGCAATAGGTGAGGGGACATCGCGAACTGGGGAAAAAATGTAGCTGGGCTTAGGTGGCACAATTCTGCACCCAGATCTGAAGACAAAGAAGCAGAGTCAGCTGTCTCAGTGCCTGGAGCTGCTGGATTTAAGTAATTTCACAGTCCTGGGGACTTGGGCTTGTGGCGTCAGGCCAGAGCGGTGGGTGGCTGGAGCACTGTGTTCTGCAAGTCTGCCTTTCTGTGAATGCAGTGCATATAAACCAGCCCTGAGGCCTCGGACACTGTTTTGCCTTTATTTTGCCTCCCTGATGGTGCAGCACAGTACAGAAGGAGGTGAGGAAGGGGGCAGGCTTTCCCCAAAGGTCAGCCCAGTCTCCACACATGCTCAGGAGCATTTGCCACCAATGGCAAACCCCTGGAGCCCTCCCAGCAGCTGGCACAGGTGGCTGGCTGGGCAAGCAGTTATTTGAAAGCCTGTCTGACTCTGCAGGATTTCTTCCACTTAGGGGAAGGAGACTCAAAGCAAAGGGCTGAGGTCATCTCCAGACCACTGGTCATATCTGAAGTCCTTAAGATCCTTTTTACTGACAAGTGCTTTACTCCCTTTCCCCTGTATAGCTGAGCCAGCACACAGATGGGTCGGGGTGTCTTCTGGCTATTGACTTCCCCAGTGTCCTAACGAAGGAAGATTATAAATGGCAGGTTCCCTATCTGTCGAGATTTGCAGTGTGGGAGTGAGTTCAGCCTTAGCAGCCTGGGCTGGCGCAGAAGCAAGTGCCTCACCCTTTAACGCTGTGTTCTTGCTTATCTTCCCTTTTATTATTTCCGTCCTCCCCCTGCCTCCATGTATTTTTCTAACTAAACGCTGACCAGCTGGGCTTTGCTTTGAAAAAGGTGTATTTGCATCCCACAGTGGGCTTTTGCTGGTCAGCACAGATACAGCATTTACTTTTCTCATCCATCTGCAGAAACAGAGACCGCTGTGTCCTGGGGGTGGGCAGAGCTCTCCGGGTGATAAAGCGGGCAGATACAGCCCCTCTGTACAGAACAGAAGGGTGGGATCCTGGGCTGTCCCATGAACAGAAAGTCACCGAGCATCGGGAGAGCAGAGGAGAGCAGTGAGGACAGCAAGGAGCCTGAGGGCTGGGTCAGGCTGCTATAGCCTGGGACCTTTGGTGCAGCATAAGAACTATTTTTAGCTACTGCCATGCTTAAGATTGTCTTGTCCCTGTTTACTCACAAGTGTGTAAATCCAAGAGAAACTCACAGCCCCTCTCTGGTTGGCTCCTGCATTTACACCTTGGGGTAGGACAGGTTCTGATAGTTTAATTGTTCCCCTTTTTCTCATTAACAGATGAGGCTGAAGGCTGGAGGGGGTGGCTTCTGAGCTGGTGCATAGCTCACAGGAGATAAGAAAATCCTGTGGGGGAAAAGAAAGATTATACGCTTGACCCTTGGCTACCTCGACTGGGTAAACTGGCTCAAGCCCGCCCAGGGTCATAGGGGGTGTCAAAATGGTAGTTCCTGGAAATTGCCCACACTGCCCGTAGTAGCTCCTGGGCTTTGCCAAGCTCAGCCCCTTCTCCTTGCCCTGGGAGAACTGTGCCAGCAAGTGTCTCTGAGTGCTGTAGGAGCTCTTCTAGGAGCTCTTCATGCTCACCGGTGCAGTGGTGATGCGTTCAACTAGCAAAGGAAGAAGAGAGCTGATCAGAGACGAGGCAAAACTCGTACTGATCGGGAGTGGTGGTAAAATGAGAGATTGTGGCAGCACTAGCGCCAGCTTTTACTCCTCAGTGACAGTGGCACTGTTTTCTCAGGAGCCATGGTCCCACGGGTGTGAAACATCTTTGTAGGACGGTTTCACATGCAGCACTCAGAGCATCGACATTTTCAGGAGAAAGCTTCTCACTTTCCCAGCAATGCTATTTTCTGCAGACGGCTCATTTTCACAGGGTGGGTGATGCTGGTATCATAAAATGTTGGTTGAAAATATTTTTTGCTCTGCGCAGATTGAAAAAGAAAAACAAACCAAACAAACCAAGCGAGTGAATCACAACCACCTCCTGTTACAAGAGCGTGACACAAAAACAACAGGCATGGGCAAACTAATAGAAGTTGTGGCTGCTGCACTGAAATGCTCAGGGCTGGGAAAGAGAGCCAGATGCAAATTGTTGACCTGCTCTCCAGCTCCGTGCCAGCACTCAGGCCAATTCAGGGTCAGAATTGCAGAAAATTGGCCTGGGAGGGTATTCTATAGTTGATACAGTCAGGGTCGGTGCCTTAAATCAGGACAAACTAAATCTAAGCCTGAGTAGTTGAGTACAAGCTAAATCTAAGTACTGAGTACAGGATGCTTTTTAAAGAAGCTTGTATCCAGAAAAGGGGCCGGAAGGTGATTTAAAAGGAAAAAATTACTTGTTTTGCAGCCTCTGCTCCCCTGTTGAGCTACAGCCTATGATGTGCAGCTATTCCTGGTTGCTCCAAGAATAGGACTTGTTCCTCCTGTTGGGCAATCTTTTCTTTTCAATCCTGGCTCCACCCGGTGTAGTAGGCTATGTCTAACTGTGTCTGGTGTGACAGAGAAATGCTGTAGGAGTGCCACAGGAGCTGGATGCTGAAGCATTTCCTACTGTGTCTACTAGTTTCAGAACAGCTTAAGACTGCTTTGCATAATAAACCTAATATTGCCCTTATTGACAGCTCTGGTTCTCTAGTCCCCAGTTTGAACCCTGTTGGCTGGTGTCAGCATCCTTCTGCAGCAATGACTCCACCTCTTATTACTCTCTTGGGTTAAATTACTCTGCTTTATCAGCCACACCAGTAGTGGGAGGGAGGGGGTGTTGCGAGTTTAAGGAGCTGCAGATTTCTTGGGGAATGCATGGACATTCCCAGCCAGACACCTGCCCTCAGGCTGCTCACAACAACCATGACCATGGGTTTGCTTGTGTCTTGGATAACGCAAGTTTTGGAAAGTCTGATCTGAGTGTCTGGTTTGAAATGACTGACTGTAATGTGGTGGTTTGGCTTTCCAAGTCTGACTAATGCGGCACTGTAGCCAAAGATGGATGTGGGAAGAATGGCTGTTGTGTGTTCGTGCTGGTGGGGGTCAGGCGAGCAGAAAGGGGGTGCTAAGAAGGTCTGCATGGCCTTCCTCAGCACTAACGCAGGAGGCTGCAGGGCTGAAACCTAACTGACATTCATTGCAGGGGTGGGAAGCCCACAGCAGCAGGGCTCCAAAGAGCATGCCAGGACCCTTCCTAGTCTAGCGAGGAAGTCCCTTTACTGCATGCATAATGTTATCTCTTTTCTATAGGGAACTGAAACTTCTCCCTCATTCTGGAGCCACAGATCGATCCTCCCATCTTTAAACCTCTGCTGAGGCTGGTGGCTCCACGGGGGACTGCACAGGTCCCCTTTCCCTGCGTTCACCTCCTGGGTAGCCTCCCCTGGGCTGAGAGAAGAGGGCAGATGCCTGAGAAGGGTTTCTCGGCTGCCCTGCCCTAATAACCAGCAGCAGGGAGGTGGGAGATGGCTGCCAATTAAGCTAAAAGGTAAAGCGGCTGTTATGCTGGTGGATGCTCATAGAGGTGCTTGGGGCAATTTTTATCCTGGAAGGCTTTTTATGATAAATCAGTCTCTGGAAACTGATCTTCCTAGTGGGAGGGGCCGCCATGCTCTCCAGATAGCAGCCCCCCTGCTAAAACCATCCTTTTGTTGTTCTGCCATTGTTCCGGTGACCGTATAATAAAATACTATAATCACAGGCCAAAGTTCCCCAGCTTCCAGCAGGAACATGGCACAGCTCGGGACTGTCATTACAGAGAACGGCTTTCGGAAAGTAACAAAACCTGCCTCTAAATTTAGCACCTGCAATCCGTAGGGTGCAGCAAGCAGCTCGGCTTCGGGGCGGGTAGGGAAAAACGTACCTGCTAGATGACAGGCTGCACCTGTGAAATCAAAGGCTCTGGACTCATCTTGCAGTGACACAGGCTTCAGTGCTGCATAATCTGGGGGGGTGAGCTTGTGGGGTGGGGGGGCAGGGGATATTGGTAAAGTGTTGGCATGCATAGAAAATGCTGCCATGCCTGTCATGTAGTCATTTTGTGTTTAAAAAGGAGAAACCCATCTTTCCTGGAGCATGAAGCACTCTAGTTCGAGCCTTCAAAGGATAAGCGGAGCCTTGCAGCACTGCCCGTGTTCAGGAAGCCGTGCCTGATGGCAGAGGCTTTGAATTCAAGGCTTGTTCCTTCCCGGCTGCAGGTTAGGGGTCTCTTTTGTTGCTTGCTGAGTGGGCGTTCAGGACCGCTGCTGGCTCTGGCTGTGGCTCCAGCTTGGAGGCCCCTTGTGAAGGGGATAGAGGCTGCTTAGCTCTCCGAAGAGCTTTTGAGCAGGCATGCCCATGCTCAGCAGCTGCCTTACCAAAAGGAGAAGTTTTTTCCTCTTTTTTTCCTGCCCTAGCTCACCCCTGTGCTGCATACTGCTGTCTGCTGCCAAGACGCTCTGGAGCTTACCAGAAATAGAGTGGAAATCGTTAATGCGCCAGAATATTTCCCTTCTGTAGTGTAACTCTAAAAAAAAAAAAAAAGAGTATTTGTCTAGTTAGAATGTACTCTGCAAGCTCAAACCTTTCCGCTGCACTAGTGTGGCCCTCCTGGGCATTTGGATTGCACACAGGCTGAGAGCTTTTGTAGGATCTGTCCCTGATAATGCAGGCTGAATTGTTTCCTCTGCTCCGGAGCATTTTGCTATTGATGGCAGGGATCTCTCGAGGGCAGCAGAAAACAGCCGCATGAGCCACCTCGTGGTTGCAGGGTCTTCAGGAGTGGTTGGAGAAGGAGCCAGAGAAAAGGCAAGCAGTGTTGTATGGCGGCAGGCGGAATGTAGCTTGGCTGAGGGTGGAAAAGTCCTGCTGCAGAGAGGATGTAGATGTTACTGATATATCCGTGGCCTTGCTCTTTCCTTTGGAGGGGCGCTTAGAGAGAGTCAAAAGCAGTTGGGGAGGGGTGTGAGAAAAGATAGCATGAGGTTTCTTGGCAGATGATTAAATGCTGCTTGTCTCCAAACTGTCTTGGGGGAGAGACAGGATGAGAAATACCAAACAGATTAAAACCGTCGCTCTGACTTGCTGTGAACTTAAAATAAGAAAGAGGAGTGAAATGTGTAAGGCAGTCAGGTCTAGGTTTGAGTAATGTGGGCTTCCCAGCTGCATGTCTCCCCTCTGTGCTTTCACACCTCTTCTGGGTTTCCCACAAGTGCATGGATGCCTGTGCAAGAGCTCGGGGCTTACACATCCCCCAGATGCTCTCCAGCCTCCTGCAAGTTGCCTGCGCTACCCAGTGCTGGGCTCACTGGTTCTCTGTGTGAAGGACAACAGTCACGGATGGAAAATGAAAAGGAAGGCAGCACACAGCCCAGGCCCTCACTCTTGGATGTGCTGCTTTTGGGAACCGAACCACAGTGTTTTCTACAGAATGGAGGGCATGGGAAAATTACCGTCAGGGCTTTTACCCACCCCGAGCTGATGAGAAAGCACTTTGCCTTTGCTGGGAAACCATTTTATTTACTCTTTCCTTTCTGGGCACACACATATTCTCGGCATGCATCTCGGGAATCTGGGATAGAAATCTGTCGCTGATGGGGCTGTGTTGGTTCTGCTCTTTTTATTTTGCTTTCTTTGAGGAATGACTGATGTTGGAGCATAGGTTGAACTGAAAAGGTGTGGGGCTGTCCTGCACATGGAGTGACGTTCCATGAGGGATGATCCTTCAGCCTTTTTGTGCCTCTGCTTCTCCAGCGCTGAGAGGTGACTGTAAGGATCCTGGCTCCCAGGGGTGCAGCTAAATCCCCAGCTGGTGGCATAAGCTGGGAAGAGGAGGGAACAATGGGCCAGGTTTTTATGTGAGCAATGCAAAGGAAGTGGTTAGGTTGCCTTTCCACCCCTTTCTCGGAAAGCCCTCCTGCAAAAGCATATCGTTTTCCATGAGGCGTGTTGGCTGGTGGCAACTCACAGCCCTTCAATCACTCTGTAGCAGGTCAGAGCAAACGCCCTAGAGTGTCCCTCTTGGGTTGTTTCCTCTAGAGTCAAATTGTTCCTATAAAAAACCCTGTCGCTGCAGGGTCTGCTGAGGCCCAGGAGCCTGTCAGAGCGTTTGAGGCGTCCATCCCCTGGGAAGGGGATGGCTAACGGGTGAGCAGGGCTCTGGGGAGAATCTCCCTGGCCAGCCCGACTGTGGTTTCCTTGTGTCACGTTGCTCCCTTCAGGCAAAGTCATGGGGGAAGGAAAACCTCAGTTTGCACAGCAGCTCCCTGGAGGCATACTTCCTCCTTCTGAAATGTCTCAACTTGGGAATTTATAGATTGTCTTTAAAAAACAAAAATTCCCAGCTTGGCTTCTTGCTGGCATCCATGGCAGAGCCAGGGAGACAGGCGGCATGTGGCTCTTGGATAGGGAGCAGTGTGGTGCAGTCCAGTCCTCCTTCCAGGGAGGGAGGGGACTCACGGAGCATGGGGTGTCTCCATCCCTCTGGGGTGGGCGCTGTGACTTCCTGTGCTCCCCTTAGAGGAGATGAGCTGCTAGGGGGGCTCCCAGGGCTGGTATCTGGCCAAGCAGGTAGGAAGTCTGGGGATCAACCTCCCAGCCTTGCCTGGGGTAATAGTGAAACCAGGAACCGGGCTGCAGAGTGATGTCAGAGCTGGGACAAAGTGGGTGACTAAGGCAGTAAGCCTGAATCACATTCCCAGCCCTTAAAGGAAGGTAGTTGATCCGCCCGTGCTGGGCTGTTTGTCATGCATCCTGAGTGCGCTGGGGAAGCGGGAGCGGAAGAGGGATCGATGTCATTGAGTTGAACTGGCGCTCTCGTGTTCCCAAAAGCAGGGAGATGTGCAGGAGCCTGAAGCACACAGTCAGCCGTGACTCACGGCTGGGCCCGCGTTGCTGGGAGATGAGGTCTCCTTGCACAGGTGTAGGGATGAGCCCCGGGGGACCCCCCCGCATTGCCAGTCCTTGAGTCAGCGTTGAGAAAGCAGCTTTTCCCTCTGCCGTCAGAGCCAATCCCCGTCGTATTGCAGCAGAGATGTGCTGCTATCAAGGTCATAATCTGTTCAGTCAATTCAAAAAGGAAGGAAAAAAATAAGTAATTGTTTGGAGAAAGAGGGAAGGGGAAAGGATATGACCAGTGCTGTGATTCAGGCAGGAGTGTGCTCACTGTCAGACCTACAGGCAGCAGAGCAGGTGGCAGTGTCAGCGGCGCTGTGCCGGGGAGGGTAGGCTGCGTGACGGTGATGACTGTCAGTGTTAAAATGTGTTATGGCGAGAAGAGTTTCCAGGGCTGCCAGGTGGATTGCCTGGGCGCTGGGGGGCACAGTGGTGCTGGTGACTTGGCTGCATTCACCACGGTGGTGAGCTTTGGTGCTACAGTAATTTAAACCCTGTTTTGTCATTTGGTGGGTGGCCCAGCCCTGTGTCCCCATCATATGGCAGCAGCACAAGAGTTTGGAAGAACACAGGCAGCTTAGCTAAAGGGACTTCCCCCACTCAGGGCAGCACAGGTCCCATGGTGTGGAGTGGGTAATTCCAGGGAGCAGGTAAACCCCACACCCTGCCTTGTTTCCCCTCTTCATATTCCAAGGGGGGTCCCACTTAACAAGGGTTTTAGGAGCAGCAAGTGAAGGATCTGCATTGGCGCTGCTCCCAAGAAGCAGCGCGTTCTTATCTCGTCCTCCTTCCCTTTTTATTTTTTCCAAGCTTTATTTCAGTTCCTTATTATAAAATGTTGGCACCAGAGCAGATTTGAACCATCATCTCCATTTCAGGGAGATGTAGTCCTCCCCCAGCATCAGTGAATTGTAGACCCGTAAAGACTTGCCCACTACTGGTGCTGGGAGCTGTGCGAGCCAGTGACTAAGCCAAGTGTCTGGGATGCCGGTGCCAGCTGCCAGACCGGGGAATGGTGGAGTGTGGAAGGGAGAAGGACCACCATAGCTGAGTCAGCCCTTCAGCCGGGATGAGAGCTGGCTTCCTGAGTTTGCCTGCAATAAGGCTGCACGCCCACACTGCTTCTCTAGTTGGACATCTGTTCTGGAGGTGGGGGACATGCTCCCCCCCGCACTGAGCTCTGGGATGCTCTGGGAGCCCACCCTTGCCATGGTGCTAGGGAGGGCCAGGCTCTGTCCAGGCTCTTGGTGCCTTTCTGAAGGGGCTCCTAGACCCAAAAGCAACCAAAGAGCCCTTCAGTGTCTCATTAAAGCTGGATTTGCCCAAGCCATTCTAGGGAGCTGGGCCTGTTTCACCCTATCAGATGGGAAGCAGGATTACTCTGTTTGTTATCTGCATTGCTCTGTGTGTTTAGGATGGGCCTCCCTGCCCTCATCTTACCCAGAGCATCTCCCTCTTCATTTCTTTCCTTCTCCGTTATTACCTCACCCCGCAGGCATCCTTCTGAGATGCACCGGGCTCCTTCCTTCTCCCTCATTTAATATTGTTCTTCTTCAATCTGGTGTTGTACTCTCCATCTTGCCTGCAAAGCACAAAGCTGCTCTTTCTCCCATTCATTCCTCTAGACCAGGGTTAGCATTTCAATTGACAATTGTGCCATTGATTTGCACGCTGACGGTGGGGTTTTCAGTAAATGCCAGGCAAAGGGACTCATCGGGGTTAGCAAGGCTCTGGAAATGACCCCTGTGTCTTCTGAAGCTCCGGACTCAGTTTCGGAGGGAGGGTGATGGCAGGGTCATGCCTTCCCCCTTCCAGGGGGTTTATCCTTTCTTTGCAGTGTCAAAATCAGACTTGGACTTGCTAGGAGAGTCATGTCCCCTCTTTGGGAACGTAGTGTGCGTCATTAGATGCCCTCTGCCTCCTCATCCTCAGCTCATGAAGCCATTTATACCCCCAGGGTCCCCAGACCAAGGGGGCAGGGTTGCTCCCCCTGATCCTGCCAGATGGGAAGCAGAGGCAAAGGGGATCAAACTACTCGCCTAAGCCGAGTTGTTTAAGGTAGAGCACAGGCTGAAGGCCAGCTTTGCAGGTCAGCCAGAGGGCTGATGCAGAGGCAGAGAGACCCCAGCACCCGCTCACGGAAACACCTTTAAAAGGCTCCCTTCCAGATCGAGTTAAATCAGCGCTGAAACCACAAACACGCTTCTAGGCCCTGGCTAGCAGAGCTGTTTACTCTCAGCTTAGTGATTCAGTGCAGTCCCCGGGGAGCAGTAGGATAAATAATACGTTGGCGCCAACCAAATTATTGTTTTGGCCTTGTTTGCTTCTGGCTGTTTGGAGAAGTGTGTCCTTGCAGGTTGGCACGGCTCTCAGAGCTGAGCTTAAGAAAGAGGCGGTGTTGTAAAAACCCAAAATGAAACCAAAGGTAATAGGATCATGTGGGGCTGAAGCATGCAAAAGGCTGAGGTAGAGGAGTGGAGAGTGCCTGCAGGTGTATGTCTTCTTGAATTTGCAGCAAGTTTAGGGGCTAGGCTGGAGGTTTGAAAACAAGAGCAAAGTTTGCTGAAGTCTGGCCAGACCTGCTTGCGGCGTGTTGGCGATGGGTTGTGCTGGCAGTGGCAGCGGGATGGGGGAGAAGGGCTTTAGGGGCTCCCATGTGCCTGGGCTGTTGCCTGCTGCTCCTCAGGTTGGGCCAAGAGGGGGATTTAGAGAACTGCTGGGAAGGGAGCTGCTGAAAAGAGGATTAGTCCTCTCCTCCCTGGCAAGCAAAAACTGAGTCTGTGGCTGGTGCGGTGCCCAGGCTAGCTGGCATGCCCAGCTGGCTTCCCGCTTGTAGGGCCACTTAGGCAAATGAGTTGCACAGTCACTCTGAAAAGACTCAATGCCAGCTTCTCCAGCAGGCAAAGCACATGTTCAGGAGTTTCTCCGACTCCTTGGACAGAGGAGGGATGGTAGGGCTGAGGAGGGGACAGGGAGCAGGCAGGGGCCGTTGTCCATCCAGGCTTTCTGAGCTGCAGGGTCCCAACTGCCGAATGCCCCCCACGGCCACGCAGCCCTGTGGCCTCCATCCCGCAGCACAGGGGAAGGGCAGCCTGGCAGGGCTGCGTTAGCGAGAAGCTGTGGGCTGGAAGGCAGAGATGGTTTCTGTACCATGGCACGCCTCCATCCTCTCTCTTTGCAGCTGAGGTGCCCTTGCAAAACTGCATCCTGTGGGTCTGGCAGAGTTTCCCATCACACGGTGGTGGCTGGCAGCATCCTCTGTTAGCCAAGCTTCTGATGGGAATACCTTGCTGGCCTGGGTGCCATTTAGCTCCGCAAGGGTTAGAGACCCCAAGGAGGAGCCCAGCGTAGTGAAGTGGAGAAAAAGGCTGCAAATCAAGAAGCATTCAGTAGCCCCAGTGACCTCTAATAAGTCTTTTTTACTTTCAGCTCTGCGGAGCCTTGGCGGGGCCCCTGCGCAGCATGCTACGGGCAGAGGGGAAGTGCTGGACTGTGCAAAGATTGTCCTTTGCCTGTCCTGCCAAGTGCCCCTATAAATAGAGAGGGACACGTGCCACTGATTAATTGCCTGTCTGTGCAGGCAGCCAGCTCCCGAGGCAGACGCAGCCTTTGTCTGCTGGGAGCAACAGCATTTGCCAGGAGAGAGGCCCCCTCTTCTTTGGAAAAGGAAAAAGAGGGAGAGATGAAAACGGAGTGCCCTGTCACGCTAAGCAGAGGTCAGTCCTGATCAGACACTTTTCACCCCGGCGGAGCAATCCCTCTCATGTCACTGCTGCGAATTTCATTAGGAGACAGGGTAGCCTACGGCAGCACATGTGTGCCAGGGCGGTTGCACCCTGCTGCAGAGATGGGCCCTGGCACGGCTGCTCAAAGCTGCCCAGACATGGCTGCAGTGTCCTGGAGAGGGATGCGGGACCAGTGGCCCCCATCAAGGGACAGCAAAAGCCCCAAGACAGGAGGCTCACAACTGCTGTGGGGCAGAGCCAGCCTCCCACACCTGAGCTGGCAACGCAGAGGGGAAGGGAGGATGCTTTTAGGAAAGAGGAGCTGGAAAAGTCAGAAGGTGAAAGAGGAAGGAAGGAGGAGAGAACAGGCAGTTCTTCCTCCCAGCTGGGCCTGGAAAGCTCCCCATCTACAGCAATCTGCTGTGATATGGGTCCTGGGTCTTGCAGTTCACTTCTTGTTCATGGCTGGGGCATGGAGCCCATGAGTTGTGGCTTTACGGGCACCCTTCCCCTGTGACATGAGGGCTCCAAACCTTGTTGGTCCCTCCAGTCCCTTGGAAGAAGGATGCTGGCCCTGTAGCTGGAGACTGGCAGGGAGAGGTGTGATGCTGGACTGTGGCTGGTAGATGATCTACCCCGTGGGCATGGGGAGACTGAGCCCCGCTGCTGCAAGGCAGTGCAGCAGCTCCTCTCCCATTCAGCCGGATAAGAATTCATAGCTCCAATTGAGCATGTGCAAGGTCCCAAAGCAGGGGACAAAAAGCTGCAGGCATGTCAAATGCAAGAGGGTGCAGGAGCCAAACTACAAGGCAGTTGCCTGGAACAGCTGTGGGAGGATGGCCAGAGAGGGGGAGGGAACCCTTCATCTCAAAGCTGGGAGGCAGGAGGCACTTGCCATTAGAGCAGGCAGGAAGGCAGCGCTCACCTGGCTGCTGCAGAGCCAGTTCACTTTGAGCTTTTGTTCTACAAGAGCTCCTGCAGCAAAGTTTCCCTTCCTCCTCTTCCTCCATCACCAGCCCCGCAGGGGCCAGGCAGGGCAGCTCCATTGTGCAGGGGCCAAAGGGACAAAAGCTCAGCTTCCAGTCTGGGAGCTGCCTTTCCCTGCTTGCCTGGCACTGGGCCAGCCATCCCAGAGGGCCCCCAGCCCCATGTCCTTGTTTTTCTTCTCAATTGCACCGAGGACACAGAAAGTGAGTTGATCAGCCTGAGCTGTCTGCGAGTGTTCTCAGCAGTGAGCTGCAGTTCCCCTGACAAGTGTCTCCTCTGTGCTGTTCTGTAGGTGCAAAGGAGTATGTGTTTCCCAGGAGTGAGAAGTACCCGGTCTTCTACCATAAAGAAAACAGCTCAGCCATCTACATCGGGGGAGAGGGAAAGCTTTATTACTATGACTTTGCAACCTATGAGAACTACACGGTAAGGATGCCCTGCTAACAAGTTTGGCCCTGGAGCCCTATAAGAAAGTGTCCAGCATCCCTCACAGCCCAAACGCTAGATACCTTGCTTGGTGTCTTTGCCAGCAGCAAAGTCAGGCCTGGAAGGGTCTAGTTTCTGCCCAGCCTGCCCCATCCATCCCACAGGCTGCAACATCACAATGGTGAATGGCTGCAGCAAGGGAGAAGTCTCCTACAGTAGCTGTGGGTGGGTTCTTCCCAGGCAGTGCTCCTCCTGAGGTCTTTGCTGCCCTAGAGGGAGGATTTTTCCAGTGAGGGGCCCCTTCTTTGGCATGAGAAGGGATGTTCAGACTCATGTCACTGGGAAGAAGCTGTATTCCTCTCTTTTTCCATTGTTGGAACCCAAGCTGCTTTTCCTTGAAAGCAGGAAGTTCTGGATCAGCTGGGCACTGAGTTAATACAGCAGGGAAAACCCCCAGTTGGTTTTCTCATGGCTTCTTCTTGTCCTTCTCAAAGAAGTTGGTTGCTGAATGCTGGACCCAGATACTTCCCTTCTTGTTCCCAGAAACAGTATCGTTCATGTGTCCCAACCCTTGGACACCACCACCCAGAACTGAACACCCCTTCTCCACAATGACAGATGCTCTCCCAAAATCCTTTGGAGAGCAGCTCAGGCTGGCTGCCAGTCATGCCTGCCACTTTGGCCCTGCATCTCCAGTCCTCCCCATCTCCTCGAGGGCCTGAGAGATCTAGCCCAGCCTCCTCAAGGTTTTCAAATGCTTAAGTGGGGAGAAGGGCCACGTCGCAATGTTGAATGACCTTCTCACCATCATGCTTGTCTTGCTTCTGGTGAAGAGTAACGCATGTAGTGCATGGGGCTGAGCCCATTTCAGTTGGCTTTTAGAGGGAAGGAATTAAAGCATATCTCTTTTTCCTTCACCCTAGGAAGACTTCCCAGTGAAAAATGAAGGACAGTGCATGACATCTGGGAGTTTGGTAGGTCCTACCTGTGGTGGGAACAGTTGGATGGGTGAGGGTTGGAGGACTTGGGTTCAAGGACTGCTGGGTAGGAACTGTGTATACTTCTCACATTCTCTGTCTGGGTGAAGACCTCCAGTGCCTGTGGAGGAGGAGATGAGATGATACTAGTTTCCTCTTCTGGTTTTAAGACCCATGAAAAAGCTAGGAAGCCATACAGCACTGTGCTTGGTAGTGCTGTGGGGCTGTGCTCTGCCATTTGCAGCCACTCATGTCATGCTCCTCTTCTTTCTCTTGCAGGAGGACAATAAAAATTACCTCACGTTAGTGGAGAAGTATGGAGATGGGATGTTAGTGTGTGGGACTGGCGCCTGCGCTCCCACCTGCTGGAACTTGGTATGCTGTGGCCACCTGTGATGGGACCAAAGCAAAGCACTTGCTGTTTTGTTTTGTGCTGTCTCCATCTGTAAAATGGTGCTCTGATCCCCCTCTACTTCACAGAGTGCTCTGAAATGCCCAAATGCCAGCTCCCTCGAGGAGCTTATCATGGCAGCATGGGACAGCCTGCATGAGCAGAGGTCGGCACGTGCCACCTCTGTGCTCACTTGTTGTAGCCCCCCTCTCCTCACCTCCTGCCATAGCAGGGGCTCTGCCTGGCCCATCCTCCCCTCGTATGGGCTGCTTTTCTGCCCTAGGAGTGGATGTGGGTGCCGTTCTCCTCTGCCTTCCCTGAACTGGTCACGCTTAGGGAAAATTTCTGTCCTTACCCAGACGCAGAGAAAGGAGAGCACTTCGTGGGACGGGAGAGGTATTGCTCCTTTCACGCCTGACTCGAATACCCTCGTCGTTGTTGATGGTAGGTCTCACTGCTCACGTAATTCAGTCATAGTGCTGTGCAGAAAGGCTGAGCTCTTAAAAAAAGGGACATCTTGAGGCTGCTCCAGGGGCTTTATCCCTCTGCTCTAGTTGGTGATCGGCCCTAGCACTTCTTGCTTTTGCCTCACTGAAGTGCAGAACCTTCCAGGACACAGCATGGCACAAGGTTGTTCATTCCTGTCCAGAACATGGGGGTTGAGTCTTTGTGCAGGAGGTTGAGTGCAATGGAAGCAGTGGGGAAACTGCAGGAATTCGACTGCTCTGGACCTGGCAGAGGGACAGATGAGGATCCTTCCCAGATATACAGCAAGAATCTGGCCCTGCCACTCTTTAAGCAAAAGGACTGGGGAAGTCCTGCCAGGCCTGCTCAGTCCTAGGCAGTCAGGACTGGGTTTCTTGACCTGTATCGAGAATCCCTGTGAGTCCATGTGCCCACAGAGTTCTTGGTTCCTTGTTTTCTTTTCACAAACCCATCTGCTCCATCTGGAAACAGCCTCCTGCAAATGAGCCTTCCTATCCCACAGGTCATGACATCTACTCCACCATCAAGAAGAGCCAGCAGAACGGCAAGATACCCCGTTTCCGTCGAGTGAGAGGGGGTGGAGAGCTCTACACCAGTGACACAGTGATGCAGAGTAAGTACAGAGGGGGGATCCTGAAGATGTGGGACCTGCTGCTTTGCCTAGTTGGAGAGATAAGGTGGACTCTTTGTCAGTCCACAACTGTGGGCCATAAGTACCCAGCACAGCTTGGAGGGGTACATCCTCTCTGCCCAGCTGGGGTGTAGCTGCAGAGCTTCTTGTTTGGGTTGGGTTACCCCTAAAGCTGTGGGGAGGGCTGATCTGGTCACTGTCTGTGATGCCAGTGAGGAGGGACCCACAGCTCCCTCCTGCTCTCTTGCTGCCAGCTGGGGAAATTTCATCTCTTTGCTTCTGGGACAAAACAAATGACATGTGAGTTCCTCTTGCTCAGGGTGAGGAGATGGGGAAATGGAGAGAAATGGGTGGCAAGTCCCCTGTCAGATGCTGGAAGGAAATATGATTGTGTAAAGGTGCCCATCAGCTGCTGTGCAATGGCAGAAACAAGAACAACAACTTCCACTCCAGGCAGTGACTCTTTCCAAATCCCCATCCAGACCGTGAGGCAGGTGTATGTTGGGCTATGCATGGGATAGGGTGGGGAATAGAGAGAAAGGACCCTGCTTGATTTCCATGAGCTTATTACATTGCCTTCCCCCAAGCCTCCCCAGTGACACTTGGGAACAGGAGATTGTTGAACCCCTGCCCAAAGAAAAAATCAAATCAAAGTGACACCAGGGCAAAGCAGGACTTGTTCAAGCAGGGCAGTGGAGAGGGTTTAATCAAGGCACTGGCAAACAAACATGATCGAGCAACAAAGCCAATCCCACACTTAAACAGAACTCCCTGCCATGGGGACACAAACTAACAATGCTCAGAGGGACCCTGCTGCTGCTGGGGATGCCCTTGCTGGCAGTGGTGTATTAATAGGAAGAGCATCACTGGGTTTTCCACAGCAAACACAAACAACAGTGCAGCTTGCTCCCACCGAGGGAGCCTTCCTCTGCAATAACAGCTCTGTTGCACAAGGAGGGAGAAGGGGTTTGCTTTGCTACCAAGCGGCTGAGGCTGCACTGGGCTCTGCAGACTTGACCTTCAAGGGAACAGCTGCGTGGAGCTGGGCAGGAGGGCGAGGAAGGGGAACCCATTGGGCACGTGAAGAGCAGTTGTCAGTGTGATGCACCGGTCGTGTGTAGAGGATAGGCTCGGTCCTGTCCTTTGCCTGGAGCACAGTGTTTGCCTTTTCTCCTCTTGTCTGAGGGTGAATGGTTAGCTGCAGAGCACACTGCTTTGGTCCCCACTGTTGGCTTTTCAGATGAAACGTGTGCATTCAGGCCAAGGTTTTCTGATGGCTCACTTCCCTTTTCAGACCCTCAGTTTGTCAAAGCCACCACGTTAAGGCACGAAGAGCCTCACCAGGACAAGATTTACTACTTCTTTCGTGAAGACAACCCAGATAAGAGTCCTGAGGCCCCTAGAAACATCTCCCGAGTGGCCCAGCTGTGTAAGGTACCATGGGAACAGTCTATGGTGGGAGGAAAGACTGTTACAGGAGTGGCAAATGGACACGCCAGCTCACCTGGTGTTATTGGCACATTATTTCACCCCTCTGGCTCAATTCTCTCCTTTGCCACAGTTTGTGTGGGGTACGGCCATGTCCTTTGGCCTTCTTATCCTCTGGGTCCCATCTTGCATCTAGGGGAGAGGAAGCCCTGTTCTGTCTCATTGGGGTGTTGTGCAACATGATTGTTGCGTGACAAGCACCAGATATACCTCTGGAGCATCCCTCAGTTATCCACCCAAGATGCTGGACAGGGAGGGTCTTTGTGTGCTTCTCTGCCAAGCCCTGACTCCCTGCTTTCCTTCTCCCTCAGGAAGATAAAGGGGGAACCAGTTCGCTTTCTGCTTCCAAGTGGACCACCTTCCTGAAGGCCAGCTTGATTTGTGTCGACCCAGTCACCAAGGGCAACTTCAACTGGTTGCAAGATGTCTTCTTTGTCCCTGCAAGTGACTGGCGTCGCTCCAAAGTCTACGGGCTCTTCACAAACACCTGGTGAGGGTCTTTGAAAAATGGGGGGCACGTCGTTTCCCATGGGCCAAATCTTTTCTTTTAGCCCTTTAGTCTTTCTGGCAGGCACATGGGTGGGAAGCAGCCAGAGTGGACACAGTAGGCAAAGGTGTGATGCCATGCCCCAGCCATAGGGCTGATGGCTCCCTGACCCTCTCTTTGTCTCACTGCTTGCAGGGGAAGCTCTGCTGTTTGTGTCTATTCCTTTGGGGACATTGACAATGTGTTTCGGACATCCAAACTCAAAGGCTATAATGGACCCAACCCAGAGATCAAGCCTGGGCAGGTGAGTGAATGGTAAAAGATGCCCATGTGAAGTGGAGAGACCTCCCAAGACTGGGAGAGCTGGTCCCTGCTCTGCCACTGCAGTGGGCAGAGGGGAAGGTCCCACAGCTGAGATGAGGCCATGAGGAGGATTGTAAGCACTGTGGGAAGGAACTGAACTTTGTTGATGGAAACAAAAGGAGGCTGGATAAGGCCCAATGCCTTCATAGAAAGCAGAGGGAAACAGGCTCTTACGTGCCTCGGCAAACAGGTCTGTGAGCTCTCCTGTGTGCAGCTGGAGGACAATGTCTTGCCTTGTGTTTATGAACCCTGTGGGTTTCACCGAGCCAGCCTGCAGCCCAGCCCTGCGCTTGCAGGTGCACCACTGACTTGGCAGCAAACAGCAGCATGGGGGGAGGCTCCCCTGAGCCTCTGGGGGCGTGACAGGGTGTGAGTCTACTGAAATGTGACTTCTGCAGGGCAGATTGCTGGTAGGACCTGTCATGAGCACAATCACAGCAGCTGCAGGGCTCATGTGCTGTGCCTGGGCATCCTGTGGGCTGAGGGACCCGTGCTGTGCCCTGCCTTGCTCTCCTGCCCTCGAGCCTCAGCCTCAGGGACCTGTCTGACTCTGACTGTGGCTTTTGTCCCCTCTTGCCGCAGTGCGTTTCCTCTGGACAACACACCCCGAGCGAGACCTTCAAGATTGCCGACAGCCACCCAGAGGTGGAGGACCGGGTGGAGCCCCTCTCCCCTACCAAGAGCCCCTTATTTCACAACAAACACCGCTACCAGAAGATCGGGGTGCACGAGGTCTCTGTGGGGGATGGACGCCGCTACAACGTGCTTTATCTGGCAACAGGTAAAGCCCTTTGGAGTTCCCCGGAGTTTGCTTTCCTCTTGAGGGCAGGGAACCCAAGGGAAGCAGACGAGGCCCCCAGTGCAGAGCAAAGCAAGGGGCTGTTTTCCCAGCTTGGCATATGTTTGTCAAGCAGAAAAGAGATGCCAAGTCCCAGTACAGATAAATACATCCAATTTGGCTGCCTAGCCAAAGACAGGCTGAAAGCAGAATCCCAGCACATGGGATTTACCCGATTGGACTGCTTCAGCCTGTGGTAGGTCTCAGACCAAGTGCTTTTAGGGCAAGGAAGGGGTAGCACAGCTCTCCCCAGGTGCAGCTTTACCCTGTCAAGCGGAAATCCTTTGCAAAGGGACCCACTCTGTCATCTTCTGTCCCTGCTTGCTCTAGTGCAGCAGGCACAGACTTCCTGCAAGGCCAGCATCTCTGGCTGGAGACACGGTCCTGGGGCAGCACAGATGCTGTGGAGCTGGGCCAGGGCAATTCAGCTGCAGGTGAACAGGATGGAGAGCAAAAGGTTGGCCAGTTCACTCTGGCAGCTGCCTGGGTTTCTGCTGCCTAGGAGGTGCAAAGGTTCCTAACCCAGCACTTCCCTCTCTTGCCTGTCTGCCTCCCTGGTCTTGCTTCCTACAGCTGTGCTCATCCCTGTTCCTGCACTGTGCTGGGATTTGTTCACTGGCACTTATGGAGGGACTCTCTGGGGCTTTTGTTTCCTAATCTGTGATTAAAAAAATGCAGACGGCTCTCAGTAGGTGGCCTGGGTTGGATTAGGGCCCACGAATACTCAGATTGTTCCTGTCTTGCCGAAAGCCTTAGCCCAAATGCACCTAACACCTTGCAGAGACCTGCCAGGGAGCTTGTTCCAGGATTCAGGGCTTGGCAAGGCAGGTGCCCACCCTCACTGGGGCAGGCGTGGAGCCAAAGGCCAGCACCTGGGGGGTCCTAATCCCTGCCTGACCTGGGGTCACATCTGTCACCTCCCCATGGTTGATGGTGGAGAAGGGAGCAACAGTTTGGGAAGGGGAGACTGTGCAAGTACGAATAGGGTAAACAATGAGGATTCCTGAGCCCTGTTCCCTCAGGATCTGCCTTTCCACCCCTCCACCAAACTGACTCATTTTCTTAAATCACCACTTCGGAGTCGTTTAACCGGGGAGGGGAGTCAGTTTAATTAGAAAAACAGAAGGGCACAACCCAAGTTTCAGCCTCAGGCGAGTGGTGAGATGAGGCTCATGCAAAAACAGGCCACTGATCAAAGCAGAGCAGAACTCTGGAGTGGTTGTTTTTTCTTGCTGAGTCTGTTATAGTGCTGCTGATCAAAGCAGGCACAGCCAGGCCCAAAGAGCAATGGGAAATGAGTTCCTCGTGGCTCTTGGCTGCGAGGCTGACAAGGCTCTGCTGTGGGGAACACTGCTGTCTGGGGGACAATTTCCTAGCAGAGCAAGCAGGCTCCTTCTGAGAAAGGTCCCATCCTCTCTGAGTGGCTGGTTTCAGGAATCTAGTTAAGCCTGGCTCTGCAAAGCAGGTATTGTCTGCCACAGCAAGGGCTGGAGGCAGAGCTGGTCCTCTGCCTGGCTTCCCCAGCCCTGCCTGCAGTCCCTCTGCCTTGCCTTTCTGCTCTCAGCATGCTTCATCAGGGCTCTCCCCTCTTTCATTCTAGACAAGGGATCCGTCCACAAGATCGTGGAGCTGCTGGATGGGGTGCAGAACATCATGGAGCTCCAGGTCTTCCCAAAGAAGGACCCAATCCAGTCCATGATCCTGGACCACAAGAGGGTGAGTGTCTGCCTGCTCCACAGAAAGGAAAATAGCAGGTTGGGCTGTAGCTTTAAAAGTAGGCAGCAGGGGAGGCAGGGACAGCTGATTTAATGACATCCCCTGGACCTTGAAGTAACCTCAGGATGGGTTTGTGGGGGGCCTCGCAGTGTGCTTTGCTAAATTCTGCCAGCTGGGCTGATGTCCCCAGTTCTGGGTAACTCTCTGTGTGGTCAGTGGATGACAGAGCTTTTTGGATGCCCTCTCTCCTCTGGAGGCGAGGGAAGAATGCGGCTGTTTACTCCCTGGGCCAAATCCCAGCACACGGTTCCCCTCCCCCTGCAGTTTCCCTCTCCTTGTCCAGCCTCGCTGGCAGATGAGCTGTCAGACAGCGCTGGTGCTCCATCCTGGAGCTGACAACACTGCTGTCACTGAAGGAGCAAAACTATTTATGCACAGGGATAATGGGGGGAAGGACCGTGGCTTCCCCTGCCGTGATGGGGGGATATGACTATATTGCCTGGAGACCTAACAGCCCTGCTGGTGAAAACTACCCCAGTATCAGAGTGAAGCTGCAGGAGAAGGGTTAGACACTGGTAAGGTGGCACTGGGACACAGTGTTGAGATGATCGACCCTTCTGCTTCCCTCCTGCAGGCGATGCTCTACGTTGGCTCAACAAATAAAGTCGTAGAGATACCGATGGACATGTGCGGGGTGTATCGCAATAACTGCCACAGCTGCTTGCTGGCGAGGGATCCGTACTGTGGGTGGTTCAATGGCACTTGTCAGTCGGTTTATCTAAATCGGTACGTGGCTGGTTTTTGTGCTAAGAAATACCCAGAGCCTCAGTACTCCCCTTTCTGGCCAGGGCTGCCTGTGGTTTTGAGGCCATCTTCCCATCACAGAGAGAGATGAGCCCATCGTGTCCAGGCAGTAACAGAGCAGACATCTGTGCTGTCCCCAAAAACTCTGTCTTTGCAGGGATCTGTCCCTCCTGCAGTACCCCTCACACAAAATCACAGAATCATCCTGGTTGGAAAAGCCCTTGAAGCTCCTCCAGTCCAACCATGAACCTCACCCTGACCATTCCCAACTCCACCAGATCCCTCAGTGCTGGGTCAGCCCGACTCTTCAACCCCTCCAGGGATGGGGACTCCCCCCCTGCCCTGGGCAGCCCATCCCAATGCCCAACAGCCCCTTCTGCAAAGAAATCCTTCCTCAGAGCCAGTCTGACCCTGCCCTGGCGCAGCTTGAGGCCATTCCCTCTGGGCCTGGCGCTGGGTCCTTGGCTCAAGAGCCTCATCCCCCCTCTCTGCACCCTCATGTCAGGGAGTTGCAGAGGGCCAGGAGGTCTCCCCTCAGCCTCCTCTTCTCCAGACTGAACCCCCTCAGTTCCCTCAGCCGCTCCCCAGCAGACCTGTGCTCCAGACCCTGCCCCAGCTCCGTTTCCCATCTCTGGACACACTCCAGTCATTCAATGGCCTTTTTGTGGTGAGGGGCCCAAAACTGAACCAGTAATTGAGGTGCAGCCTCACCAGTGCTGAGCAGAGGGGTAAGATCCCTTCCCTGTCCCTGCTGGCCACATTATTGCTGATACAAGCCAGGATACCACTGGCCTTGGCCACCTGGGCACCCTTGCTCTGAAGAGGGAGAGGGCAATGGATTTTGTGCACTTGGCCCCTTTTTGGTGTTAGAAGTGTGTATAGCTCTGCTGGTTGCAATGCTGTTTAAAACAGTTGATTGTGGTGAGCTGGGTCTCGCATCTGTCATCCACCAGCCTCTGAAGACCTGTCTGTCCAGGTAATCACAGCTGTTTAAACTGTATTCCTTCTCTGATCCACTGTATTTCATATGGGCGATTCCTTTCCTAGCTTGAAGTGAATACTTTCTTAATGCTTATTCCCCTCTGCTAGAGAGGTGCGTCAGAACCTGAACCTGGACCCGTGGAGAGGAACGTGCCAAAAGGGAGATATTAAGGAAGGTATGTAAAGGTTTTGAGCTGTAGGCCATGTATCCAGGGGGTGTTTGGGGCAGGGTGGCTGATTCTTAGGTCTTTTTATGGGTTGTGCAACTCATTGTTGGGGAACTGGGAATAACCGTGCAGAAATGAAGACACTAAGCAAGTCTCAGTGTGGAGTTCATCACTAGATAATGTGTTTTTGAGCTGGGTGAGAGGTCTTAAACTCTGTGTTTGCTGATGTCCTGGGAGAAGAGTCCCACAGACTTCACCAGGCATGGGTCAGGCGCTGTCGTTGTCATTACATGGCTGTGTAACATGTCCCCATTGACCCAACTGTTCTTTCTCCCAGGCTTGTGGGGGGATCTGTGGTTCCTGGACACGCCTGTCTCATCCCTCCCTTCTCAATCTCTTCCAGTAGATGACTATCAGAACATCACAGTCGTCCCTTTCTCCCGCTACTACCTCAACTGTCCCATTGAGTCCCACTATGCCACCTACAACTGGTACCACAACAACAGCCTCATCAAGACCTGCAACACCACCCACCCCCAGCAGGACTGCTTCCACTTCATCCAGAACGTGAGCCACGTTCACTACGGCCACTACGTCTGCATCTCGGAGGAGGATGGCTTCAAGCAGGCTCTGGTGAAGGAGCGCCTGGTCAACCAGCTCAGGTTCATGTCCCAGAAGGGCCAGGCCACCATGACGTTTGGCTCTTGGCTGCAGCTGCTCCTGATGGTGCTGTTGGTGGAGCTCTTCCACTGAACATGACGGGACTGTGTTCCCACTATCCTGGCTGCTGCCGTTCTTCCTGCACTTGCTGTCCATTCCTGAGGCGAGATCCCCACTCTCTTAGTCGCTCCTCGGACATTAATCTTTTGACTGTCCCAGAAGGGGTCCAGGGCAGCAGCCCCTCCATCTTTGGCCTTGGTGGAAGAGTCATGGCAAGGAAGATGCAACGGCCAGATGGAGCAGGGTTTGGGGACAGGGAGGGACGGGGTACCCAAATGCGTGGGGGGACATTCACAGTATCCAGCAGCGTGAAGGGAGCGGCGTCAGCCTCTCCTCAAGCCCATTGTGGTAGCTCTGTACTGGTGATTGTCCTGAGCCTACCCTGGGTGCGGACGTTCAGGGGACTTCTGCTGATGTGCATGCACTGATCCTCAGGGCACGATGACTCCTCTCTTTGGGAACGTGCATGTGATGAAGAGGAGGAGCCAGCCCTTTCTAACTGGTTGATCTGTACTTCGCTCCGAGCGGGGACTGATGCCTCCAAGTTTTTAGTGGCTAATGTCTGTTTGGGTTGGCAAGCAGCTGGAACGCTCCCAGTGCCACATGTGAGTCCCCTTCTGGTCTGGAGAATTGGGCTCTGGAATGGTTTTACGGTTTGGCTTGTTTTACGTTTTTTTGCAGCTGGCTTTGATGTAGGAGGGAGATCGGGAAGTAGCACTGGAAACCTGCAAGGCAAGGGCAGGCATGAGGTTAGCATTTTGCATGGAAAAGCCTCAGAAGATGACTAGATTTGGGGTGTGGGGAAGGACAGACTGAAGGGGACAGGAAGGGAAGGTGGAAGCAGAGCCCAAACCAAACCTGAGAGGCCCTGGGAAGAAGTTTTAAACGCACAAATCCTCTGCAGGCAGCTAAGGGCATTTATCTGTGGGCAGCAGGCAGCCCCTGCTCCCAGCACCTCTCCTCCCGGAGAGGGACCGGGCTTCCTCAGGGAAAGAGGCGGCAGGCTGCTGATCTCAGGGCGATGCCGACGGGCCGGGGGGCGCTACGGCTGCCCCCACCGCCCGGAGCAGATCCGCCCCTCTCCTCGCAGTGAGGGGACAGGGGAGGAGCAGGGTTTGCTTCCCTTGGGCTTTGAGGTCTTTAAGCAAGACTAAACTGTGAAAAACAGGGATGCTCTCCCTGCGCCTGTGGGCCAGGGGTGATCCCGCACCTTGTCCAAACCTTTCCCAGCCCTCTCGATGGCCGGACTGCCCCAGCCTCAGGCCGTGTAACGGAGGGGGCATCCTATCTCATGCTTCCAATAACCTGTCACAGCAGCACGGCTCCTGCTTCGTGCCTGCTCAGAGACACTCAGGAGTGCCCGAGGGGTCTTTCTGGCAAGGGGGGCAAGATGCCCCGTGCCTCTTGTGACCGCTGACTATGGACAACGGGCTAGAGCTTCCTACTGCACTACATTTCCAAGTTACCCCCCCCGAGTCTAGGATAGAGCTTCTTACATCCCTTCTCAAAGCACTTTAACTTTGTGAACTAACAAATACCTATTTATTATCAACTGATGATTACTGTACTTGTATAATTTTATAATATTATAGAAAGTGGGCTCAAATTAGAGAAGAGAAAAAACAAACACCACGACAGCTACCAAAAAAACCTTTCAGAGCTGTGACCAAAGTGAGAATGAGACCGTTGAAATAAAAGAATGGAAAAGAGCAGGCACATGCTGTGTTTCTCAGCAGGAGCCGAGGGATGCTCCTGGGACGATGGCTGGGCTCTCCCCTGTCCCTCTTCCCCCATGACCAAGGGGTCCCCCCACCCTTTTCCATGTCTCGCCTGTCACTCCTCCCCAGCAGCAGCCCCAGCCCAGCGCCAGCCCACCCCTCGTGCCCTGGGCTTGCTGCTCCCACTTCAGGCTGGCCCCTTCAGAAGTGAGAAGCTGGGCAAATTTCTGCTGGAAAAACCCACGGGAGGGGGTGTGTTAGCAGCAGCCCGCTCCTCACCGCCCACCACCTGCCCAGAGCCGGGGATAGAAATAGCAGCGGCGGGTCCTCGTGGGTCCCGGCACCTTCTGCCTGCGCCTCTGCGGCTCGCCGGGAGCTGGGCAAGAGTCGCGATGCTCCCGCGCACCCTTGGCTCTGACGTCGGGAATGGTTTTTAGGAATGAAGGCAGGGGCTGCCTGGCTGGCAGCCCGTGAAACAGAGCAGTGCTGAACTTGCAGCTCTCTTTTTGCTGGTTTGGGGGAAAAATGAGCTGATGGTTGACGGCTGGGGGTGGTGGTGGGGGGAAAGGCCGGGTTTGGGATGGAGGGAAGCAGGGAATAGCAATTCAAGCTTTTAAATCGTGCCAACAAAAGCAGGAGAGAACAATACCTCCCTCTCTCTTTCAAACCCTCCATCAAAGCACCTCGGCACAATGACAGAACCGGTTGCAGAGCCCAGCAGACCCGGCGCAGCGCTCGGCCCCCCTTTGCAGGGCTTTCAAAGGGTCGCGGCTTCATTTAAACTCGTGCCCAGCTGCCTTTCTGTGCGCTATTCTTAGCACTGGCTGCAGGGCCTGTTCCTGCAGGTACCGTCAGAAAATATTTAGGCCTTGGCAGTTAGGTAGGAGCCCCGGTGAGCTCCAGCCCTGGTTTGCAGCAATGCACTGATCAGCTCCTTTTGCAAAGCATTGAAGGTGATGGGGGACCAGCTGGGACACAGGGATGCAGTGACAGGCACCTCTGTCCCCTGGGACCTGTGCCAGAGGTCCCAATGCAGGATTTTCCGGAGTTTTGCAGGTCCCTTATCTTCAGGGGGGGGTTGGCAGCTGAAAGCGAAAGCGTTCCCTGCCTTGTTTCTTTCTTAGCACTGGGTTTGGCAGAAAACTTCCCGCTGGTGCCGGCAGCATATGTGGCTGTGGCATCTTGACGTAAAGAAGGAGAAATGAGCCCGAAAGGCAAGCGAGTTTCAGCAGAGCTAAAACAAGAAGTGTGATTCTGGCAGTCCCCCCTTGCAGCGAGAGGAGGTGGGGAGCTCACTCAGGACTGGGAGAGAAACCCAGCGCCCAGGTGTTACCACTCGGGTGCTGTATGCGGACGCCGAGGTGTTTGAGTTGCCAGCTCTTTTGCTGCCAAGCATTGGATTATCAAATCTCTAAAACCCCTCACTATAACCCTGGACACTGGAGTGTTTCACAGTGTCCTGGGAAGAGGCGAGTGGAGGGCTGGGCGTGGTGAGCCAAGGCGGTGCTAAATCCCGGGGAGCGGGTTGGAAATGATGGGCTGGGGCTGTGCAGGGCACAGGGCTGTGATAACGTAATTT
The DNA here is from genome assembly GCF_003259725.1 of Athene cunicularia. Classification (NCBI taxonomy): domain Eukaryota; kingdom Metazoa; phylum Chordata; class Aves; order Strigiformes; family Strigidae; genus Athene; species Athene cunicularia. Next base: position 2,089,337 of record NW_020799112.1, on the reverse strand, counting down.
CAGCTGCCTGGGCTCAGTTTTCTTGCCTGAGAAGAAGGCTGAGAGCACGGGACCAAGTGCCACAGGGAGAGCCCTGTGTCCCTGGGTAGCGCAGAGACCCCACGGACCTGCAGAGGGACTGCAGCAATGTCTCTTTCCCCAGCCCAGCCTTTGCAAATGGGTCCCTGTCTCCACTCCTTGAGGACACACAGGACAAAAGACAGAGCTTTTTGCTAAATTTCCTGAGAAAAGCAACAAAGACTGAACATTTCAGGCTGTGGTTTATTCTGGGCCACATTTCCCCTGGCCTGGGGCTGTTTCCTATAAATACAATAACCCAAAGGCCATGGGCAAACACATGTACCGGGGTTTGTTAAGGGCTTCAGGGCTGCTGGAGGGGAAAGCCGAGGCTTCACCACCCTCACCCAGACTATGGCCACATTGTTTGAGTGAGTTATTTTGGGAGCCTTGTTTCGATGGGGGCGGGCACGCACAGGAAGGTCAGGTATTGCAGCAGTTTCTGCAGGCTTCCTCTGGCACAGGCGGAGCGGGAACAGCCACATGGCTGAAACAAAAGCCTCGAGAGCATTTTATTTATTCCCAGCACTGTATTGGAGGGCTATTTCTGCCTCCAGTTTTACTGGTGGCCTTGAGGGCTGCTCTGGGAGGAGGGTTTGCTGGGCAGGACAATGGACCCAGGAAGTCCTGTATCTGCCTGAATCGAATGCAAGAGCTGGTGAGAAAATCCCACAGTAGCTGCCTGTTTGTGCCATGCAAGGCACTCGGGGTACGCATGGGCTGCAGGCTCATCCGAGGTGCTGTCTCCAGCCATAACACCCCCCTGGGCAGCTTTTGCTCATGGGGTGGGAGTACAGAGCAACCCCAGCAGGAGCCGGGAATCAGGATGCCCCAATGGCCATCCCTGGTTTCATCCCAGGGATGGAGAGATGCTGCTGCAACATGACAGCATCTTCCATCCTCCCTGTCCTCTGGAGAAGACCAGCCCGAGCCCTCACCTGGAGTTTTCCTTATCTTGTGTCTTATCTTGGGCTCAGCCTGTCCAGCACACGCTGCCCTCCCCAGCCATGTCTGAGCCACAGTTAGAGCTGGAGCTGGCCCAGCAGCACTCCCACATGCTGTCACCCCTGAACCAGTTCTGCTGCAGGTGTCACCACCCCCTTCCCCGGGACAGGCTGGTGAAAGGGAGCAACAATCTGAGTTTATGTGTCTGGGTGGCATGCCCGAAACCATGCCACCCACCCGGCCTCCGCCTGCCTTCGCCCTTTACTTCTCCATCTGACTTGTTTTTCCTGTCAGTGATGTGGCAGCTCTACTTGCATGGGGTGTTTGCTGCCCTGTGGCTGTTTCCCCCTTTTCCCTGAGGAATTCAGGGGTTTAAGCAGCCTTGTACAGGTGTCTGTCTGTCTGCTCTGGGCTCCTTCTGCCTGTGGTCCATGCTGGGGCATGAGGGATGTGGTGTGGGTGATGCTATGTCACCAAGGCAGGTTGGGGCTGTCTGTGGTGAGTGATGTGAGTGGGAAATCCAGCCACTTACTGGAAAGGAGATGAGACCCAGGAGGTGCTGGGGGAAGTTAAACATGGGAGAAACTACTGTGTCTTCCTCCTGTGTGGCTCCTCTTCCCTGCAGCTGTACATGCAAATGCTTTTCCACCTCCAGACATGAATTTCCAACCTGAGATCCTTGAGGCCTGATCACAACCAAAAGACATGTCCATCAGGGTGAGATACCCCATCCCAGCTTGAGGAAGACCCCCAAAACCAGGCATCAGCCTGGCAATTTTTAGGTCCGGGTCTGAATGCAATAAATTAGTAAGAGGATATTCAGTTTAGTGGAGCAGGACAACAAAAACTAGCTAGAATTCCCCATGTTTCAGATTAAAGCTTGTCCTGGCTGAGTCCATCCTCCTGATGAGTTGCACTGGGTGCCCCTGGCAGCTCCTCAAGCGTCATGCGCTCAGTCCCGAGTGCCTCAGGGAGCTGCACAACACGTGCTGGGTCATCCCCTTTGCTCTGTTCCTGGGGGAAACCCTCCGGCAAGAACTGCTTGATCATGGCTACAGTCTGTTTGCGGCTGTTTTTTCTTTTTCAATGCAGTATTATGAAAATGAGTTTTTCCTCCTCCCCTCCAGATCCAAACTGAATCACAGGGGGCTTCTGTGCAGGAGTTTTACTACTGAAGTTTTCCCAACCACCTGCTCGTGGGCAGGAGCTGAAAGCTTGCAATGAATGGATTTGATTTGCTCATGTATAAAGCAGGGAAGACCCCAGTATGAAATCACTGCAGAAAAGAAAAGAGCTGCTTGGAAAATACATGAATAACACTGTCTTTCCTAAAGGATGGGTTCAAGGAAAAGGGAGCTGAGCCACGTGGATGCATGTATGGATGTGGGCTGTATTTTTAAGGTAAGACAGCAATGCCGTCAGCTCCATGCCCGTTTTCCAGGCACCAATTTCACACCTGCTCTGCTCTGCTTTCCATCCCAGAGATATGATGCAGTCCTTTTATTCCCATCCACCCCAAAGAGATCCACTTCCAGCATAATCCTGGCTGAAGTCAGCCCCATCCTGGCCAGCTCATATCAGCTCTGGAGGACAGAGATGCAGAAAGGATGAGCTGCTCTGCCCAAACACCTTCCCTCTGCTAAATCACTGCAGTCTTCACATTCCTGGCCCTGGTGCCTGAGGGATGAGGTCGAGGAGGGAGATTTTCCAGGGATTTTGCTGAGGCTGGGGCTGCAGTGCTGGCTCAGCGACATTTCCTGCCACAGAGCAGAAAGCTGGGGGGTTTCTCAGCAGCCTCTCGGAGGTGTGATTTATGTCGGGGGGGGGAAGGTGTGAAGGGGCTCGGTGGTTAGTCATCCTGCTAGCCAACCTGCTACTGGAGGTGATACCACACCAGGAAAGCCCCGTGGATGAAAAGTGAGAGCTTGATGCCCATGGGTGCCACCTCTCAGCAGGAGGAAACCCCACTGGACGGATCCTCCTTGTCCCCAGCAAGTGCTTTCTGTCTCGGGTCATCCCAAAATAGTAGGGCATACGTCGGAGTCATGTGGGCTTTGTGGGCGAGCTGCTGCCTGCAGAGGTGGGGGAAGTGCCGTCTCCCACCCCCATACCACCCGCTTTGCTCAGCACGGCCAGGCCATCAGCAAAAGCAGTCAGAGCCCCGTCCCTGCTGTGACCTGCTGCCTGGGGGAAGAGTGACGCTGTGGGTTTCTGAGCACCTCTCCGACCCGTTTCCTGCACCCCCGCCCCCCAACAACCTTTCCATCGGCGCCCCCCCAGCCAGCGGGTTCCTGCGCCCACCGCAGCAGCCGGTGGTTTCCTCTGTGAGCAGCATGCTCGGGGGCGCAAACCAACACGTTTCCTTCATGCTGCAGGGGTGGCAATGCTGTTGGGGAGGTTCCCCAAAAATCTGGAGACCTCCTGGGGTGGGGGGCATGGAGGGAGGAGGTCAGGGCCCCCACAGAGGATGTGTGTGGGACCCCGTGGAGATGCAGGGGACAGACACAGGGTGATGGAGCCCGTGAGCTGGCTCCACTTTGGAGAGATGGCAGAAAGAGGGAGGACAGAGGTGACACTGGGTGTGACAAGTGGCTGTCCCCTCCTGGAGCTGGAGCTGGCGGCCAACAGGGCCACCCAGCCCTGCACAAAGGCAGAGCCGTGGCCGTGTGTCTCTCCGTGTCCCTTGGGCCCACACCTGTGTTTTTACAAGCACTAAGGTGGCCAAACTGGTCCAGACTGACCCCGTTCCTGTGACACAGCAGGTCCCACCCAGGACAGCGACAGCACCAGGGGTGAAGGACAGTGGGGTGACACTGTGCCACCGTGTCCGCGGGGTATGGGGCTGCTCTGGGGTGATCACCGAGCTGGGGGGTGACACCACCCAGGGCGGGTGTCTTTGCGCTGATAGTGGCAGCTGGGATGAGTGATGGGTGGCTGCGACAGGAGGGGATAGAGCCCTGCCCTGGGAGGGGACAGGAAGCATGGGGAGGAGGGGACAGAGCCCTGCTCTAGGAGTGGACAGGCGGATGCCCGGGAGGGGACACAGCCCGTTCCGGGGGGGGCCGGGCCGGTGGCTGTCCCCGGCGCCGGTGGCAGCGCACGGGGCAGACGCGCCCCCCGGTGCCCGTCGCCGTCCTCGCAGCCGCCGCAGAGCCCGGCCCCGCATCCTCAGCCGCAGGTTTAAAACCCGAATAATCCCAACAGAGCCCTCCTTCAGCTCCTCCTCCTTCTCCTCCAGGCCTTCAAGGCCGTGAGAGGTCGTCTGCCAGGGACCTCCGGGTCACCCCAAGGAAAGTCCAGGGACACCAGGGACCTGCCTGGAATCCTGACACTCCAGGGACACCCCAGAGATCCTCAAGACCAACTCCAGGGACACCCCAAAGGGATGCTCCAGAAAGGCCCGTGGACTTCCCCCAGCACCCTCCTCCCCATTAACTCTTGCACACCCCATTGATAACCAGTCCTGAGTGGGTGTTACTGGGCCTGAGGACGGGAAGGTGTCTGCCACCACACTTCGGGGGTGGGAGCCTTTGTCCCCAGCTCCGTGGGGTCCATGACACCCCAAAAAGACGCTCCCTCCTGGCAAGGGGGGTGTGTTTGGGGTTCGTGCAGCTGATGCTTGGGGGCAGGAGAGCCCGAGAAAGGGGGGACCTGCGAACCCCAGGACCCTCTGCCCTGGGGAGGGTGGAGGTGAGACACCCCTGGCGATGGCCAGGCAGTCCCCACGGCTGTTCCCCCCCCTGCAGTGGCCCATCGGGACTGAGCTTTATTAAGTCTAACCCACACTACTTTGTCCCCTAGATCATTTTTATCTTTTATTTTGCAGATGAAACATTTCTCCCCCTGGCAGCTGGCTTTTCATTTTGAGTGCTTGCAACAGCACCCACTTGTATTGGGGTGGCACAGGCCACCTGCTAGCATCATCCCTTGTCACGCTTTGCTGCTCAGGACCTGTGCATCACTTGGCAAACCTTGCTACAGCAAGGCTGGGAGGAGCTGATGCTCTGCAAACCCCTTTTGGATGCCCCATGCCCCAATATCTGCTTTTTTGCTGGGACGAAACGCCCTGCGCCTGTCCCCGTCCCTGGGGCGGCCGTGACTCATCAGGAGGCGGGAGAGAGCCTCTCGCCTTGAGCGAGGCCAGCTGGGGGATAAGAGCGAGGCCACCCTCACCTCCCTCTCCCACTGCCCGCTCCCATGCTCGCCCGGGCTGCATCCAAGCCAGGCGCTTTGCGGGGATGTCCCCCTGCCCGAGCTGGGGCATGTCGCTGGGCTGGGGGGGCTGCCACCCCCATCCCACCAACTCCTCGACCCTTCAACCAGCTGCCCGGTGACTGGCGAGCCGGCTGGCTCAACCTCTACCGCTTCTGGCAGGAGGGCGGCTTGCACAATGTCCATCACATCATGGCTCGCAAGTTCCAGCAGTTCGGGCCCATTTACAGGTGAGGCGGTGTCTGGCCCCAGCATCC
>NW_020799112.1:2080081-2083816 GCF_003259725.1 Athene cunicularia | reverse complement strand
CCCCACCCCCACCCCCCCCTCTGCTCCCCAGCTCTGGAAGCCTTTCCAGTCTGGGATGCTGCTGCTATTCCCAGTCCTGCTCCAGGTGAGAGGTGGGTGGCTGAGCTGCTGGAGCAGCCTGGCTTGCTGTGCACTGGCCAGGCTTGATGCCATGGTGAGAGGCAAGAGGGAAGACCTACTCATGCCTTGCAGATGTGGCTTGTCGGGAGTGGGGGGAATGGAGAGGGGCTCTTCTCCCCTCAATCTCCACCGGGTCTGGAGCTGAAATACCCAGGCAGAGGGGGAAGCAGGAGGGGCTCAGGTCCAGCACTCCCCGCTATGCCTGCCTGAGCCCTGGGGGCCTGATCCTTGTGCTGAGCCACTGCATCCCACAGGATGGGACCTGCAAAGAGCATTTTAAGGGATGCAAGGGGGACAGTGGTTGATTTGGGGGTGCTGGGGAAGGTGGTTGATCTGGGGAGGGAAGGGCTGTGGGAATGAGGGTCAGGGTGTGGGGCTGACCCCACTGTGTGCCCCGGCAGGGAGAAGCTGGGTGTCTATGAGAGCGTGAACATCATCAGCCCCCAGGATGCTGCCACCCTTTTCCAGGCTGAGGGGACACTGCCGGAGCGCTTCAGCGTGCCCCCCTGGGTGGCTTACCGCGACTACCGCAACAAGCCCTACGGCGTGCTCCTCAAGTGAGTCGAGGGGCTGTGGAGTCCCCCCAAAATGGGGCTGCCAGGTCCTATCGCGATAGCCCCGACACATGGGGTGGTGAGAAGCTGGAGCATGAGGAGGGTGATGGGGACATTGGCTGGTCCCGTACTTTGGGGTGTGGCATCGTCCAGGGGGGTGGATGGGGGAGATGCCTCTGACCTCCCCACTTGGTGTCCCGCAGGAAAGGGGAGGCCTGGCGCTCCGACCGCCTGATGCTGAACAAGGAGGTGCTGTCGCCGCAGGTGGTGGAGGGTTTCGTGCCTCTGCTGAGCGAAGTGGGCGAGGACTTTGTCCGGCGGGCACAAGCCCAGGTGGGGAAGAGCGGCCGGGAGCACTGGACAGCTGACTTCACCCATGAGCTCTTCCGCTTCGCCCTGGAGTGTGAGTGTCAGGGCAGGAGTCTCTGTAAGACGTGTCCCCCACACTGAACATGCTTTTGCAGGGTGCCTGAGATGGGTAAGATGCTGCATTTCCCAGAGCTTCATCTGCAGAGGGCAGATGGGCAAACAAGCTTCTCCCCCAGAACTGTAGGTTCTAGAGGGATGTCCTCTCCTCAGACAAGTAGAGAACAACTCATCACTGTTGATAAAACAGTTTTATCACCTACCAATCATCAACTGGTAGCCAACCCTACCCAATAAGAGATGCCTTCATGGCCCCCTGATGCGCAGAGGGAGCAGGAGGCCAAGCCAGGTCCTCAAAGCCATGGGAAGGCTGCAGTTGACCATGGGAGGGTGGAGGGGATGGGGCCCTAGATGGGGCCCCTCACCGGTGCTGTGCTCACAGCTGTGTGCCACGTGCTGTATGGGGAGCGGCTGGGGCTGCTGCAGGACTTCGTGGACCCTGAGTCTCAGCGCTTCATCGACGCCGTGACCCTGATGTTCCACACCACCTCGCCCATGCTCTACGTGCCACCTGCCCTCCTCCGCCACCTCAACGCCAAGATGTGGCGAGACCATGTCCAGGCCTGGGATGCCATCTTCTCCCAGGGTGAGTGCTCCTCCTGCCTGTGCTTCCCCGTGCCACCCAAGGACCTTCTGAGGACCTGGCTCCATAGTGCAGCCTCATCTCACCAGCGTAGAGATCTTTTCCTGGGTCCAACCACCCAGAACAGAGTCACCAAGGCCAGGAAGACTTTTCACACCTTGAGCTTATGGGATGGAGCAGTGGCAAACCATCCAGAAGCAATGAGGGGCAGATGATGGGTATCACATTGAGGGGATCAGCTCTCCCAGAGGAGCTTGTGGCTTCAGAGAGCTTTTGGCACCTGGGACAACACTCCTGCAGGGTGTCCCCCTGTGGGGCATCCTCACCCTCCATCCTCTGTGCCCACCCAGCCACTGCTGGGTCCTGCAACAGGGACTGCAGTCCCAAGCCACGGCAGGGGCAACTCCCATGGAAAAACCACCAGCCTGGGGCAGCAACGTCCTAAGGTGCCACGTCTGGTGTCTTCCTCCTCCACCATGGCCCTGGGGGAGGAAGGCCACAATGTGTCTCCATGTCTCCTCAGCGGACAAATGCATACAAAATGTCTACCGGGACCTGCGGCTGCAACGCAAGAGCACCAAGGAGTACATGGGCATCCTCTGCAGCCTCATCATGCAGGACAAGCTGCCCTTGGATGACATCAAGGCCAGCGTCACCGAGATGATGGCGGGTGGGGTGGACACGGTAAGGAGCGGGCAGGGTTGCTGGGCAGGGAGAAAGTCCTGGCTGGTGTTGAGCCTTGCTCCCCTGCTCCGCTCCAGACCTCCATGACGCTGCAGTGGGCCATGTTTGAGCTGGCACGGTCCCCGGGGATCCAGGAGCAGCTGCGGGCAGAGGTCCTGGCTGCCAAGCGGGAGGCAGCGGGGGACAGGGTGAAGATGCTGAAAACCATCCGGCTGCTCAAAGCTGCCATCAAAGAGACGCTCAGGTGAGAAGGAGCCCCCACTGAAACCCTTTCCCCTCCCCAGCCCCTTCCCTCCCCAGATCGCTGGCACGTTCGTTGTGTGTCAAGGTGGGATGTGGGTGGGCCAGGCTGTCCCCAAAATCAGGTGTGTGTGACCTGTCCTCCCAGGCTGCACCCCGTGGCGGTGACCCTGCAGAGGTACACCACGCAAGAGGTCATTCTCCAGGACTACCGCATCCCCCCCAAGGTGAGCAGGGCCACCAGGTCCCTCCTCACCCCAACCTGCTTCGCATGGGGCTCTGGGTGAAGGTGGGTCCTGGAGCATGGGTGGGTGACATGGGGGGGAGCAGCTGTGGGGCTCATCTGGGTCTGGATCCCATCCCTGCACCCCTTTCCTGCACCCTGAACACTGGCAAAGCCACGTGGGGAGCCCAGCCCCACAGGGCCCATCCTTCCCCACAGACACTGGTGCAGGTCGGTCTCTACGCCATGGGCCGGGATCCTGAGGTCTTCCCCAAGCCGGAGCAGTTCAGCCCCCAGCGCTGGCTGGCAGCCGGCCCCAAGCCCTTCAAGGGGCTGGGGTTCGGTTTCGGGCCCCGGCAGTGCCTGGGCCGCCGGATCGCTGAGCTGGAGATGCAGCTCTTCCTCATGCAGGTGAGCATCCCGCTGCCGGGGACCCCAGGGACTTGGTGCTGGCAGGGACCAGGGAGGTTGATGTTGGAAAGAGCATTTCCCATCTGCTCTTTTCTCCTTCATGCAAGATTCTGGAGAACTTTAAAATTGAAACTATGAGAGCGGTGGAAGTCGGGACCAAGTTTGACCTCATCCTGATCCCAGACAAACCCATCTACTTGACTTTACGGCCGCTTGAGTCCCGGGTGTGAAGATCCCGACCCTGGATGACACCCAGCCGGTCCTGGTTTGGGGGCCACCCCCAACAGCCCTGCAGGCGCTTTCGGCTCCTTACAGCCAGACTCCAGCCTGGGGATGAGATTTGGGGGACGGCTGGGACGCTTTCACGGTCACAGCCTTGGCTCGCACATCCCTGCCTTCGCTCCAGCCTGCTCAAGGCTGTGCTTACGCCACGGGGGAGATAAACTGGAGCAACCCCAGCCCTGCCGCCACCCCCATAACCCCTGGAGGAATGC
>NW_020799112.1:2071109-2080031 GCF_003259725.1 Athene cunicularia | reverse complement strand
GGGGGGGTGGGGGGGTGGGTGCTGCTGCACCCCTCCAGCTGCTCAGGGGGTCCCCAGGAACCACCCTGGGGACTGTGGCCATGCTCCTCCAACACCCTCAAATATTTAGCTTTGCTTCTGATTTTTCTGTAATTTTTCTATAATTTCATCATGAAAAAAAAAAAAAGCTCCTTTTTGTCAGCTTTTGGTTTCTCCATCTCTCTTGCTGGGTGTGGGCTAGGGCAGCGGGCCCAGAGGCTGCAGTCTTCTCGGGGGGGCTGTGGAGATCACCGTCAGGTTCTGGTGAGGAATGGGAAAAGTTTTGGGGAGCTGTAAATCTGTCTCTCCTCCCTCTCTAGGGGGGATCAGGTATGGATGAGAGGGCTGCATTAAGGGGGTCTGGGGTTGGTTGGCGGTTATCCTGGGATGCTAGGGGGGCTCCTGAGGCCCTAGGGACCACCCTCCCCCTTTCCTCTTGCTGAGGTCCTGAGGCAATTCCCCCCTGATGTGGGGGTGGGCATGGATACCCCCAGCTATCTCCCATACCCCAGCGGCCTGGGTGCAGAGGGTGGCTCTGAGCCCCACTCCTTCCCCCTGACAGCAAACACCAGCTGTCAACCCCCATGTGGGGTGGCCCCAGTCCCCCCCCGTGTGCTCACCGAGGTGGAGGTGTGGGGGAAGCCATGCTCCTGCTCCAGCAGACGAGTGCGGAGCTCCTGCTTCTCCCGTCCCCACCTTCTCGTCGCCTCCTCCAGCTGGGACAGACCCAAACCAGGCTGGCTTTCTCCAAGGTGTGGGGGCCAGAGGTGCCCCCCCACTCCAGCCCAACACCCCAAGCTCCCCACCATCAAGTGGGGTGCGGAGGGTGATGCCCACCTGTCTCTCCAGCACCCGCCTGCGGGCTTGTGCCTCCTCCAGCCTGGCCAGCAGAGAGAGCTTCTCCACACCCCTGAAAACACTCTGCAGGCCGTGAGATGAATAGGAGTGGAGAAAGGCAATGCCACATTAATTCGCCCTTCCCACCCCCTGTTAATGGGGGCAGCAAGCCATGGGGGTGGTTATCACCCCACAGAGCCGGAGGTACCACCTAGGTAATGCTCCCAACATGCCCAGTTACCCCTCAGTGGTGGGAGTGCCATGGCTCTGCCCCCACATCCCAGCCCTGTGCCCCCCTCCCTGGTCTCACCGGCAAGGCTGGAGGATGTGAGGTGATGGGGGGCAAGGAGAGGGGTGACCTCTCCAGCTGTTCCCTCAGCCTGCAGTTCTCGGCCAGCAGTGCAGTGTACACCTCCCTGGAGAGAGCTTCACCTGTGGGATGGGGTGGGGAGGCTACTGGGATGTGTCCTACACCCGCCCCATGCAGGGATGGGGCCTAGGAGCAAGCCCTCGCCTCCCCTGTGGCCAGGGATGGGTGCTGCAGGGCTCAGAACCAGCTCTGCTCTCCCACTTCAGACCATCCTCTGGTGCAACCCATCAGAAGGGAACAGCCACCAGATGGGCTCCCAGCAGCTGTATATGGGTGTCCCCTTCTCGAGGGTCTCCATCTCCACTTGCACCCACCTGATGTCTTCTCAGTGCTCCTGCCCACACCGGTGAGCTTCTCCTGCAGCACCCGCTCCATCGTCTCGATCACCTGCAGGAGAGAGCAGAGCTGGCCCCATGTCACCAGCTCAAGGCTGTGTGACCACCCCCCCTCCCCAGACACTGAGGTCCTGGCACAAGGTAGCACTCATGGAGGGTGGGATGGGCCAGAGGGTCCCATCTCTTCCACTGAGCCTCTGTCCTCCTCACCTGAATCTCATGCCCCTCAACTCACCTTCTCCTGCTGCCTCACCATCTCCTCCAAGCTCTTTGTCTTGGCCACCTTCTCCTGGCACTTTCTCAGTGTGGCTTGCTGCTGCCAGTGAGCTCGCTGGAGCAGCATCAGGTCCTTCTCCCGGTCATTTTTCTGGGGGTAGAGAAAGGGGAAAAGCCCCCAAAGACCTCTGTGCTGAGCCTCAACCCTCGGGGAATCACTTGTAGGGCCGGGAGAGCCTTGTGGTGGGGGTCCTGGGGCTCTCAGGCACTTTTTTGTCTATGGGGATGCCGTGATGCTCTCCCTGCTGCTCCCGTGCTCCTCCATCCCCACTCCGTGCCCCAGGCAGCCCACTCCTGCCAGTGTCCATACCCGGATCAGCTCATTCTGCAGCTGCTGGACACGGTTCTTCAGCCTTCTCATCTCCGCCGTGCTGGCCACCAGCTTGCGCTTGAGGGTGGCTGCAACAGCCCATGCCATGTCCTCATCAGCTGACCAGGGGACGGCACTGTCCCCTTCACTGTGCCAGGGAGAGGGGTCCCCCATTTTCCACCACCCCTTCCCCATCACACACCGAGCCTGTCCAGCAGCTCCTCCTGGGTCATGACGTCCAGGTCCACGTTGGTGAGCAGAGCGTGGCCCAGCTCCTCCTGCGAGGCCAGGCTGCACCGCAGGTGCCTGTTCTCCACCTCCAGGCTGGTGACATGCCGGCGCAGGGACAGGAGGTCCCCCGCCATCCGCTTCATTGCCTGGCGGTAGCTGCTCACCTCCTGTCAGCCCAGAGCAGAGCTGCTGGCACCACGCTGCCAGCCAGGGCTTTCCCCAGCAGCAAGAGTTCAACTGAGGATATTTGACTTGAGGGTCAGACCCACCATGGAGGAGCTAAGAAACATCCAGTTTTTTCCCTTCAACTATCCATCCTTCTCTTCCTCTTCCTACTATCCATCCATCCATCCATCCATCCATCCATCCATCCACACTTCTCCAACCACCCATCCTTCTCTCTTGTTGCTCCAAACCTTCTCCTTTCCATCCACTCACTTGTTCATCCACCCAACAGACACCCCCCACTCCCCATCCCCTTTCCCCATCTCTTCCTACCACCCCCTTGGGGAAAAAACAATTCTTCCAAGGACATGGAATGGAGCACTGTTGGAGCTGGGGGTCAGCCTCAAGCTCTGAGCCTTATGGGGCTTTGCAGGTCTTTAAAAGAAGGGAGGTGGTGAAGAATAATTGAAGGGTGAATGTTTTATACAGACGAGCCTGGGGGATTTTTAACATGTTCTCAGGCTGATCCTCCTGAATTCGTCCCTGCCACCCCAGGCTGGGGAGAGGATCCCAGCAGTGGAGACCTTGGCCAGAGGGAGCCACGTGCCTCCAGTTTCCCTGGCCTTCTGCTCCCAGCCTTGGGGATGGCCTTGGTCAGCAGCCCATGGCGGGGACTGGGGCATGGGGAGGGTGTGCAGCAGCATCACACAGCCTTGGGGAAGCGGAGGGCAGGTGCAGCCAGAGGCTCAGCTCCTTTCTCCCCATCTGCCCGAGAGCTGTTTTACCCAGGGCTTGGTTCATGCCCAAGATAAATCCCCCTCCAGCCAAACTCAAGGGCTGTTCTACCCCCAGACCTTCACTCACTGGCAGCATAGATCTGCCAGCAACTTGGCTTCAGCCCCCAGGGGAGCCAGGACCCACCTCAGGGGAACTGCTCTCCCCCCCATGCCCCCACTGCCTCCCACTCCTCCTGTCTTCCTGGCACTCACCAGCTCCTGGTTGTCCCTGATGATCTCCTGGGACCTGGGGAGCACAAAGTGGGGGACATGCTTGGCCAGCTGCTCCCAACGGAGTGAAACACCAGTGAAGCCTTGACTGAGGAACCCTCCGTAGGAGACAGGAGCCTGTTTGGGGTGCTGGGGTAAGGCAAGTGCTGGTGGGGATGGGGGTGCAGGAAGGTGGAGGAGACGAGGAGGAAGATCAGCAGCCATGGGGCAGGAGAAGCTGCGGGGTGAAATATGGGGAGAATGGAGGAAGGAGGAAATCACCACAAGGAGGATAAGAAGAAGGGGCCAAGAGAGGGCTGAAAAACTGGTGTGGCCTCTGTACCTCCTCTCCTCCGATGGTGCTCCTGTCCCACGTGGGAACGGCTGCTTTCTGGGCAGGATGCTGGCCACGGCATCAGCTGCTGGGAGAGACACATCGTCGTGGTGGAGCTGGCAAGAAACATCAGAGCAGAGGGTGAGGCTGAGGAGCAGACTGGGGAAAGCCCGCTGAGATGAGCAACAAGCTCCTTCAGCCCCTTCCCCACAGCTGAGAGCAGCTCTCTTGGCTTTCACCTGGAGCAAAACACCTTTGCCATCGTTGCTTTGGAATCAGGATCCAGCCCTGCCCCAAAAACCTCTGGCATTGCTGGGTGTGATGCTTGAAGCATCCCACTTCGGGACTTGGGTGCAACATTGTGTGGCTAGAGGGCTGGAAGAGCTTCTACTGAGCATGGGGACATTTAGAAAAGCCTGGCTTTGAGCACCATCTCATGGCTGGACTGTTGAGCCATGCACCCTTGGGAGGAAATTTGGCTTTGACCAAAATCAGCCCCAAGTAGGTGCTGTGCCTCTAACAGGGACCTCTGGGTCCTCGTCTCCCATTGGTGACACCAGCAACAGGGTGATGTCCCCATCCCCACCCACTGCCCCACGGCACTCACAGTGGAGGAGAAAGGTCTGTAGTAGAGCATCATCCCGGTTCCTGGGGTGCCCCAATCCCCCCGGCACCCTGCTCCCAGTAGCTGGCCCTGCCTGTCTGTGGGTTGCCAGGCTCCACCTGCCCCAAACAAACTCACCAGCGGCTCTGCCACCCCCGAGCAAACATCCCGTCCCCACGCCACCACCCGAGCTGCTGGCCAGTAGACTTACGGTGGTGCCAGGGGGTTGTAGCATGAGGAAAACCTGTTTTTCCCAGCCCGTTTCTGCTGGCAAAGGGATTTAGGTGGCTCAGGGGCTCCTGGCAGCATGGCACGCCAGTGGCTGTTGCTACAACACAACTCTCCTCTTAGCAACTCCTCCCTGCAGCAGCTCAGTGCCTAAAATCACCTGGCTGCACTCAGATGGGTGCATTCTGGCAGCTGGCTTCGCTGCTCCTTGCCCCAGGCACCCACATCTCTTCCCCTTTATCATTCCTTCAACCACGGCACATCCCACTGCCGCTTCTAAAGCCATCGGGGCCAGCAGGCAGCTCCTGCCGGCAGTGCAGCCGGCCTGCAAGCACAGCCTCTGAGACGCCAGACCCTCGCTGCCCCCAGCCCTGCCACCCATCCCCAGCCTGGTTTTGGCTGCTATTGTCTTATCTCCTGCTCCCAGCAGTGCACACAGGAGAAGGTGACTCAGTAGCAGCCACTGCGTGGTCTCAGCACAGCTGGGTGGCTCTGGCGGTGACAGGACCTCATTTCCATGCCTTGGATGCGGGCATGGAAAAGCTCTCCCCTCCCAGCACGCTCCTTTGATGTTTCAAATGCTCAATTAACTTCTGAGGACCCACGTCTTGGAGATGCTGGGTGGCATCAGCCTTCAGCTCTGCTTTGGGGTTTGGCCTGATCCCAAGCAGAGAATAATTCACTGAATCCACTGATCAAACCCCACTTTCATCCTGAGATTGAATTTACAGCATTTTAAGGCAATAGGGTGCTCTGTTCCAGAGGTTCCCCACTCCCCCTTTCAGGGTACCCACAGAGGCTCCTGTGTCTCCCACACACTGCGACACCCTGCATCCACCTCTCCTTCGGTGTTTGTTAAGAAACAAAGGGTCCGGTGTAAGTCGATGATGCCCCTCGCTACCTCGTCCCGTGCCATCAATTTTTCATCAAAGAGCCGGTGGAAAACGTGCAATTATCTGCTCCATCAATAATGCACAGGACTGCACTTGGCTCGCCTGGGCTAGGCAGCTGCTGCCTGTGCTGGAGGGTGCTGGGTTCAGCCACGGCTTTTCTAGGTTCAGACAACACCTGCAGAGGCTGGAAAACCATCCCCAGCCTTTAGTCCCAGCTCAACACTGCTCAGACACCCACCATCCCATATTTCTGCCTGCGCTCCTGCTCCCAGCAGGCAGCAACACCCCAGTGCTGCCTCTGGGGCTGGGGGCAGAGTTAAGGGTATTTGACACATTTTCCCCTACACCTCCTATCTCAAATCCACCCGGAGATCGCTGTGTCTCTCCTTCCCGCAGGGGTCCGGGATGAAAGGCTGGGAATCCACATCTGAAATGATGGAAGCTTTGAAGCTCCTGGCACTCACTATTTATTTTATATTTTTTCCTCCCATCCTTTCCAAGCCTCTGAAGCTTCCCCTGCCTTTAGAGCCTTTCATCCACCCCTACGAGCCACCCCCCTCCTTCTCGTATTTGCTTAGGCCAAGTTTTTTTTCTTATTTACTTAACAAATTGCTCTGAGATGCTTTGATGTACCCGATTAGCTTCAACTGCTGGAATCAATTCATCTGTAGATGGAGCAGCATGGAGCAAAGCGAGGAGGGGGGACTAGCAATAAATCTCCATGGGAGACAGGAAGGTCCAAAAGTGGCCAAAATTAGAGTGTGCCAGAGGATTCTGCATCTGCATGGCATGGCCTGACCCCATCTCTGGCTGGGGAGGGGACAGCAATGTACCCCAGAGAGAGGCTGAGGACAGGCCAACTCATTTTACTTGTGAACAGAGAGGCAATTGAGCCCCTGGCAGCGCACCAGCCTGTTCTGCAACACAATCTCTCTCCAGCTCAACAAATAACATGTCCCTGGATGAGTATTAAGCCCAATTCCTTAATTGTTATGAAGATGGGATAAGCTCAGATTTACATATCTGAGAAAATTGCTGCAGCAGCTTAGGAAGATCAGAGGGAAAAAAATCCCATTTTCTCCTCTTTTCTGTAACAAAAGCTCATGAAACCATCAGGAGATAGTGACGCTTTCATTTGCTTTGCTGGATGTCCCCATCAACCTTCGCCTTGGGACACGGGCACTGGATGGGACTGGGGCAGGACATCAGGTCCCCAGTGCCCCCCCACCCCTCCCTGGGGACACATCGTTACCCAAAATCATCCTCGGGACAACATCTGGGTGGACACATGGGGTGGGGTTTTTTTTTTTACCCCTCTGCTTCCAAAATTAGTGTGTTTCCCTGGGGACCCCCAACACACAGGGGGTTTGCAGGTCCCCCAGGGGAAATACAGAGATTTTTACCCTGATCGCTCCCCACACACCTTGGCAGGATGCACCAGCCAGAGAAAGGCAGCAAATAAGCAAGGTTTTATCTGATTAAACCAAGGTTGAACTCTCTTCCCATGCGTCAGGGCTAGGGGAGGGGGCTGTGCTGGGAGAGGTATATTAGCCAAAGCATTACAATTCAATTTAAGAGTTAATTGGATTGCATTGAAAAGCGCTTAATCTGAGCCAAGTTTGATTTAATAGAGACACCACATCTCGTGCTCCCTTCCTAACCAGGATGATGATTTTAGGGCGGGCGATTACCATCACTATCCAGCTCTGGGCCCAGCTGCCGGCTGCTGATATCGTGTCGTACAAGGAAATAAAAGCCTCTGGATTACACTGGGTAACATGAGGAGGCAAGATGCTTGGTGTAGAGATGACTGCTCCTCCAGCTCCCACCCGCCTGCCTGCTTCTTCAAGATAAGGCTCCAGAAAGCAGTCGTGCCACCAGCAGGGACTGTGATTCCTCTGCGAGTCGCTGCTGGTTTATTTTGCTCAAAGAAAAAGGAAAAAAAAAAATCGGCAACTAGGAAGAGGTGGGATGACTTCTGAGAGCAAACTTGGGCTGGGTCAGTTCTTGGTTCCTGAGAAAAAAAATCCTTCCCCACCCCACTGCACGGGGCTGCTTGTGGGAGGGATGGGGACAGCTGGAGTGATGTCCCCAAGTGATGTCCTGCTGCTGACCAGGGGGAAAGGGAGGAAGGGGAGGTCAGCAGAGCCTCCCAGGCTGGGTCTCTCCTCCCAGCACAGGTTGAAGCATCCTCCAGTGCTGCTGCTCACCCATGACTACAAACTGGGGCCAGAACTAAAAAAGCCCCCTCCTGAGATCAAAAAATGAGGGAAACAGGTTACAACTGTTACCCTGGGTTCCTGCTGGGTCTCTGAGTTTTTTCTTCCTTCTAGGAAAACATCCTCATCTGTGTTTTAAGATAAACACGTTTCCAGCAGCTGGAGATATGAAGAAGTGGAGAAATATCACACAAAAAAACCCCCAGTACTGGTGGGAAACTTGGCAGCACTTGGCAGCTCCCCGAAAAGTCTGGTTTCCAGGCATACCTTTTAAAATCTGTGCATGGGACCTGAGTTAAACACCCTCCCCTAGCCCCACACTATTTCTGTTCTCTCAAAGCATAGGGGATCTAGCTTTGAAAAATAAGTGGCTGAAGAGGGCTAAACCCCAAGCATCCCCACCACCCCTGGTGGCAAGCGCTGCCGTGACTTGCCCTTGGCCTGGCAAGTGGTTTATTGCTGGCGCTGTGGCCATCCATTTTCATGTTTGCTTATGTATTGACTCGATTTGCTGATAAAACTCCCCTTGCATGTCAGCAGCAAGCATAAATCCGTCAACACCCCAAGCCACTGCGCCGAGAGCACCCAGTGCTGTGCAGCACTCGCTGCCCTGAGCACCCACCACCCTGAGCATGTCCCCCCAGCCACTGGGCCCCATCCTTCATTAATTAGCACCGGGAAAGGCTGAGAATTCGTTAAATGAGGATGGATGAGCCCTTCTGTGCTGTGTTCACCGGGGGTGGAGTAGTGCTGCAGGGACTGGGTTGGAGCAGGACACACAAGGGTGTGAGCATGCCAATGCTTGCACCCCCCAACACACACAAAATGGTATTTTGGAGGCAGTTTTCTCTTTTAGCCCTGCTCTGGCTCACTGATGGGGTCCCTGGTCCATCTCCCCCACAGTCACACCCATGGCCACCCAGACCCAAGCAGGAGAAGCACATGCAAAGCCCACCAAGCCTGACCTGTTTCCCACCCCTGCTCAGAGCCTGGATCACCCCCACCCCCACCCACCCCCGCAACGTAGCTGCAGCACTCAGACCATTTGCAAAGCCCCCAACCCCCTCCCGGCCTCCCCCCACCCCTCCACCATTGGGTCCTGGCCCCTCCAGCACC